>NC_042616.1:294643957-295016989 GCF_901001135.1 Rhinatrema bivittatum
GGAAATCATTAGTCATCTATCTAAATCAGTGGTGGGTTTTTTTTTTTTTTTTTTAAATTGAAAATTGTGCAAAAAATGGAAAAACTCTTAATTCAAAATAATAAACTCCAACATAGCTATGTTTTGACAAATTAATGTGTGTCTAGGGGAATTCACACCAAAAGTGTGTGAACTTAAACCAAACAAGTTTTAATAATAACAGTTCTTTAATTCAGACACTGAAACCTCCTGCTATCTCTATTGAGCTTACAACAGCTTAAATTTGCGATTCATGACACATTGGAGGAATTTCCTGGAATATAAGTAGTCTTGTTATTGTGTCTAAATATTTTCCCAAGAAGTTATTGTGCAGTTTTATATCCTCTCTACTGAGAATTGCATTCCCATCTGATTTTTCAGTGTTGCACAAAGGCTCCCTCATTGGTTATAATCAGTCACAAATCAGCCCATTTTTGCCCTTTGGTCAGGATACAGTAACTTCTTGTGTTCTGTCATTGGCACACGAGTTGCTTTACTTTTTGCACTTCTACTAGGGCTGTTTGGCTATGCTGGAGTGCCAATGGAGCTGGGGAGCTAGAGAGGCCAAGAATCAGGGGTGGATTGCTCTGTCAGGGAATTTGGGCATCCCCTGGTGGGTGGTTACTCCATTCACGTGTATTTTATTTATTTATTTTTTTGAGCTTCCTGATCCGATGAAAAGGTCAGTGGGGCCACAGCCCAAAGAGAGGCCTGTGTGGCCGCATCAGACCCCATGCTGACGCGGCCTGAAGAGAGGCCTGCGCAGTTGAGACCCTCTCCTTCCCGCCCCCCCCCCCCCCTTGCAGGAGAAGCTGGTAAATGGCAATCTTCCACCTCTCTTCTGGCACTGAGGAGCAGCCCTGCCATCCCATAGCGGCCAAAGCCTGAAAGCTCTATCAGGTCGATGCAATAGAGGACATGTAAAAAACGTGCATCCAAACCGGGCATCCATTTTTCACTGCACATGCATTCATTTCTCTTGGGTGCTCGATGCAGTAGGCAAGTGAGCCGCCATGCTAAAAAGGATGCGCTAGGGATATATTATGCGTCCCTAGCACATCCATGGCATTGGGCTCCCTGGAGACGTGGCTGTGCGCAGGTTAGGAAAATGGATGCTCGTAAACCGGAACATCCGTTTTCCTAACCTGACCGCCAAGACTTTTTTTTTTCCTTTTTGCTGCTTTCTGTGGTTCTGCCGACTTAATATTGTGACAATATTAAGTCGGAGGAACCACAGAAAAGCCATATTTTCTGCTTTTCTGTGCAGGCTTTGGGGCATCTCAAGACTTAACGCCAGCCCCGCGCTAAACTGTGCGCGTTGGGCGCACGTTTATTTTTTTTTTACATCGGGGGTACTAGCTAGTACATATGATGAGCGCTATTAGGTACTTTTTAGTTTGGACGTACTGATCTCCTTATTGCATCAGGGGTTATAGACGTGTTCCCAACTGCTAGTTAACCTGTGAGCTAGCCCGAGCGCACACTATTGCATCGGCCTTCATGTGTGTATGCTTGTGTATATGAGAGCAACCTGGTTGTCTGTATGAGAGAGCACCTGCATGAATGTATGAGACAGTCAACGTGTGTGTGAGAGAGCCTGCGTTGTATTTCAGAACCTGTGTGTGTATGCGAGAGCCTGCATGTGTATGAAAGAGTGACAGAGCCTGTGTATATGTGAGAGGCTGCGTATCTATGACAGAATGTAACTACTGTATATAGCTCCTTCTGTAAATAAGTTCCTCCTATTTCTTATTTTGACGGTTGTTCTTTACTCTCTCTCACGCTACCTATCTTTCCCTCTCTTCTCCTGTCTCCCTTACCCCCCCCCCTTTTTTCTGGCCTGCTCCCATCCCCTGCCCCCTGTTAATTGTAATTTCCTCCTTTAATTGAGTTACTTGTAAACCGGCGTGATGTGCTATACGAACGTCGGTATATTAAAAGCTGTTAAATAAATAAATAAATAAGAATGAGAGAGCCTGCCATACCTGCGAACTTTTGAGTTATGGTCACCCTGAGATTGCTGTTGGTTAGTAGAGGGTGGGGGGGGGAGGGTGAAGGAGTGGAATAATATGTATTTGCTTTTTCTCTTCCACTGCCCCCTCCCCACCCAACTAATTCCCACTTTCTTTTTCTCCCAGCCATCACCTGTCCGCCTTCCCGAGATGACCCAGCATACTTCGTCTATGCTTGACCTCAGCACTCTTTGCTTTCTCCCCCTTTAAGTCTCAGTTCCATGAATTATGCATCCTCTCTACCCTTAGCTGAGAGATTCCCAAGTCCTGATATCGCAGCTGCAGTCTGAGTTTTGTGGATATTGCAGCTCCTCTCCAGTTTCTCCCCACATGCTGCTTTTGCAGTGTCTACTTCAGGCTTGCCCCACTTCTCCTGTTCTATGCAGGTTTACTGAGGAAGGGGAGTTGCTAAGCGGTATACAGAGAAGCCCTGATATTTCTAGTGTTCCCCTGAGACCCTGCAATTGATGCAAATTCCCTGAGTCTCAGGGTGAAATCCTGAGAGTTCTCAGGTATGGAGCCGGCCTCTGTGTGTGTGTGTGTGTGTAGGAATGAGAGAGCCCTGTGACAGCATACGTGTGAGTGAGCAAGAGCCTATGTGTGTGTGTGTTGGGGGGGGTGGGGAGAGAAGATAAAGATTGTGAGGTCCCCCTCCCCCAATCCACAATAATCTTTTGGGTGACTGGAAATCTAAAGATCCCAGGTATGGATTTTTTAAAAATTTTGGGTGTTATTTCATGTGTCTGCTGTTTGAAATATTTGGTGTTTGGGAAATAGAATAACATTGAGTTGTTTTAATTACTCGTCCATTGGCTGTTGTGTTTGGCATATTTATTCTTTGTATTAGTATGGTTTCAAATTTGAATGATTTATATCTCTTAACTTTATTGCTTAATGTTTTATGAGGAATGGTATTGTTTCTGGTTTTCCATTGTTGCACTGCTTAGTAGTCAGGCTTGCTGTGGTTTCCAGAGCGCGCGCGCGTGTGTGTGTGTGTGTGTGTGTGTGTGTGTGTGTGCGTGCGTGTGTGTGCGAGAGTAAGTCAGCATGTGTGTGAGTGAGAGAACGAGTGAGCCAATGAGCATATGTTTGAGCAAGAGGACTATTTAAACCAGTGAGTATACATGAGTGAGAGTTTGTGAGCCAGTCAACGTGTGTGAGAGAATATAAGGGAGTTTGTGTGAGAATGAACATGTATGTTTGTGTACATACCTCCTATCCCTGACTAATCCATGACAATCTCAGGGTGATTGGAATCTAAAGTTCCCAGGTATGGAGAGCAAGGGCATTTTTTAGCCTTCATTTTAATTTTTGGATGTTATTTGATGCGTCTGCTATTTTGAAATGTTTTATTGATTGGAAAATTTAAAAAAAAGTTATTTTTAATCACTGGATGCTCCATTCATTGACTGCTTTGAAATATTTATTCTTTTTATAAGTTTGATTTATATATCTTGATTTTATTGTTTGATGTTTAATGAGGAGTTATGATTTTGTTTTTCCATTGTTGCACTGCATATGGAATCTCTTATGTTTTCCAATTCAATTTTTGTTTGTGTATTTCTAGTTAAACTTTGTCTCTTTTTATTCTGTATTTGGTGAGGGTCTGTGTGTGCTGCATGTGTGACTTAGGTGAGGTATTCTGCTAGGGTGTACTTTCTGTTTGGGGGTCTATAACAGCTTTGCTTGTTCTGTTTTCCTAGTATCAAGTATATTGGTATTTTAGGGCCTGGTGTGATATTTGTAATGTTGCCATTTCATAGGTAGGGTTGTTACTATTTGAGTGCTGGCATTTAGCTCTGTTTTTAATTCAGTTTACCTAAAGCTTTCTAAAGGCCAACATGCTGTACAATAGTCTTAGTATTGGTGCAGGTGGGGTTTTTTTGCAAAGTTTTCTGGTTGGTACCATAGCAGTGCATATAAATAATATACATGTTATAAGTGATATT
The DNA here is from genome assembly GCF_901001135.1 of Rhinatrema bivittatum. Lineage (NCBI taxonomy): Eukaryota > Metazoa > Chordata > Amphibia > Gymnophiona > Rhinatrematidae > Rhinatrema > Rhinatrema bivittatum. The sequence goes on from NC_042616.1 coordinate 294,647,937, forward strand.
TTTACTTTAGAACACTGAATGTTCTCTTTTCATGTAAATTTGTTACTATAAATCTATAATTTTTAATTGTTTGTGGGAAGGTGGGGCTAGGAGTATGTGTAAGGCTGCAAGGTTCGCCTGTGTCACCTAATACCCATGTACCTGCCCTGGCTTAGTGGCTCTCACCAGTCTCGGCCAGGGCTTAATTTTCTTTTTATAAGCCCAGGGAACAGTATGGGTCAATTTCCCCCCCCCCCTCCTTGGAGTAGATAGAGCAGAGCCCGAGGAACCATAAAAGCAGCAGACTGTGTAGCCTGCACACAGTGGGAATGCACTAGAGTGGTGGGAGGGTGGCAGAGAAGTGGAAGCAAGCTACAGGCACAGGAAGGAAGGGGGTAAGCCAGGAGGAAGTAAGTGCCTGTGCAGTGTTGGGGAGGCTTCTGTTTGAGGTGACTGTACTGAGCTTTGAGAGAAACAGCTGGCTGTGGAACCAGAGAGTATCCTAGAGCAGCGGTTCTCAATCGGTGTGTCGCCAAGCGCACGTAGGTGTGTCGCCTCACTTCCCAGTCGCACGCTGATCCAACTGCTTCCCCTGCTCCAGCAAAATAGGAATTCATCCTTTGCCTGGGTTTAAAATGCTGATAGCCCGGGTAGAATGCGGCAGGAGAGCTGGAGTCAGCGGCACCAGAATGGTCACTTCTCACCCTCCGCGGCCCGGAAGAGGAAGTGGTATGCAGCGGCCATGCTCGCGGGAAGAAGAGACCATGCAAGTGAGTGCAGTGTCAGCCTGAACAAGAGAGGCGCGACTTGAAGGAGAGCGGTGCAGAGCAAACGAGGAGCAGCATAAGTCCCCATGGCCGATGGGACTCTCTTTTTCGAGGCCGCGAGGGCTGGAAGTGGAGGAGGCTGCGCTGCTAAGGCTGGAAGTGGACGAGGCTGCTGCTGTCGCTAGTTCGGTGGGGCGAGAGAGAGAGAGGAAGTGAGTAAGTGAGCAAGCATATGTGTTAGATCCTGTGTGTGTGTGAGATAGCATGTTTGTAAGAAAGTGAGTGAGAGAGTGTATGTATGATTAAGAGCCTGTGTGTATAAGTAAGAGAGAGACCATATGTGTCTGTGTGTGACTGAGAGCCAGTGTAGGTGAGAAACATGAGTATGTGATTGAGAGCCTCTGTGTAAGTGAAAGAGACAGACAGCATGTATGTAAATGTGTGATTAAGAGCCTATGTAAGTGAGAGAGAGCATGTGTATATGTGTGTGATTGAGAGCCAGTGTGAGAGAGAGCACTTGTGTATGACAGAGAGCGGAGAAAGTTGCAAGCAAACCATCCCCCCTCTGGCAAATTGAAAACAATCTCAGGGCACTTGGATATCAAACGTTGCCAGGTATGCAGAGCAAAACATTTTTTGTATCCTTATTATTTTTCATTACTGGGTCTTTGTGTCTGCTATTTTGAAATATTTTGTTGGTATCTAGAAATTTTTGATATGAGTTTTTAATTATTGGATGTTCATTCATCAGCTGTTTTGAAATAATCTGTTCTTTTTGTTAGTATGGTTTTACTGCTACTGATTTTATATTTCTTGATTTGTTTTATAAGGATGAGTGATGTTTCTTTTTTCCTTTATTACACTGCATACAGAGACTCTGGCTTGTTGCAGTTTCCAATTCAGTTCTTGTCTGCATGCTTCTAGTTATGCATTTTGGTCTCTTTATTCTTTGTTAGGTGAGGGTCAGCACATGTGATTCAGGTGAAGTATTCTGCTGGCGTGTAGTTTCTGTGTAGGGCTCTACAGCAGCCTGACTTGGTCCGTTTTCCTAATAGGAGGTGTATTGGTGTCTTAAGGCCTGGTGTAATATTTTCAGCGTTGCCTTTTTTCTTAGGTAAGGTGGTTACTGTTTGAGTGCAGGAAGTTGGTGCTGTTTTGGTATGGGAGGTTTTACTATTTATGTAATTTCTGTTCAGATAGAGTACTTATCTTTCCCTTGTGTCATTCTTATAACAATAAAAGTAATAACCATCTTTTTTCCATCGTGACACACCTGACGGACAATGCTCACGTGTGTGACACACTGCTCATTACAATCCACAGTAGAAATAAAAAAAAAATAAAGGCCCGATATTACTTTTATTGTTGAGAACTGCTGTCCTAGAGAATGGATTTGGGAAAGAGAGGGGGCTGCTGCAAATGGAGAAGGTCTGGCAACAAGCAAGAACTTCATACCATGATGCAGCAGTGCAGGAGTGGGGCACTCACTCTGAGCACATAAGCAGCAGCACAATAGTAGCGTGTCTGAGTATGTGGGTGTCAGAGTGAGCGAGAGAAATGCACCCATACACACTTTGTCTGTGAGAGAGAGAGTGTGTGTGTGTCTTTCTCTCTGACACAGACGCACACCCTACACTCTGTGTGTGGATGTGTCTTTGGGTCTGAGAGAGTGTGTGTCAGTGTGTATGCGCCAATAAAGTTTCTGCAATCTAAAAATCTGTTTGAGATTGAGCGTGTGTGTGTCTGACACTGGGTGGCAGTGTCATTACTTGCAACTGGTTCAAGAGCCAGACTGGGAATCCAGGATATATCTCTATAAGAGAGATAAGCAGATGTGTAAGGGGCCAATCCAATTGGCATGGATGGAATGGGGGCTGCAGCCTTGCTCACCCCTGGACTAAAATATCCTCAACGTCTTCGTTGTTTAGGAAAGATGAAGTTTATTTTGGAGATATTTTGGCTCAGTTCTGCCTGTCCCAGGCTCGACTTGGCGTGCTCTTGAGAGCTTTTGACACGTGCTGCAGGGAAAGTGCATGAGAGAGTCGGATACCCCATGGGCTGGTTTTGAAAATAAAAACCCAGGCTGATATTTTCCTGCAATCCGCCCCTGCTAAGAATGTTTTCGTTGATGTATAGGCTACACTGCCATCCCGCTGCCAAGTTTTAGAGTTACATCTGTTTCTGTAGGGCTTGTCCTTTCGCTTATTTTTCTGACCAGCAGAAGAGCCACCACATTCGAAAAGACAAAGGGCAATATAGGCATGTACTTCTGGAGCAGGTTATTCATGGGAAGGAACAGGCAGACACTTCTTTGACCAAGGCTTTCTTAGACCAGGTAGCAGTGGGCCTTTCTTTACCACCCCTATAATTGCAGCATGTGAGGTTATGCAAGGTTAGATCACTTGCCTTTTTCTCACCCCACAGGGCACACTTTCTGTTGCTGCCAGGAGGGACAATGGACCTGAATATGTTACACACCTAATGTGTAATGGAAATGTAACTGTCCATACTCTGTGTCTGCTATTAAATATTTCAGAGCCACACTTGGCAAATACTATGCTGTAAACCAGGGCGGATGAAAATGTGCTCATTAAGATCAAATTCTTAGGATTCTGCTGAATGGATTGAGCCCCATGCAGGCTGCTGAATATGATCAGTGCTGCATGGGTGACTGGACAGAGAGAGGGGGAGATTTATAAGCTGCCCCGCCCAATTTAAAAAAAAAAAAGGTTACCCTCCATTTACTATGTGTTTTTTCTCCCAAGTATAAGCAGGAAGATTGGTGATGTCATCTGACAGTAATCGGAGAAAGTTCTTTTTTACTCAACGCACAATTAAACTCTGGAATTTGTTGCCAGAGAATGTGGTTCGTGCAGTTAGTATAGCTGTGTTTAAAAAAGGATTGGATAAGTTCTTGGAGGAGAAGTCCATTACCTGCTATTAAGTTCACTTAGAGAATAGCCACTGCCATTAGCAATGGTTACATGGAATAGACTTAGTTTTTGGGTACTTGCCAGGTTCTTATGGCCTGGATTGGCCACTGTTGGAAACAGGATGCTGGGCTTGATGGACCCTTGGTCTGACCCAGTATGGCATTTTCTTATGTTCTTATGAAGATTGGTGATGTCATCTGACAGTACCAACATATTTGGGAAACACCTGGAAAACATTTCTGGGCATGCATGGAATTTCCAACACAGCTGCCACCTTGTGGAGCTTTCTCAACCTGTTTTTGTCCAGATGTTTTTCTGTGATGAGAAAAGTTTTCACTCTGTTTTCTCCAAGGACAAGCAGGATGGCAGTCCTCACACTAGTGACATCAGATGGAGCCCAGCACAGAAAACTTATGTCAGAATTTCTAGAACTTTGACTGAGCCTTATTGAGTATGCTCACGCATGCAATATACGTGTCCTCTCGGGTTCTCCCTCAATCTCTTCTTTTCTTCGGAGCCTTGCATCTTACTTTCTGTACGAGTTTTATGTGCTTTTTTTTTTTTCTCAAGTGCTGTTTTGCGCTGCTTATTTCGCTTTTCCTCACATGGTTGATGTGGGGTTCCCCTTGTTAATGTCCTAGAAAGGTTTCTTGGCATTTTAGGGTAAGTTTATTTTCGTTGTCAATCCCCCAGGGAGGTGGTGTGCTCAGTGCCTGCCAGCCATCAACAACCAGTACCATTGATTTCGATCTCATGTCCCTATTGTTTCACAAAGACATGTCTGCTTCTGTTTTTAAGCAATGCCCCAGGTTAACGAGGGCCATGTCTATCACGGATATGTCATCTGCAGCAAGTGTGCCAAGATGACCTCAGAGGGTCATAAGATCTGGCTTGACAAAGCTGGAGAAGACCGTTCCATCGGCATTGGTAACAAGGGTCCTCGGACACACATTGATGGACACTGAGCCATCAGCATTGGCGGGGCCACCAGTTCTGTCAAGGTTGCCGGCCGATAAGGACACTAGAGACTGGCCATCGTTGAGCTCCTTCAGGTTGAGGATGTTGGGTTCATCGTCCTCTACCTCCACACTAGGGAAGGACCAATTCGAGCATCAAGGGAAGCTGAAGAAGCATTGGCATCAGTCCCTGTTGATGCATGGTGCTGGGTAGGGATGCATCTGCTTCTGCTGTGATGCCCCTGAAGCGACTCCATGTCGAGGAGAGCCAGTCCTCCATCGATGCCAGAGGTATGCCATGGGCTCCACTGGTCCCAATGCACACTACCAATTCCTCCTTCCAGTTCCAAAGAGGATCTGCTTACATCTTGGCTCTCATCCTGTCCTGGCATAGATGATTTTTGAGGAGGAATTGGAGAGGTCCGTGCAGCTGGCTGTGGAAAGGGCGATGTGTGGTCTCAGCATCTGTGCACCAACTGCACTGTCGCTGCTCTCCCCACTGCTTAAATCCCTGCATATGCTTATTGCCGTGTTATCGACCCCGCACCGGGTGTCTGTTCTTGGGGCTGCGTCGATGCCCTGAAGGGCACTGGTGCCAACACCAGCTGAACTGGTTGTCTTCCCATGTTGCTTGGAAGAGTAAGCCCCCCTGATACCCGAGGCAGCACCAAGGCCCTAGGCCAAAATGGCCAGTCGAACTGATGCTTACACCACCAGCTGGGGGCTGTGTGCCTAGGGCCCTGTCACCAGTCGATGGCAGAGAGGAGGGCACCTATGACCCCCTGTAGGGAATGACTTCTTGGCTTCCGTGACATTTCGGATGGTCTCACTTTAGAATCATCTCCTCCAGATAATCGAAGGAAGTCACCACTGGAGGACCTCTCCTTCGAAGGTTTTCTTTGGGTAATGGTGGAGGCTATCCCATTTCAGTTGAAGACAGAAGAGGATACCAGGCACAAAATGCTAAATAGCCTCCCAAGGAGATTGGGCAGTCCCAGTGCAAGAGTTCCTTGTGGAGTTACTGATGAGCATGTGGGAACAACCTTTCACAGTGCCTCCCGTTAACAGGAAGGTGGATGCAATTTATCTTGTCCAATAGGCTCTCGGATTCAACAAGCATCAGCTGCCTCACCAATCAGTGGTTGTTGAATCCACTAACAAGAAGGCCAAGTGCTCTCGGACCCATTCTTCAGCGCTCCCAGGATGCTCTTGGGAGGACGGTGTTCCAAGGTGCTATGCTTATTTCCGCATACTGGCCTTCCAGCTCTACATGAGCCAGTATATGCGCGACATCCTGAAGCAGGTGCAGATTTTGCTGAGCAAATGCCTCAGCAGCATCAAGACACCCTTCTGTCACTGGAGCATAAGGTTTTGCAAGACGGAAAACACTGGGGTGTCTGCGGCGGGAATTGGCGCCTCAGATCTCAGACTGGAGGTGCAGGAGCAATTCGCTGACGTGCCACGAACAGGAGGAAATCTCTTTGAGGATAAAGTGAAGAACATCAGCTCTGGGACCACAATGCGACACTCTAGCAGCTCTCCACTGTCAACTCAGGACTAATCCTTCTCAGCCAGGAGGCCATTGAGGATTGAGCCCAGGAAGTCCTACTTCCACCTGAAGAGGTACTACCCTGCGCCACCTCGCTCAGCAACACCAGGCCTCTTGAAGCTGTCCTAGGCAACAAAGGGCCGAAGCTCCAGCCGGCGCCTTAGTCAACTACAGGGTCGGGGTTTTGACTGGATTGCAGGGAACATAACCAAGTTGTCCATACCTGAAGCGATGGACCTGCCAGTCTGGCGAAGGCTGCGGTTCTTTGTAACTGGTGGCCTACTGTAACCTCAGACTAGTGGGCTCTGTCTATCCTTTGAATGAGGTATAAACTCAATCTGTTGGGTACCCTGCCAAATTTGCCCCCCCCCCCCCCCCAACCCATTCTAGGGCTCGGTAGTGCGTCAGGAGCTACTAGTAGCAGAGCTCTCCTTCATCTTAATGGCCAGGGTGGGTTGAGCTCATTCCACCAGGGCAAAGAGGGCAGGAATTTTACTCCTAGTACTTGCTGATGCTAAAGAAAATAGGGGGACTCTGTCCCATCCTAGACTTAAGGGCCTTGAGCAAATTCATCAAAACAGAAAAGTTCAAGATGGTTTCCTTGGGCACCCTGAAACCCTTCTTGCAAAAAGGAGACCGATTATTCTTCCTGGATCTAAAAGATGCTTACACTCACATTGAGATCTTCCTAGGCCACCGGAAGTATTTCAGATTTGTAGTGGGAAAGCAGCACTTCCAGAATCGCATTCTGCTATTTAGGCTTGTATCAGCCCCACGAATCTTCACGGAATACCTTGCAGAAGTGGCAGCACATCTTCACAGACTAGGAGTTTGTTTTCCTAGATCTGGACAATTGGCTGGTCAAGTCCACTTCTAGGGTGGGGGCAGATGAACTCATGAATTTTCTTGCTTTGTACTAGTTGAGTGTGAAAATCATAGGTCAAAACGACCAAATAATACTTTCAAAATAGCCTGCAAGCTCTCATGATTGCTTAGTTTAGGGAAGATGTGCAGGAAAGGCCATATAGTGGAGAGGCGAATCTAATTTAAGACCATCTTTCAGAGCTTCAAACCCTCTCTGCTGCTTCATCTGATCCACTCTCAGCTTGAGGAGGGATTGGGGTGGTCTAAAGAGGAGACAGTTTTTTTCCTCAAAAGATATTCCTCCATCCACTTGTCCCCATCCACTTGTCCCCATCAACAGCAAATCTCAAGAGTCTTGCCTGCATGACTGTAGAAGTTTAAAACCTCATACAGCAGTCCAGCCAAAACTAGGGATAAGTTTTTGATTGGTTCCAGAGCATATAGCCAGAATGCCAGTCTCCCATGCAATCAGTCTGCGTGTTGGAGGGAGGTAGGCTAAGGTTTTATGTAAACTGTTGGCCTTTCATAAACTTGGACATCTGTATTTTCCAGATTATAAAGGAGAACTACAGATTGTCTACAGATTATAACTACAATCCCTGAATTTTAACCACCCTGAACTTGGATTTGTAAAAGCGAGTAATTACATCTAAAATCCAAATCACTATATTAAAAATCCCTCCAAACAGCCTACGAAAAGGATCGTTACATCTCCTGTCATCAAGAAATACTATAGGTGGTGATCTCTCTTGCGAACCAAAGCAATTAAAAGATTTCTCACCATAGGAAAGAGGATGGGGATTTGACACCAAGTACTTGCTAGTGCCCAAGAAAACAGAAGGATATTGTTCCATCCAAGACCACATTTTTTGTTGGATGAAACCCTTTGGTTTTTTATGCAATATGGAAGACAGTCTAAAATAATATAATAGACCCTGTTATTTTCAGTTGTCTTCCATTTTGTAAAAACAAAGGGCTTTGTTACTATCTTCCTTACATCTCCTTCCGCTTTATTTCCTTTCCCAATCCTACTCTTCCTCTTCTCTTCCTCATTGCCTTATTGCCTCTGTCATCTCCTTCTCCTTGTTCCCTCTCTTTGATTCACTTCTTCCATTCCCTCATGCAGCCTGTAAGCTGCCAGCTTGCATTCCTTCCTCCTCAAAAGTAGAATTTGATAGATTTTACTTGTGCAGGAGGTGAAGCTAAGCAAAACAGGGCAATACCACTTGTTAGTAGTAACACATTTTTAGGACCATTTAAAAAAAATGAGTATAATGCATATTTTAAAGTTGAAGTCACAAAATACAAAAATATACAAAAGTGTTTTCAATTATATTGGGCTTTTCTGTTTTTACTTTCCATAAGTATTGGAATGGAGTGAGTAGCCTAATGCAGGGGGTTCTCAACTCTGTTCTCGGGATATAGCTAATCAGTCAGGATATCCATAGTGAATATGCACGAGAGAGATGTGCCTGCACTGGCCTACTGGAAAGGTGAATGATAGATAAGACCGGGTGGTGGAATGTTGTGTTCCCACACACCAACTGGCTTGCTGATACCTTAAAAACTTATACAATTTTTTGCCTATATTTGCAGTATTCATTTTGTAGTTGTTCCTTATCTTTATAACTGGTGAATAGAGCAGCAGGCTGCAAACCAGGGAAGCCTGAGTTCAAAACCCCACTGCCTTAACCATTAGGCGGCTACTCCACTTCTAAGCCTTCATTTTCTCCGCTTGCCCTTTATCTCCCTGTTTTCTCAGCATCCTAGTCTGAATCCCCCACTCCACATCCTTTCTCCAAGATAGTACCAGGTTTCTTATACTAAAAGCCAGTTCTCTAGTGCACTGTTCTGGACATGCTATGCCATGTGGGACAAGTCATCAGGCAGAAAATCCTGGTCACCATGGTGGCTTGGTGCCTGGGATTTCAGCAGCCCTACTGGTAGTATAAAGAGAGTGCTTAAAGCAGGAATATGTAAGCCAGATTGGTCTACAGTTTTACTCATTCTGCTCCTTTTGGTTTTATTGGTCTTATGTCCTACATTTTTTTTTATATTTTTGCAGTATTGTTTTGAATAAAAGGATTGTACCCTTTTATTATGCTCACAATCCTGTCTTTAAAAGAGAAATTTCTTTTCCAGAGTTCAGCTACAGCTTGTGCTGTCTTCAGTGATATGCCTGCAAGAGATTCTGGTTGAAAGCAGTATAACAGCATCTTAATTTTACCTAGATTTAGATCAGTCAAATTGGTAGGACATGAGGGGCTTTCAAAAGCCTCAATTGCCAGTATCTTTCCAAGAATGAAATAAAAAATCCAAATGGGGTACTTTTTAATTCTTTCATATTAACTGCCTACTGATTTTTTTTTTTTCCCTTGCAAAAACTATTGACTTGTCAGTGGTTCTCAAGTATCCCCTAGCCAGTATGGTTTTCAGGAGATCCACAATGAATGTGCAGGAGATAGATTTGTATGTGCTACCTCCATTGTATGCAGATCTATCCCCTGCGTATTTGTTGTGGATTTCCCAAAAAACTGACTGCTTAGGAGGTACTCGAGGACCTGATTGAGAATCGCTGCCTTAAATCCTAGGAGCAGGCAAGTTAGTGAGTCATAGATTGCGTTGTGCAGGTGAGATCAATTGTCGCATACTGGTACTTAGCCAAAGCAGTTAGATATTAGTATGTATGATGTAATTTAATACTCTTGTTGTGAATTGGAGAAATTAGTGCGGCACACATTAAAGAAATTTACGACTAATAGCATGCACATAGAAATCCTAATGAATGTGAGCTGAACAGTAGTACCTGTAAAATGAGGGAGAAAATCAAGCATGATTGTCACAGTGCTGTTTGAGCTTGCATCTTTTTTTTCCATGTTGAGTCGATGTGTTGGGGGACCAATAACAAGGGTTTAGGCAACTTTAGCATTACAGGATGCTCTAAGTTTGTATTTTGTCTGAACCTAAAGTAGTAGTTGAGGAGCGGTGTGCATTAAAAGATTTTGGTTCACTCCCATAGTACTGAAGCCAAAGAAAGGAGGGGCGGCTTTGAAACTCTCGCCCTTGCATTATTGCATGCTTGGGGTGTCCTTGGTATGTTGCACAGTACAGCATACTATTATAGTGGCTTGCTTTTGTTTAGTAATGGAGATGAAATAGGTGCATAGTTAGTAGAAAGTACATAACGCATCACAAAATCTCAATCCTTGCAATCACTTATACCTTGCATTCCAAATACAGTCTATTTTTGTTATTTATTTATTTTAAGTTTTTCTATACCGGCATTCGCGATGAATATCGCATCATGCCGGTTTACAATTAACAAGTGGTGAAGGAACACAAAATAATAATAATAATAAACATTAACAGGTGTTGATAAAAGGTTGCAGTTACAATAAAACAAGGGAATTACACAACTCGGAACTGAGAAAAGGAGCTAGGAATTTAACATAGAGAACAAGTTTGCCAATTAATGGTATGAACTAAGTTACGGCATTTGCCACGTTAATGAATTACCCTGTTGAGGAAGAGTTATTATTTACCATGTTAAGATAAAGTCTAAGCGTTAGTTAATGGTAAATTAAAGTTCATTTGGGGTCTGGAAAGGCTTTCATAAATAACCACGTTTTGAGCCTTTTCATAAATGTAGGAAGGCGCAGGGTTCCTGTCGCAAATCTGGTGGGATGGAGTTCCATAGTGTCGGTCCTGCACTGGAGAAAGCCCTGTCTCTGGCAGTTATGTGCCGAGTGGTTTTGGAGTGTGGTACTTGTAGGGATTCTCTGTAGGACTCTCTGATGGGTCTGGAGGATGTATATTTTCTGAATGGAATTTGAAGGTTAAGCGGAGAGTATTGATGGATGGCTTTGTAAATAGTAGTTATGGACTTGTATATGATTCTGTAGTGAATTGGCAGCCAATGTAGGTCTTTGAGGATTGGAGATATGTGGTCTCTTCTCCGTGTGTTTGTTAATATTCTGGCTGCCGTGTTTTGAACTATCTGAAGGGGTTTAGTGTGAGATGACGGGAGACCTAATAGAATAGAGTTGCAATAATCTAATTTAGCGAAGATTATTGATTGCAATACTGTTCTGTAGTCGTGAAAGTGGAAAAGTGGTTTTATTCTTTTTAAGACTTGGAGTATATGAAAGCAGTCCTTGGTAGTTTGATTTATAAATGATTTTAGGTTTAGCCTGTTATCAATGATAGCTCCTAGGTCTCTTACTTGTGAAATTTGTAAGTTGGGTGGAGGATTTGTGTTGATGCTACTGTTTTCAGTGGAAATTAGAAGGAGTTCGCTTTTTGAAGAATTTCGTATTAGGTTTAGACTGGAGAGGAGTCCGTCAATTTTTAGAAGACAAGATTCCCAGAATTCTAGAGTTTTTGTGTAGGATTCTTTGAGGGGGATGACTATCTGGACATCATCCGCGTATAAAAAGTGTTTAAGGTTTAATTTGGTTGTGTCTAGAAGTATAATGTGATGAGACCCTGGGACTGATGGTAACGTTTGTTAGGATGGAACAATGCAGCACTGTGGTATTGGATAGTGTCCTGCTCCTCTAGAACCGACTGCGCTGGCATCGCTGCTGGAGATGATGTGCCTCGCGAAGAACACTGTTCTTTACAGTCCACCATCACCGTACCCCACTGGGCCATTTCATGTTGAATATGCATTAGAACAAGGTCTGCTAGACTGGAAAGTCTTTATCATCCTCCTCTAGCCTGGCAGCACAGCACCTTCCCTTCAGCTAAGCACATACGATGGAGAATAAGTAGGCATTCTCCACTAACAAACTAAAGCAAATAAATAACTGAGTTGGAGATGAGGAATTCTGTTGTAGTGTATGAATCTCACAAAAACAGTACCTTAAGGTTGCTACATAAAATAGTGTATGCTTTTGCTGCATGCTGGACAAGAGGACATAATTGCAAGCAGAGGAGCATATGGAGCAGTGGCGTAGCCACGAGTGGGCGGTGGCCCACCCACTTTGCGCTCAGGCCCCCCCTACTCAGTTACCTGGCACCTAAGAAGAAAGGCCCAATACAGAGTCATCGTGAAACTTATCCCGTGCGGCCCGAGGTCTGACCTGACTTTCGCAAGGCCATCTTGGAGCTCGTACTGCGTGGCCCAAGAAACAGGCCTGACCGTCGCAGGGCCATCACAGAGCTCATCTTGCATGGCCTGACTCCTAAGAAGAGCCCCGAACATCACAGGGCCATCATGGAGCTCATCCCGTGCGGCTTGAGGAAAGCCCTAAGCATAGCAGGGCTGTTGCAGAGTTCAGCCTGCACCGCCCGATAAGAGAGGCCCGACCATCAAAAGGCCGTCGCGGAGCTCATCCTGTGTGGTCCGATGCCCGAGAAGAGGCCAGACCATCACAGGGCTGTCGCGGAGCTCATCCCACGCAGTCCAACACCTGAGGCTTGACCGTCACAAGGCTGTCGCAGAGCTCATCCCACGCGGTCCAAACCCTGAGAAGAGGCCCGACCATCGCAGGGCCATCACGGAGCTCATCCCGTGTGGCTCAAGAAGAGAGGCCTGACCAACACAGTACAATCGCAGAGCTCAACATGCATGGCCAGAGAAGAGGCCTTGCAGCAAGGAGGCCTGGAAGAGAGGGAGAATCCTAGATAGAGTGTGTGTGTGTGTTTGTGTATGTATATGAGAGAGACAGAATGGGAGTGAGAAGCATCTGTGTGTGCATGTGTGTAAAAGAGCATAAGAGTGAGAAGCCGGTGTGTTTTTGTATGAGAGAGATTGGGAGTGTGAAGCGTGTATGTGTTTGTGTATGAGAGTGAGCATGGGAATGAGAAGCCTGTGTGTGTGTGTGTGTGTATGTATGAGAGCACAGATGTGGAGAGCCTGGGTGTGTATGTATGAAAGAGAGCATGTGGGTGTGAGAGACAGTTGATGTGAGAGAGAGCATGTGGGAATGGAAGCCTGCAAGTGGGAGAGCATGTAAAAGAGCGTGTGTGTGTGGGGAGGGGGGGGGAGTAGAAACCTTCATGTGAGAGTAGGAACCTAAGTGTGCAAGTGGAAGTCTGGGTAAAAGTGTGTGGGAGTGGGAACCTGCGAGTGAGAGCCTGCATGTGAGACAGCATATGAGTGGGAGCCTATGTATATGTGAGAGAGAGCATGTAAGAGTGGGAGCCTGTGTGAGAGAAAGCATGTGTTTGAGAGAGTGCATGTGAGAGAGAATCTGTGGGTGTGTATGAAAGAGGAAGGAAAGAGAACAAGAGGAGAAAGAAGAAACAGAATAAGAGACCCTGAAAAAGGAACTAGGAAAAGACAGACAGAGACTGGGACCAACAGATTAGAAAAATAAGATCAGACGACAAAGGTAAAAAAAAAAAAAAGATTTTGACTTTCAGCAATTCGAATATACCATGTTTGGGAATGAGCATTTCTAATGTATTTGTATTTTGCTGTTTCTTCAGTATTCCAGTGTTCACAGAGGCTGAGGTTGGTTTCTCTGGCTTTCCATTTCAGTTTTGTCTGTATGTTTGTTTCTAATTTGTAGTCCCTTATTTTGTTTTAGGTAAGGCTCTGTGTTGCACATGTGTGACAGAGGTACAGTATTTTGGCTAGCATGTAGCTTCTCAGTAAGGATTTATAGCAGTTCGGTTTGTTCTGTATGCCCACTACATAGTGTATTAGTGTTCTAGGGCTTGGTGTAATGTTTGCCTTTGCTGCCTTTGCTTTACATAAGGTTGCTGCTGTTTGAGTCCTGACAGTTACTGCATGGGAAGGTTCTAGGTGTTGGGGTTTTTTTTTTTTTTTTTTTTAAATTGTAGCAATTTGTCTGTCTTCACAAAGTGTTTGGAACTGGAGGAAGTTTGTTTGCTGTCACTGAGGTAAATATATATATTTTTTAATGTCCTAGTTCTGTTCTGCACCTGTTGCACATTTCAAGTTCTTATGATGATTGTGATTATTGCTGTTTTATTATACATATGATATTCTCTGCATTTTTGGAAAGAGGATTCATAAAAGAATACATTGATATTTGTTTTATGTAATTGGATCTGATGTTTTACTTTTTGCATGATGTGTATTTATAAACTGCAATAAATATAAAATAAATTTAATATAGATTAATAAGATATTTTTAATACCGGTAAGTGCTTGAAATAATAGAATTAAAATAGTTTAAAGCAACACTCGTGATAAAACTACTTAGAAATTAACTGTCAGATGCTCTCTAAGGCACTATTTATTGTTAAGGGGACAAATATGGCCTAGACTTGTATATCAACTGCCCACCCATGTTAACCTTGGGCTCCCCCAAAAATTCATTTCTGGCTATGCCACTGATATGGGAGGGCTGGTGCTGACTGTTAGAAAGTAAATTGCCAGTAAAAACGTCTTGACTACTGCCACTTAATGAACCTACAGCAGTAGTACTGTACGAGTAACAGTTCAAAGTGACACCTGTCATTGGGGTTGCTGTAAACTTTTTTTTTTTTTTTACAAGGGGAGAATCATACCTGCATAATGTGCTGCATTTCTGTTTTGGAAGAAAGCAAGCAGAAGGTACAACAGGTACAGTGCCTATGCTTCATTTCTTTCTCAGAATTGCAATTAATTATGTGTGAAAGGCTTTGTTACCGGAAGTAAAGGGGTCTGAAAGTCACAGGAGTAAAATAGAATCTAGGTTGTATGCATTTTTTGTTTTGCCACATCTGGTTATAATAGGTGCCTTGCTTGTTTTGAAAATGTGGTTTTTCCTTTCTTTAATGATGGTTCCTACAGTGTGCAATATGCAGCCATGTTTTATACTTGCCAAGGTAATTTTCCATCTTTCTACAGTAATTTTCGGCCTCTCACTTCATTGCTCCAAATTGATAGTCTGAAAGTTCCTGTTTTCAATGACTACTAAGATTCCCAGACATAGGCTTGATCCCTAATTATAACCTGAATGTAATTCAAGCTTGATGTAGTGCAGTAGCGTCTATAAAGTTTTCTATGTGCCTAAGGTCATGCATCTCTTCATTGCGCCACTATTTCAGACTGCCTGATGAGAAAAACAGGCTAGAGCTCTACATTCATTTTAGCACTTAATGCATTTTTGGTTAAATCTTGGTACGTAATAGTTTAAAAACTTTAAGTGTACAAATATGACTTTCCAAATCGTAGTCAAAAAATGCTTTGATTTGCTTGCTTTAATTGGCTTTGGAGTACTAAATAGAATGTTTGAGTGAAATATTTTATTGGAATGTGTCCTCTGAAATGCTTTGCTTTACCGAAAGTACCTGTAAGAAGCATTGTGCTTCAAGCCCTTTACTTTTTCCACATTTTGTTACATTACAGCTTTATTCTAAAATGGATAATGTGCATTTTTCCCCTCCATAATGACATAGTGAAATCAGGTTTCTAGAAATTTGTGCAAATTAAAAAAAAAACAAACCAAGCAAACCCCTCTGAAAAATCATATTTACATAAGTATTCAGACCATTTACTCAGTATTTTGTTGAGGCACCTTTTGCAGTGATTATAGCCTCAAGTCGTCTTGGGTATGACACTACAATTTTGGCACATCTGGATTTGGGGATTTTCTCCCATTCTTCTGTGCAGATCCTCTCAAGCGCTGTTCGATGGGGTTCAAATCCAGGTTCTGGCTGGGCCACTCAAGGATGTTCAGAGACTTGTGCCGAAGCCACTCCTGCGTTCTCTTGGCTATGTGCTTAGGGTCATTGTCCTGTGAAAGGTGAATCTTCGACCCAGTCTGAGGTCCAGAGCATTTTGGAGCAGGTTTTCATCAAGGATATTTCTCTTCTTTCCCTTGATCCTGACTCCCAGTTCCTGCAGCATTATGCTGCCACCACCATGCTTCAACGTCAGGTGGTATTTTCTAGGTGATGAGCGGTGCCTGGTTTCCTCCAGACATGACACTTGGCATTCAGGCCAAAGAGTTCAGTCTTGGTTTCATCAGACCAGAGAATCTTGTTGCTCATGCTCTGAGAGTCCTTTAAGTACCTTTTGGCAAATGCCAAGTGGGCTGTCGTGTGTCTTTTACTGAGGAATGGCTTCCATCTGGCCATAAAAGCCTGATTGGTGGAGTGCTGCATAGATGGTTGCCCTTCTGAAAGGTTCTCCCATCTCCACAGTGGAACTCTGGAGCTCTGTCAAAGTGACCAAGTGGTTCATGGTCACCTTCCTGACCAAGGACCTTCTCCCCCAATTGTTCAATTTAGGAGGGCACCCAGCTCTAGGAAGAGTCCTGGTGGTTCCGAACATCTTCCATTTACAAATGATGGAGGCCACTGTGTTCTTTAGATCCTTCAATACTACTGAAATTTATTTGTGCCCTTCCCTAGATCTGTGCCTCAACACAATCCTGTCCCAGACTACAGTTCCTTCAATTTCATGGCTTTGATTTTGCTCTGACGTACACTGTCAACTGTGGGACCTTATATAGACAGGTGTGAGTGCCTTTCCAAATCATGTCCAATCAATTGAATTTACTACAGGTGGATTTCAGTCAAGTTGGAGAAATATCTTAAGGATGATCAATGGAAACAGGATGCACCGGAGATTACATTTGAGTGACATAGCAAAGGGTCCGAATACTTATGATATACAGTGGCTTGCAAAAGTATTCAACCCCCTAAAAGTCAGCAGATTTGTGTGCATTACAAATGACTTACTGTCTGTAACAATCTGTGTTTATAGCAGTCCGGTATGCTCTTAAAGTAAATTTTCAAAGTTACAATTCATTACTTCTCAGCATTTTTGATAGATTATTAAAAAAAAAAAAGCATATTTATTTTAGAATAAGACTGTAACGTAACAAAATGTGGAAAAAGTGAAGGGGGCTGAATACTTTTGGAATGCACTGTACTTACCCTACTGTTGCGCAGCCTTGTGTCATTCAGTCAGCTCCATTAACAGGGAGGAGAGTCCCTGTAGATACTTACATAAAAGAAATGCAGAAAGTTTACAGGTCATTTTAGTTATGGTTGAGTTGTTGACAATTAGTGAGCCAATTCTACCCCTTTTTGTGCCATGACATTTGAACTATTATGCCCTTTCCCTAAGAGCTTTGCTGAAGAGCAATTAACCACATACAGTGGGCTTCTGCACACAGGCACATCTGTAATTGCAGGAGTTGTTGGGATAAGCTCCAGTTCGTTTGTTCTAGGGATATGTTACTTTATTTTTTTTTAAAGTAAAGGAGTGGCAAAGACCAAAGCAAATCATTTTAGCCTGTTATGCAGATGCTTGGATTCAATATGCGTTTTGCTTTAATGCTAAAAATTTAGGAATTCACTCGGGGTTATAATGTAGCTGGTTAAAATGTCTTTGATGTAAAAGTTCCAGTTTAAGGTTCCCTATTCAGTAAAGAGATCTGGCTCACTTGTGCAAAGCAGGCTTGTTAGTCTGTGCAGGATCTGCTGGCAACATCCTCACATGAACCTTGCTTTTACTGTTTATAGTAAACCCTCTATCCACCCAGCTGACAGGTGATGGAGGCTGGTTAAATTCTCAATGCTCCCTGCCAGGGCTTTGCATGGGAAAAGCCATGCTCAGCAGTGCCCTGTGGGGCTCATATGAAGAAGGTGGATTAAGACATGCCAAGTAACTCTGTTGGTGCAGCAGCTTGGTGTTGTAGGCTGGAATAACATGTTTTGCAATTGTTGCCAGGCAGCAATACGTGGGCCGAATGGATGGAATCCAAGATAGTGTTTGATCAACAAATGTGTAGGAGCTATTCCTGAAGTGGGCCATAATCTGTTTTAAGCATGCAAAACATACAAGAATCACCCTTTTGCTTCCTGGAACACAGGTTACATCTTTTTTTCAGAACAGTAAGGTTTTTTTTTTCTTGCACATATAAAGAATGGCAGAACAAAACTACATTAGATTTTCAGCTTTTGAATACTCCTGAGTAGAGAGAGAAAGTATGGAGCACATCTATAGTAATTTTGCTCGATTCTATAAAACAAAAACAATCCCAAAAAAACAGTGAAATTGGTGTTCATCACAGCGCAGTATGCAGGAGAGGTCCTCATTTACAGGTGCAACATTTGTGTTGGCTGTGGAGAGCTACAAGAAAATGTGATATGTGAGTGACGTAAAATTGGTAATATTTTTAAATCTTACTAGATATGCTGACTTTTTTTTTTTTTACTGGTGGCATAAATATCCTAGAAGTTGTATTGGGTCTTTGTGGTGCGAGGCCATTAGCTGGGCCCAAGGAAAATTTTAAGACTCATTGTATTACCTTGGGCTTCATTAGCCTGATTGTACTTTTGGTGGTAAGACGTTTGTGTGCTTTACTAAGCTTACTGCTGGAATGGCTAAAACTGGTATACAGTGAGGGGTCTTGATATTAGAGAGATTGTATATGTACATATACACGCACAGCTCTAACACTAAAACTACCAGTTTGATTCCTATATCCATTTTACGGTGTAAATTACTGAACGTTTCTATCCTGTAACTTAGGTTGTGAGCTGTTTGGGCCAACAACATTGTGCCCATGTTTATCAGGGTAGGAAAATACTTAGAAACTGTAGGTATCACCCAAAAATGTTTAGGAACAAGGGACATTATTTTTTCAATTTTTCCTTTTGACTGCCTTGCTATTTTGTTTCTCTGTTTTATGAAAGGTCTGTTGGGGTTTTTGTTTTTTTTTTTTTTTTTGCATCCTTTCCTTTGAATTGCTCTCCCCTTTTCCTTCCAGGCTCCCACCCCTTCCCTGTTTTCCCTCTGTCTAGGAATAGACCTTGTTTGATGGCAGCCACTGTGACTTGCATGGCCTGGTCCCTGCCTACAGGGTGTGTTAACCCCTGAATTTTAGATGCCTGGTATTTCTCAAACAATATTGAGTATGTTGTATAGTGCTGGATATTCCACATACACAAAAGTATACCAGTAGGGGTGTGCATTCGTATTGACCGCATATGTAAAACGCTACGCATATATTTTTTTTTACTTAAAAAAGTGATGCGACATAAACGATCGGATTTCCCACATATCCAACATAGCTATGTTGGATATGTTGGAAATCGCGATTGTTGATCCAAAATTAAAAGTTAAACCCCTCACCTTCCTTAATCCCCCCCCAAAGACTTACCAGAACTCCCTGGTGAACTAGCGAGGAGTGAGGACGCCATTTCTGCAATCCTCTGCGAGGAGCACGTGACGTCGGCGCCACGTCGAGTGACGCGGCGTCACGTGATTCCCCGCAGGGTCGCGCCGGAACGCTCGTTCGGCCCAAAAGGAACTTTTGGCCAGCTTGGGGGGGTCGGGAGGCCCCCCCAAGCTGGCCAAAAGTTCCTTTTGGGCCGAACGAGCGTTCCGGCTCGACCCCGCGGGGAATCACGTGACACCGCGTCACTCCGACGTGGCGTCACGTGATTCCCCGCGGGGTCGCGCTGAACGAGCGTTCCGGCGCAAGCCCGCGGGGAATCACGTGACGCCGCGTCACTCGACGTGGCGCCAACGTCACGTGATTCCCCGCGGGGTCGCGCCGGAACGCTCGTTCGGCCCAAAAGGAACTTTTGGCCAGCTTGGGGGGGCCTCCTGACCCCCCCAAGCTGGCCAAAAGTTCCTTTTGGGCCGAACGAGGATCCCGGAAGCGACCCCGCGGGGAATCATGTGACGCCGCGTCACTCCAACGTGACGCCGACGTCACGTGCTCCTTGCAAAGTTGGTCAGAAATGGCGTCCTGACCCCGCTGGACCACCAGGGAGTTGTGGTAAGTCTTGGGGGGGGGGGGATTAAGGAGGGTGAGGGGTTTAAATTTTTATTTGCACATATGGACATATACCCAACTCATTTAATTTTTTTTATGTCCATATTGGCCGCAAATGGGACCCCCTTTGGACATATTGACATATGGACATAAACTTTTGCTCTGCACATCCCTATATACCAGTGGTGTCCAATACTTATTTACCAAGAACCTATTGCATTAGGCTAAATTGACCATCATAATAGGTGTCATTGTATAGCTTGATTGACGCTTTAATACTCCACCTTCTATTTAATCATAGGTCACTGTATTTTTATTTTTCTTTTCGTGAGTGTATCACCTCTATTGTGCTCTTTCCACCATTATTATACTCTTTCAATTTACTTGTAAATTTCTTGTTATTTTGCAATCATGCAACATATCACATCGTTACTTAGCTGAATAAATGAAAGCCACATTGTCCAAATAAAATGGCCCGGTAGACTATGCCATTCTGCTCGCTCTGCCTGCTCACTCTGCCCGACATGGGACCATGTTTCGGATATAGGTAATCCTTTTGTCAAGGGCTCATTTTTGTTACCCGCACTGCTGATTTCGCTTCAAAACATGATGGTGTACCGGCTATGCTCATTGCCTGCATAGTGGCTTACCAGCTTTTCATGGGCCAATACATGTGGGACATCCTAAAAAGAAGTGCAGCTGGTGGCCAAGCAGCTGCCTCAGCGGCAGCAAGACACTGTCAGTCACTGGTGCATAAGGGTCCGCTTGACCTCTGATAGTTTTTGAGGTGGCATCAAGAGTTTCTGCCTCAGGGATTGGCATCTGCAGTGTTACCTGGCTGTGGGCCTCTGATCTCTGTTAGGACGTGCAAGAAAGACTTTGACGGGCCCTGTATGGGAGAAAATCTCTTCAGAGATAAAGTGAAGGGCATGGTGGCACAGATCTGTGATCACTGCATGACATTCCAGCAACTCTCCTCTGGCACTCAAGACCTGGCCAGAAGGAAGTCTTCTGCCTGAGGAGACACTGTCTTCTGCTGACTCGGTCCTGGCAGTAACAGGCCCTCCTGGCCTCTCAGGGCAACAGAGGGGCCCTAAAAGCCCCTCAGTCAACTCCTGGGATGGGGTTTTGACTGGGTTGTAGAGCTTAACCAAAACCATCATACCCAGGATGACAAACCTTCAGTCGGGGGCAGGCTGCAGTTCTACACAAGCTGGTGGCCCAATGTAACCTCTGAGCAGTGCGTCCTCGCCATCATTCACAGAGGATACAAATTAAAACTATTGAGTGCTCCACCAAATCACCCTCTTGAGTCCATTTTGGGGACTGGTAGCGCATCAAGAAGTGCTTCTGTCAGAGCTCTCCTCCCTCTTAACTGCCAGAGTGGTTGAGCCCACTCCACCAGGGCAGAGAGGGTGGGGATTTTACTCCTGGTACTTCTTGATTTCAAAGGAAACCGGGGAACTTAGTTCCATCCTAGACCTAAGGGTCTTGAACAAGTTTCCCAATCGATAAGTTCAAGATGGTTTCTCTGAAACTTGATCCCTTTTCTGCAAAAAGGGGATTGGCTATGCTCTTTTAATCTAAAAGACACTTGTGCCTGCTGAGGAAGATCTCAATGTGAGCATATGTATCTCCAATTCAGTGTGAAAACAGCACTTCCAGTACTGTGTTCTGCCATTTGGGCTAGTGTCTGCCTCCCTGGTCTTCACGAAATGCTTAGGCATGGTGGCAATGGACCTTCTCAGACAAGGAGTACATGTTTTCCCCTGTCTGCACAATTTGCTTGTCAAGAGCATCTCTAGGGCAGGGGCCGAAGACTCCATGCGCTCAACCATCCAGGTGCTGGAGTTGCTAGGGTTCATCATAAACTACCCCAAGTCCCATCTCAAATCTGTCGCCTCAATTGGAATTCATCAGAGCCCTGCTAGACATGGCTCAGGCCAAGGTCTTCCTGCCACAGCAACTAACCATCACACTAATGACCATCTCGGCAGAGATTCAAGGGAGCTAGCAGGTATCAGCTTGGCACATGTTGAGACTGTTTGGCCACATGGTGCTACTGTACATGTTACTCCCTTGGCACATCTGCATATACAGAGAACCCAATGGCTTCAAGTCACTCGGGATCCACAGGTCTGCATCTGAGTCACTGCATCACTCCGGGACTCCTTGTCCTGGTGGTGGGAAATTTCCAGTTTGAAACAGGGGGTATCCTTCCATTCATGGTCTCTGGTCCACCCAGGAATGTCTCTGTCAAATCAACCTCCTGGAGCTCCGGGCGATCAGATGCGCACCTTGGTGAGGACTTTAAGAGATTGGCTGTCCAACAAAATTGTCTTGATCCAGATGGACAACCGAGTGGCGATGTACTACGTCGTCAGGCAGGGAGGTATGGGCTTTTACCTCCTGTGTAAAGAGGCAGTTCCGAAATTGTCATGGACCCCTCCCATGGGATGGTGCTCAGGGCCACATATCTGGAGAATGGGGTAGCGGACAGATTGTCATCCCTTCAGACCCCATGAATGATCTCTGCACCAGGGGATAGTGAATTGGAGCTCGGAGGTGGATCTTTTCACAGCCCCTTGGAACAGGAAGGTTCCTCATTTCTGTTCCATGTAAAGGGAACACTGAAAGCTAGCCTCAGATTCCTTTGCCCTTCATTGGTGGCAAAGACTTTCTGAAGCTCAGGGAGAACAAGGGGACTATGATCCTCATAGCCCCCTGTTGGCAGAGGCTGGTATGGTTTCTGTCTTTTGGGAGTTGTCCATCCAGAAACCGATCAAATTAGGGATTTCTCCAGATCTCATCACTCAGTATTGGGGCAGATTGCAGCATACCAACTCTCCAGGCCCTGTTGCTCACAGCTAGGATATTGAGAGGTTGATCCTGCAACCCCTCAATCTCTTATAAGATGTCTCTTGTCCTTGTAGCTTCCAGATAGCCTTCCACCAGAAAGTCCTATGGACTTAAGTGGAGGAAGGTTTTCTTTATTTTTCCTTTTTCTTTTTTGTTTGTGTATTTCAAATATATTTCAAGAAAGCACTTGAATTGCAATCCTATAGAGACATAAGAAAATGATAAAAAAATAAAAAAATAAAAACAAATTCTCATATAGTCCAAGTCCCACAGTGTATCCAACACTTGCACCTCCGGATTTGCAGGGGTAGATCGTTCCTCCGGGGAAAGAGAAATTGAAAGATCAGGGAGGGGGCAGAGTGCAACTTCTTCCCGGCCAACCTCCAGCGAGCTGACTCTCAGAGCTAAGCCTCCCCGGCATACATGGGCGTCCATTGGGCCCGACAAAGCTAGTAACTGAGAATCAAGTTATGCCTCCCGCTCTCTGGCTCTTCTTTTCCTGCCAGAGTGAGCCATAGCAAGGCAATTTCAGGACCTGGAGGAGCAAACTCAGGTACATCTGACTGGTTCGGTCATCTTGGAATTCTCGGAAGTCCTCACCATGGGTGGAAGTTTTCAATGTGGTGTAAGCAAAAGATCCTAGATCCTTTCTCCTGCTCCAAGCAAAATCTACTTGACTGCCTTCTATATCTTTCTGAAGCTGGTCTCAAGACCAACTCGGTTAGAGTTCATGTTAGTGCGATTGGCGCATATCACCATGATGTAGAAGGTAATCCCATCTCTGTACACCCTATAGTTGTATGTTTCATGTGGGGTCTGCTTCTGTTGAAGCCTCCCCTAAGGCCTTCCACTGTGTCCTGGGACCTCATCGTGGTGGTAACTCAGCTGATGAAATCTCCCTTTGAGTCACTGTGCTCCTGTGACCTGAAGAACCTGATCTGGAAGGTTGAAATTTTGGTGGTGGTCATTTCAGCACGCAGGGTAAGTGAGCTCCAAGCCTTAGTGACTTATCCATTTTACACACAATTTTTTCATGATAGGGTGGTCTTGCGTATGCACTCTTAAGTTCCTTCCTATGGTGATGTCAGACTTCCAGCTTAACCAGTCCATCGATCTGTCATCATTTTTTTCCAGGCCTCATTCGCACCAAGATGAACAAGCCCTGCAAGGTTTGGATTGCAAGAGATCCTTGGCCTTCTGTCTGGAGTGGACAGAAACTCATGGACAGTCCACTCTGCTTTTTGGTTCCTTTGATCAGAACAGGCTGGGGATCGCCGTTGCCAAATGGACGCTATCCAGTTGGCTAGCAGACTGCATCTCCTTCTGTTATGCCCAGGCGGGATTGCATAGGGATGGCCAACATGACGACAGGTTTGGCCAAGCTATCCTTCAGAAATTATTTGAGGTTTAGAATACAACTCTGTTTCCACCTAGGGCCTGTTGTTTTTGTTCAGGTGCCTCCCCTCCCCTCCATTAACAAAACGGTGGTGGTGGTGGTGGTACCTGTTTTATTGGTCTCCTTTTATGTTGGTGGGTGGCTGCCAGTAGATAGAGATTCACTCATGTGTGAGGACTGCCATCCTGCCTGTCCTTGGAGAAAGAGTTGCTTACCTGTAACAGGTGCTATCTGAGGACAGCAGGATGTCAGTCCTCACGAAACCCATCCACCTACTTGTGGAGTTGGGTCTCCACGTCATGTTTTCTTTTATTCTATTATATAAGACTGAGAGTTCCCCATGTGGATGTGTAGTATAATCCAGTGTCACCCATGTGTGAGGACTGTCATCCGGCTGTCCTCGGAGAATACCTGTTACATGTAACTCTGCTTTAGATTAGCATCATACAGAAGAGTACCTTTCGTAGATGATAGGTCCTGTTTATGAGGTCTGTAAACACTAAGCTTCTCAGCTCTGGGCTTCAAAGGCTGTAGGCATGTTTGTTTTTCAGGATGAATGTACAATGAATAGTCAGATATTTTTGTATATACTCTGGCCATGAACTAGGCCTCTTTGTGACTCTCAAGGATTGGAGTTGGCTACCCTGACCTAGATCGTCCCTTCTTTGATTCCCGTTCCTACTTCCTCCTCCCCTCCCTCAATCCCAGAGCCACCTTCTCTCTCACTACTTTTACCCATCTCCCAGATTTCTGATCTTTCCCTCTCTTATCGGCCCCCCCCCCTCCCGCTGCCTTCTCCTTTCATCCCCAGTTTTCTCACTTACATTCTTCTCCCATCCCGTCTGTGCACTCAGCTTCTCACCACATTTCTGGTCCTTTAACCCTCTCCATCTGAGATTTTCTTCCTATACTGGTACTTGAGATTCCTTTTCTTCACTTGGTAAAAAGAACATAAATTATATAAGCGAAAGCAACGTTGGAAAATATTTTTTTTAACATAAAAGATGGGAAGGTATGTCTAAATGCTCCAGAATTTTCTAATTTTTGCTGCAGAATTTGTTTTGGAGGGGGGGAAGGAAGGGTTGCCATGCACCATCAGTGCCTAGGGATGGCAAAAACCTAAATCTGTCACTGTCTGATTAGAAGGATTTTTAAAAAGTCTAATGTGACTTTGAGGTTCTAAAGATGTGACACTTTCTTGCATTATGATATAACTACATGAATGTATTTTTGCTGGTTTGTCGAAATTTGGTCAGCATACAGTCGTAGCACGACAGGTAAAGGAGGATGTCCGTCTCTTATATAGGTCTATTTGATGTCAGCGCTCTGTAAATCAGCTCCAACTGCTGCTCGTCAGTGTCCATGGCTAGATAGCATTGCGTTCAGAAGGACTTGTGTGGGAGAAAGCAGACTCTGATTGCAATTTAGCCGGTTCAGAACACGCAGAGGGTTGGGTAGTGGTTATTACACAGTGTGCTTTTGGCAGAGCTTTTGATTGCTGCCTGGAGGTGGATAATCCTGTACATGGTTTCATGAGGTTGTATGCATCTACAGACAAGGGTTTGAATTGAGCTCTCAATATATGATGTTTGTGTCTTCAAAGGTCAATCGTATGAAATAAGGATGCTAGATAACAGAAAGATTGGAGATTTACCAGAGATCAATGGGAAATTGATAAAGGTAAGCCAAAAAATCATTGTTGCTTATGTATTTGTGCCATCTATACATGATACATTCTTATAGTAAACGTTTACCTTAGTGGTGATATAATGGGTGTTATTTAGAACGTACGCAGATAATTTATAGAGGTGTGCATTGAATTTTCTTCTTGTTTTCATGTTAGCATATGCTAAACCATTTAGCTGTTGCTAATTTGAGTGCATTTTAAAACACCATTTTGTCATTTTCGGCTTTGATACAATACACAAGGAAACAGATTGTGGGGTTTTTTAATGTCATTTTTTAAATGATGGCACATGCCTAATAATTTATGGCTGTTCATTTATTATGCTGAGCAATTGTTTTCCTCCATATGCCTGCAGTGGGAGAACAGTTCTATAGTTTCTTATAGGAAAAGAGACAGGAAGGAAAAACTTTCTTCCACTTATTTATTTATTTATTTATAATTTTTCTATACCGAAATTCCTGTATGAGATACAAATCACTCCGGTTTACAAATAACGGTAACTCGCCCGGGGCTTGAATAGCCAGGGCTTTTTACATTAAACAGATAAACATGGCTTAATTACGGCTTAAAATACATTAATTACGGCTTTAAATAAATCATTACGGCTTAAATACATTAAAACAGTTAATTACAATAACATAAACAGTAAGATAAAAATAAAATAAACTAAATGTTAAACAGATAAATAGTTAATAGGCAGCATACTGTTGAACAGTGGTAAAGTTTACCACCGTGAGTCTTGGAGAGATTATCATGATAGACGCATTGATAGATTTACTGGGGTTGAAGAGCTCGTCAATGTATTGTCTGGGAGCAAGGGCATTGGGTAGGGGGTAATGGAAGGGGTGGGAAGGCTAGGCTACTTTATGAGTCAGGGAACGCTTGTCTGAAGAGCGAAGTCTTCAACCTTTTTTTAAACTCAGGTAGGCTTGGTTCAAGGCGTAGGTCTGGTGGGAGCGTGTTCCATTGGTGGGGACCTGCTGTTGATAGTGCTCTCTTTCTTAATAGTGATTTTGCTGGAGGTGCATACAGCGAGCCTTTGTATGCGCTTCTGATGGGTCTGGATGATGCGTGTGCTCGCAGTTGTGTCTGTAGTGTGATGGGGGCGATGTTGTGTATTGTTTTGTAGATGATGGTGAGTGTTTTGAACAGAATTCTGTATTTGATGGGTAGCCAGTGTAAATTGCAGAGAATAGGGGTGATATGGTCTCTCTTCTTAGTGTTTGTGAGGATTCTGGCAGATGCGTTTTGAACCATCTGTAGGGGTTTGATAGTGTTAGCGGGGAGGCCGAGAAGGATTGAGTTGCAGTAGTCGAGTTTTGTTAGGATGATTGATTGTAGAACTAGGCGGAAGTCGCTGAAATGTAGTAGCGGTTTTAGCTTTTTGAGGACTTGAAGTTTTTAAAAGCAGTCTTTGGTGGTGGTGTTTATAAATTTTTTCAGGTTTAGTTGGTTGTCCATCCAAATTCCTAGGTCTCTGACATCTGGGGTGAAATCCATGATTAGCGCAGATGATAGTGTGGGGATTGTTGTGTTGATCTTGGGGTCATGAGAAATGATTAGCCAGTATAAAGCTTTGTTCCCACATGAAACAGTTTTTGAACAAGCATTACTGGTAGATTCCACCATACATAAGGTGACAATCCAAAGATCATCAGCAGAGGGGTAGATGGGACGACACTGAGAGCATCCTGTATTGTGCTACTCGCTTTCCAGAATTCTTGACATTTGGGGCAAGAAAACAGGATATGTGACGACATCTTCACATCCATTGCAACAACGGTCTCTCTCCACCACTCCTATAACTCTTCAGTGGGCTAATGTGTGTAATAGGGTGGAGTTGCTATTTTATATTGCTACTGAACGCTGGCTCCTGTACATTGTATTTTATTGTATTATAGTTGTATTCATTGTTATGCTCCTCAGCATTATTTATAGTTCCTGTTACTGTAAACGCATATGATACCCCCATATTTAGTTCCGAGTCTTAAAACACATATATTTTAACACACTTTTCCCCCTCATATTTCGTTTGTTACTTGTCGTGCGATTGTTATTTGTAAGGGCCTCGCCCAAAAGTTATTTGTTTTATGTAAACCGATACGATGTGCAAACGGCTATCGGTATAGAAGAGACTTTAAATAAATAAAATACTGGCAGAGCATCCTGCACTGTTTGCATCAAGTTCACAGTCCTGTTTACTCATGAACAAAAACTTTGCCTGAGTCTTAGTCATAAGAGATCTTTTTATTCCTGTTACCCCCTAGTGGGGAGGCCAGGAAAGAGTTTAGTATGAAATCTTGTGATGCTCTAGAAAATATTGCCCTAACTGATGGAAAGTCATTGGTACCTAGCTGAAAGTATACTAAAAAGCGTTCAAAAAAGTGTGGGGCAAGCAAGCCATAGAAAAAAGAAAAGAAAAAATAATTAAAATAAAAAGGGAGGGGTAAGAATTAAGATCTTGAAATAATCAAACAGCTCCTAAACCAGATGGAACTGGTAATAAACATCGACAAAACTGAATTCTTACACCTTGAATGTAAAAACATACACCCTATACAACCGGCAATCACAATCAATTAGCAATAAAAGTACGGAATCTAGGAGTAATAATTGACCCTGAGCTAAACATGAAACACATCTCACAGAAAGTAAAAGAAGGGTACGTTAAACTAATGACCCTGAGAAGACTAAAAACCCCTACTAACACTAAACAATTTTCGCAAGCACAGACTATTGTAATTCCCTGCTATTAGGACTACCGCAATCTACGATTCGGCCTCTGCAAATATTGCAAAATTCCGCTGCTAGAATTTTGACTGGCAAAAAAGAAAGTGACCCCATTACAGGATCACTCGCCGAATTACACTGGCTTCCAATCGAATAGAGAATATAATATAAGGCAATATGTTTAATTCATAAACTAATCCACGATGAAAAAGCAGACTGGCTTAACACCGCACTGCACGTACATGTCCTGCATAGAAACCTGAGATCTGCTAATAAGGCCCTACTAACTGTCCCCTCTGTTAAATCAGCACACCTCACGCAAGTAAGGGAAAGAGCACTGTCGCTGGCTGGCCCCATGCTATGGAACACCATGCCACTTGAGATAAGGCTGCAGAGAAATTTGAAAATATTCAAAACTAATCTGAAAACCTGGCTCTTTAAACAAGCTTTTTATAAAGATAAAGAGAAGGAGAAAAACAGTTGATTGATAAGGACGCACCAAGCTAGCAGTTGTTGTTTCTAACCTACAAAAGCATATTAATGTTAAATTCAAACCGCCTAATAATTTCCTAACAAACAGGCTTAACTTAAACACATAGTTTATTGTACTAAAATGTTACCGTACTATGATGGCACATGTTTAATTTGTAATCTATATCACTCATAATTTTCATTATCATGCCTTTTTGTAAACTGTTATGGTTATCTAAGTTAACGACGGCATAGAAGAGTTTTAAAATAGATAAATAAAGAGCTTAAAGATGCAGACATAGATTAAGACAAGCCCCAGATTTATTATATAAATAAATAAGAGAATATATACAAAGTTGAACTCCTGTGGGAGTTGGAAATTGGGAGTTTTCTCTATCCATAGATGCAATAAAAGGCAACTGATTTCACAACATTCTGGATTAAATTCACTCTAAATCACTGTTCTCTCCAATTTCTTCTGAAAGTATGCACTGCTGCGTGTGTACTAGAGATGTGCTTCGTTTTAAGCTTTCAGGTCGGGCACTTCGTGGAAAAATGTGTTTTCCTACGGGTCATTCCCTCCCCCCCCCCCCCCCCCCCCCCCCCGGCAGATTTTTCGAACTGGAAAAAAACAAACTCCAATCCTTCAAATTTACTTAATTACAACCCCCCAAGACTTACTAAAAGCCCTAGTGGTCCAGCGGGGTCCCGGAAGCGATCTTTCCCTCTCAGATCATCAGCTGCCAGTAATCAAAATGGTGCTGGTGGCGCTTTGCCCTTACCATGTGACAGGGGCTACCAGTGCCATTGGTTGGCCCCTGTCACATGGACGAAGCAATGGATGGCCCAACTCTTTCTAAACGAATGCACATCCCTAGTGTGTACTGCTTTTCAGGTGTGTGGTCTTGTGGGGAGGAGCGGGCTTTCCCTCTCCCCCATCAAGGTATGCACCTACTGCTGCAAGGGATCCTAACACACTCTTCTCACTTCTCGCACTTTTTCTAGTGGTTGTAGATGACAGCTTCCAATTTCAAAGTGCAATTCGCTCTACAAGTGGATTCTGTTAGAAAGATTCTGGAAATGGGGACCCCTAGAACATACATACCGTAATCCCACTTTGCTTTGATTTTATATTTTTCTCCTTCAGTACCTCTGGCAAGTTTGTTTAAACAGCACTGTGTTTCCCATGGCACATTACAGCAAACAAGTGTGCTGGAGATAAAAAAAAAAAACAAAACAAACAAACCCTTTAATTTATAGGAATTTTCTTAATCTGAACTGCCAATCACTCAATCCCCACTGTTATCCACTTTACCTCAATAATTACTCCCACTGGCAATCCTTTGTAATCTATATATGTGTCCCCTAAAATACGATACCATTCTACAAATAGAATGCAATTTTGACTCACCTTACTACTATTGTTTGAAAATACCTAGTTATTTATACTTACCTTTTATATTACTGCCCATTTTAGGCTTGTTTAATTTGTATTATATGTTTCTATCATACATTGACTTATTTGTACTTGTTTTGTTCTATGGTCATTAGAATGTAAAGCTAGTTGCTAAATTGTTTATTGTAAACCGAGGTGATGTTCATAATGTGCCGCAGTATATAAAAAATGTCTAAATAATTAAATTTGGAAAAATGTAAATGGGGAAAGGTAGTAGTTAGAATAGTACTGTACCTGTGCTCTTCCTCCCCTACCATCTTGCTGGTATGAGCTGCCTTCAGAAGAAATGCTTCATTTGTGAAGAAGAGATTTGTTATCACACTGATACACACAAATCAAGAGTATAACCCGAACGGAAAATAAGGGTAACAGAAACCAGTTCAATCAAGAAACCCAGTGGATGTTTGTATTAAGTCACATGACATCATAGTGCCTTCCTGTTTTATTTTGTTAAACATATAATCTGCCACAACAAACAAATGTTCTAAGTGAGGAATAGCATAATATAGTACATAGCAAGGATATAATCATAAAAGTTAATGCACAAAAACCTATCCATAAAATAAACATCAAAACATAAACAGATGCCAGCACTAATCCCCATAAAGTCCCCTCTTCCTCCACACAGGCTTCCCTTTCAGAAGGAAAGCTTCCCAGATATTTAGTTCTTGTTCAGTATGTTTGGTGAAAACCGCTATATTTTTTGAGGAACTTGATACTTTTCATTTCATGGATTGGTTATATGGTCCTCAGTAAGGCTTCTGCTTTTCTATTGTATATAGCATTCATCGGGGAGCCATTTTGCATGGCCACCAGTAATTTTTCTGTTTTCTTTCTCAGCCTGTGTCTGGGGGAGGAATGCAGGTAGTTTAAAAAAAATAAATTCTAGTGTTACTCCATTCCATAGCCATCTTTTATCCCATGAGTGATACTTTAATCTCTGGCCTGAAGAGCAGAAGAAACTTGATCCAGAGAATCACATCCAGGACACTTTACTTCTTGCTACTCGGACTAGAGAATATTAGCAATCTGGCCTTTACTCATTCTTCTAATGTAAAACAGTAACCAAATTCGGCAGAAAGTTTCAAAAGCACATGCGACGTGCAGAACTGTCCAGCTTGCGGCAATTCAAGAAGCTGTTCTAATGAAAATGAATCCTTTGATCAGCTCCCCTGTAAATACATTGAATTCCTTAATGCAGTGTTGCACATTGGATCACAGGTCGAGTGGCAGAGTTGGTTGTGTGGTGCCATTGGCAAAGCTGATGTTGATTGATTGGGTTCTAGTGTGTATGTTGTCATTTGTAACACTGCTCTCAGCATGTCTGCTTCCAGGAATTTGGTAGTACAAGGAAACTGCTTCAAGAACGTCAGTTATCTTAAAAGTAAGTCTTAATTGATGTTTGTTACTTCTGGACTCTTTCCTTAAGTAAGAAGATTGCCTGTTAACTTTTTTTTTTTTTTAAAGGGATAGCAGCAAAAGTCTGGTGGCACTTATAGACTAACCAGTTTTTTGAGGCATAAGTTTTTGAGTTCAAAAGCCCATTTTGTCACATGTGATCGTAATCCATACATCATACAAGACCCTATATGGTGGTTTGTATGCATCCTATTCTGCTGACAAGTTAGCAAGGTACAGTGGTTGCAAGTATTGCTGGCTGCACTAGATCATGATTTCCTGTGGCAGTGGGGATGTCCACATTCTGCTGCTCTGTCAGATGTGACATTTTATGTCAAATAAAACATATTAATAGACAAGCCATCTGTAGAAGCAGAAGTTGCAGAATTCTTCATAAAACTTTGCATGATCTTTATGGTGGTTACTTGCTACCATAGAGCCTGAGAAGTAATCACAGTGCTAGTTTAATTACCAGTCTTGCTGAGAGTCTGTTTTCAGTAGGAACCTTTTCCCCAAGTCATATGCTACTAGATTTGTTTCGTTGGCATGCAGTAGCAGCACAAAAACAAAAATCCTTCTTCTCTATTAAAGCAAACAAAATCCTTAAATCTCAATTGTTTTTAATTTTGCTCACCTTTCTCTCCTCTTGAACTTGCAATCCATTCTTCACACACTGTCCTCTATGATGGGTGTGATGTTTGATGCATCTCGGACCTTCATTTTGGGGTCAGCAGAAGGTTTTACCATATTAGCTCTTTTCACTTTCCTTTGTAATTGAGCCATTACAGTGGTAGGGAACCATACCCTGGTGGTACTCCATCATTGATTTCACCGGAAGGTGTTGCCGTTGTGCAGTGATATGGATCCCTTTTCCCAGAAACTGTGTGTGCTGCCTCTGTAGCTGAAACTGTTCTCCTAGGCACAAGTGCATGACGACATGCCATGGACACTGATGTGAAGTGTTTCCATAGCTGTCTGCAAACATCTGGCCACCTCCACCCTAAAGCCTCCTCAGTCATTTTATGTTAGCAGAGATGCCACATGTGTTTTGCAGAGTTGATTGCATGTATTATTTTTTCAGTGATTTTTCTGGTCGTGGTCCTAGGCCTAACACTCTTATTTATTTTTTACACTTATTTTCTTTTCTTTGGCATTGTCACCAATTCCACTTTTTATTTATTTATTTTTTTTAATATATTATAATCTTCTTTGGTGCGCTGCTTCAGTACAGCTTTGCTCAGCTTTTTTTCTGTTGTGACAGATTTTAATTTAGTTTTGGCTACCTTTTCTCACTCTGGCCAGAGTCCAGCAGCTTCAGAGATTGTTCCCCCTGCAACTTTTAAAGGTGTCTCTCACAAATCCTCACAAGGTCTGCATGTAATGTTTGGGGCTAGGGCATGTATATGACATCTGTTACAAAGATGTCCCTCAGAACCATCGAGGTCCAGCAGTTGAGATTGCAGGACTTGCTGCCAGAAAAAAGTTTGCTCCGTTGACTTTTGCATAAATGTTAAAGGATCCAGGAACTGTGCCAGCTGTTGGAGATACTTCGGCACTGTGGGAGTCTTTATTGTCTTTGGTACTGAAGCTTAGGCCCAGGAGTAGGAAATGTTGCCACGCCCATCACTCGGCACCCGAGAAGAATTTTTGGGGTGCTGATTATAGGAATTTAGGGCAATGAGCAACGGAGGCATAATTTGAAGCAGTGACATGGGAACCTGGCAGCATGGAGTTTGGGATCACCCGAGACCTATCTCCTAAGTGGCAACATCAGGAGGACAAATCATCCTCCTGTAGCATTATTCTGCCACCATAGCCTCCAACGGTTCAGTCATACTCCCTTTGACTGTCTAGGAGGATCTGTCCTCACTTACTTGAGCCTACTTTGGTGTGTGTGTGAGAGTGAGAGGTTGACAGAAGATTTCTTGATTCCTTTTTTGTTACCAACAGGTTCTGTTACTGGCATGGAGTGCCTTAATACCAGCTGATATGCTGATTAAAATGGTCTCTGAGACCTTTACCCCAGCATTGAGGACTCTGTTCAGATCTTGATTTTTCAGCATCAAGACACTGCATTAGTTCTACTGTCTGCACCAATTCAAAGCCAAGCAACTTCAGAGACTTAATGCACTTGGAGCATGGAGGTTAGGGGATTTGAAGACACAGCAACTTCTCTGTTTGTTTAATATTTTATGTTTTTAACTTATGTGCATAATGTGGTGGTAATTTTTCAGAGAATTTTTATTTTATCTTCAGAGATCTTTTACAGTTGGATATGGGTAAATTTTGTGGATCAAATAAAAGCCATTCAGATTACTTGGAGAAATTTCAAATTTGGAGAGTGCAGTATATGCATGGAATGTGGGAGTGGATGATTTATTCAAGAATTTGCTTCCAGAAAGTGTTATGTTCCAGATGAAGGGCAGCAGGAACCATGCAGCCTTAAGAGGATTTGGTATAAGTCAGAGTGAATTAGACACTCCTTTCTTTACCGCCTACATGTAGCACATCCGAGCTAAGCCCCCAAAACAGTTGCTCCTCCCTACCCCACTCCCTGGTCCTCTACATAATTTTAGTTACTGCAACCTTGTTCAATTGTTTAAGTTGCCAAGTGTTTGTTAGTTGCTCTTTAAAGAAGAATAAGACACCCCCATGTCATCATCTCATGTGTTCTCTGTATATCAAACGATTGCCAAATTGTTAACTAAGTTACTCTGTTACTATGTAAAGAATAATTTATTTATTTTTAATTTTTATATACCGATGTTCCTGTAAAGAATACATATTGCACCGGTTTACAAGGAGCTGAACAGTCGCCTCCAGGGCGGAAATACATTAAAACAGTCGCCACAAGGCAGAATACATTAACACAAGTATACAGGAAAACTATTAAAGAGAACTTTCATAAACTCAATTAAATGTAACTGGGAACCATAAATCAGGAACATATGTACAGAGGTAGGTATATCGTCTGTCGCTTCACCAGATTTTAGCTCTCAGGGAAAGCTTGAGTGAATAGCCAAGTCTTTAGCTTCTTTTTGAATGTCGGAAGGCATGGTTCTTGGCGGAGGTCCGGTGGGAGCAGGTTCCAAAGATGGGGACCTGCAGTGGACAGAGCTCGTTTCCTCAATGAGGGTTTTGTTGGCTGGGTGTGAAGCATGTTCTGGTATGCACTTCTGATTGGTCTATTGGAGATATGTTGCTGTAGTTGGAAGGATAGGTTGAGGGGGGAGATGTTGTGAAGAGCCTTGTGAATCATCATGAGGGATTTAAATTGTATCCTAAATTTTATGGGCAGCCAGTGAAGATTTTGGAGGATAGGGGTGATATGATCCCATTTTTTGGTGTTAGTGAGAATTCTGGCCGTCGCGTTCTGGACCATCTGAAGTGGTTTGATGGTGTTGGCTGGCAGGCCCAGGAGGAGTGAGTTGCAATAGTCCAGTTTAGGGAGGATGATAGATTGTAGTACCAAGCGGAAGTCTCGGAAGTGTAGAAGAGGTTTTAATTTTTTTTAATAATAATAAGACACCGTTGTCATATTTCATGAGTTGCTCTATAAACCGATGTGATATGCCATATCGAATGTCTGTATACAAAAACAAATTTCATAAATAAGTGGAGCTATAGCATTCAGTGGACCATTATAAAGGAAAAATTGTGAAAACCAAGAAAGTTGTGTTATTAGTTATACCAGGATCCAATCACAATACCCTAAACTTATTTAGCATTATGTGGAGTCTGTTCCATCTTTCACAGAGGCTTAGAAAGGAAGTAGAATTAATCTGATCCAGATGTTATGGCCTCTTATCTTTATATGAAAAATAAATGCTATTCATTGTAAACTGGACCAGACAGCATAAGCTGATTGTTACGGAGTTGAATGGCAGTAGTGAGAGAATTGAGACATGGTCACATTTTATGGAAGTTTATAAAGGAGGTTGAGGGCATTTATAATAGCTCTGCGTCCTACAACTACGTTATTGGATCTGTGCCCTCGAGTTTATTGGGCATAAATAAGGAAGCCTGTACAGGGTCTCGCCATACAATTCCAAGTTCTTCTTTGAAGGAAGGCTTAGTGCCTCAAGCTATAAAAGTGGCATCAATAAGACCATTGTTGAAAAAGCATTCAATAGAGCCGGAATAACAGAAAAATTGTCCAGTGTCTAATGTTCCTTATTTGTCTAAATTGTTAGGGAAAGCATTGTTAATCTGCAAGAATTTGAGGTGGAACATATTTTGGATATAGGTCTGTTGGTATTTCCATAGTACTGACATTGTGTTGACAGTTTTTGATTTCTGGAATAACTTGAAAGGGGCAACGATTCTGTTCTAGTTTTGCTGGATCTTAGGACAATATTTAATGCTATTGATCACCAAATTTTATTTTGGCCTCAAAAGGTTTGTCTGGAGTAGTTCTTGATTGAGTTACTTCATTCTTAACTGGTTGGACCCAGTCTGTGACCCTCTGTTCTCATACTTCAGACAGTTACCCTGTTAATTGTGGAGTTCTGCAGAGTGTCCTATTCTCCTTTGTTTAATATTTACTGGAGACCCAGATTATTAAGGTCTGGGGTTTTGTATCAGATTTTTGGGTTCAAATCGAACAGCAGCATTGGGAAAACTAACTACCTGTGCCAGTTTTGGGTTATTCACCAATGTGTTTTCCCAGGAGGACTTCGCTCACCTGCTTTATGCTGTAATTGGGTCATGCCTTGATTAGTGCAGCTCCTTCTACTTAGGGTTACCACAAAAAAGTATAATTGTTTGCAGTTAGTCTGGAATGCACCTGCTAGTCTGTTAACTGGAGTTAAATTTAAGAAACATGTGACCTCCCCCTCCCCCCCATGTTAAGTTTCATTGACTATTTGTGGCATGGGTTCAATTCAGAGCGATGTCTTTGACATGTAAAGTCTTTCATGCTATGGGTTCAAGTTATCTTAGGGAGCATGTGATCCAGTCTATTCCTTGTTTTACATTTGCAGGGAGAGAACTTGAGGTTCCAGCCTTAAGTCATCAATTCTTCTGTGGCCTAAAATCATGCACTATTCTGTGCCTTCCTCAGTGGAGGGAATAGTTACCATCAGCAATTTGTCAGCTAATTGATATCTGACTTTCATGTACGCCTGAAAACATCTGTTTGTGCCTGATTGAAGCCTTGTTGACTCATCTGGTAGTTTGTTCTGATGTAATGTGTTGTCTGTTTCAACAATTAATTTTTGTACTTTATATAAGCCATTCTAAGTGCTTATAGAAGGACAGGGTAAAAAATGGAAAAATAAATATCTCTAATTCCTTTGTGCAGAGAATGGTTCAGACCTACCCTTTAATTTAAAGGTAGATGGGGTACCCCTGTTTGGCTTCCTCAAAGTCCTTGATGCTCTTAAGGGGCTGGCGGCAGTGCCTGTGCCCCATCGCATTCAGGATGTACAGAAGATATGGGAAACACCACTTTGTGGTAGAAAGCTGAAATCCAGAACCTCCAGGGTGGCATTCTGTGAAATGTTCCATGTGCAGGTCCCCAGAGGCAGGCAGAGCTCTGGAGTCTCAATGCATGGATGAGACGTTGGTGCAGGGAAGAGGGATTCAGTTTTGTAAAGAACTGGACAACCTTTTGGGGAAGGGGGAGACTTTTCCGAAAGGACAGGCACCACCTTAACCCGAGTGGAACTAGGCTGCTGGCACTAACTTAAAAAGGAGGTAGAGCAGCTTTTAAACTAGAACAAGGGGGAAAGCCGACGGTCACTCAGCAGTGCATGGTTTCGAGGAATATGTATCTTAGAAGGATACTAATGAAACAGGAGAGTTAGGGCATCCCAACAAGAGAGGTTCCAATAAAAGCAAAAGTAGTCCATGTGCTTAAATGTAAAGAATCACCCTAGCTAAAG
Source organism: Rhinatrema bivittatum (assembly GCF_901001135.1). Classification (NCBI taxonomy): domain Eukaryota; kingdom Metazoa; phylum Chordata; class Amphibia; order Gymnophiona; family Rhinatrematidae; genus Rhinatrema; species Rhinatrema bivittatum. Next base: position 294,685,565 of record NC_042616.1, read on the forward strand.
GATTCCAAATTATCCCTATCAACTGAAAAGCAGGCTGTTAATACAAACAAAAAATGTACTTTGAAATGTCTGTGTATGCCAATGCCAGAAGTCTAAGAAGTAAGATGGGAGAGTTTGTAGCAGTTAATGATGAGAGAGAAATAATTGGCATCTCAGTGACATGGTGGAAGGAGGATAACCCATGGGACAGTGCTCTATCAGGGTATAAATTATACTGCAAATGATAGGGAGGATCAACTTGGAGGGAATGTGGCACTTTGTCCGGAAGTGTAGAGAGTCCAACAGGATAAAGATTATACAAGAGACTAAACGCTCAGTAGAATCTATATGGATAGAAATCCTAAGTGTATTAGGTAAGAGTATAGTGATAGGAGTATATCACCATCCACTTGGCCAAAATGATCAGACATGATGAAATGCTAAGAGAAATCAGGGAAGCAAACCAATCTGGCAGTGCAGTAATAATGGAATATTTCAATTACCCCTATATTGAATGGGTAAATGTAACATCAGGACTTGGTAGAGATATAAAGTTCTTGGATGGAATAACGACTGCTTCATAGAGCAGTTGGTTCAGAACCAACAAGAGACTAAGCTATTTTAGATTTAATTCTTAATGGAATGCAGGATTTGGTGAGAGAGGTAACAGTGGTAGGGCCACTTGGCAAAAGTGATCATAACATGATCAGATTTAAACTAATGACTGAAAGGGGGACAATAAGTAAATCTGCAGCTCTAACTCTAAATTTTCAAAAGGGAAACTGATAAAATGAAAATAGAAAAAAACTGAAAGGTGCAGCTACAAAGGTAAAAAGTGTACAACAGGCAAGGACATTGTTTAAAAATACAATCTTAGAAGTGCAGTCCAGATGTATTCCTTGCATTAAGGTGGAAGGAAGGCAAAATGATTAGCGGCATGGTTAAAAGTTGAAGTGAAAGAGGCTATTTTAGCCAAAAAAAATCCTTCAAAAATTGGAAGAAGGATCCATCTGAAGAAAATAGGAAAAAGCATTACCATTGGCAAGTTAAGTGAAAAACATTGATAAGGCAGACTAAGAGAGAATTTGAAATGAAGTTTGCCATAGAGGCAAAAACTCATAATAAAAGTTTTTTAAAATATATCCGAAGCAAGAAACCTATGAGGGAGTCGGTTGGACCGTTAGATGACCGAGGGGTTAAAGGGGCTCTTCGGAAAGGTAAGGCCATTGCACAAAGTCTGAATAAATTCTTTGCTTCTATGTTTACTAATGAGGATGTTGGGGCGATTCCAGTACCGGAGATGGTTTTCAAGGGTGATGAGTCAGATGAATTGAACCAAATCAATGTGAGCCTGGAAGATGTAGTAGGCCAGATTGACAAACTAAAGACTAGCAAATTGCCTGGATTGGATGGTATGCACCCCAGTGATCTGAAGGAACTAAAAAATGAAGTTTCAGATTATTGGTTAAAATTTGTAATCCAGCATTAAAATCATCCATTGTACCTGAAGACTGGAGGGTGGACAATATAACCCCAATATGTCACATGGTAGGAGCAATGGACAGCGCATTGCTCCTACCATGTGACAGAGGCCGGACAATGGCACCGTTAGCCTGTCACATGGAAAGGGCACAGGGCCATTGGCGCCATTTTGATTACTGGCAGCCGACGGCCCGAGAGCGGGAGATTGCTCCCGGGTCCCCTGCTGGACCACTAGGGAATTTCGGCAAGTTTTGGGGGGGGGGGGGTTGCAATGAAGTAAATTTGAGGGGTTGGGGCAGGTATTGTTTCGGGGGGGGGGGGGGGCAGCAGAAATAAAATCGGCCTGAACCGCGGGAAAAAGAAATTTACTGCGGCGGGCCGAAAATTTAATCTGAATGGTGAATGAAAGAGGAGGCAGGCTTAGCCTTGTCCTCATTCATCAGTCATGAAAAAAAGACATCCCCTGAAAATAAGCCCTAACCTTTTTTTTTTCGGAGCAAAATTAAATATAAGACCTGTCTTATTTTCGGAGAAACACGGTAGCCAAGTCCCAACTTCAGACTGGCAGCCCTGGTGTTACCTTGGAGGAAGAAGGTCTCATGATCGGAGAGCATCAACCTAGTGCAGCAGGAAAGGATCCTGTAGCAAGGACCTGCTCTCCAGGTGGTGCATTATCCTTTTGCACCAAGGATGAGTCTCCAAGGCCTACTGCCCAGGAGGAAAGGGTTAGGTCGGCCGTCCTAGTTGGTGATTCGATTATTAGGAATGTAGACAGCTGGGTGGCTGGTGAGCATAAAGATCGCCTGGTAACATGCCTATCTGGTGCGAAGGTGGCGGACCTCACGTGTCACCTTGATAGGATTTTAGACAGTGCTGGGGAGGAACTGGCTGTCGTGGTACATGTGGGCACCAACGACATAGGAAAATGTGGGAGGGAGGTTCTGGAAGCCAAATTTAGGCTCTTTGGTAAAAAGCTTAAAACCAGAATCTCCAGTGTAGCATTCTCTGAAATGCTCCCTGTTCCATGCGCAGGTCCCCAGAGGCAGGCAGAGCTCCGGAGTCTCAATGCGTGGATGAGACGATGGTGCAAGGAAGAGGGATTCAGTTTTGTAAGGAACTGAGGAACCTTTTGGTGAAGGAAGAGTCTCTTCTGAAGGGATGGGCTCCACCTTAACCAGGGTGGAACCAGACTGCTGGCGCTAACCTTTAAAAAGGAGACTGTTCTATTTTAAAAACTGCTCTAAGCGCATGGTTTGGAGGGAGGTATCATCAAAGGATACTAATGATGCATTAGAATTAGGGCATCCCGACAGTGAGGTTACACTAATAAGAAAAGTAGTCCAAGTGCCTGTAACTAAAAACTCACCTGAGCTAAAAAATTCTAACTTATCCCTATCAATTAAAAAGCAGAATGAAAATACAACAAAAAACAAGCTTTGAAATGTTTGTATGCTAATGCCAGAAGTCAAAGAAGTAAGATGGGAGAATTAGAATGTATAGCAGTGAATGATGACATAGACTTAATTGGCATCTCAGAGACAGGGTGGAAGGAGGATAACCAATGGGACAGTGCTATACCGGGGTACAAATTATATTACAATGACAGAGAGGAGCCCCCCGGGAGGCGGTGTGGCGCTTTATGTCTGGGATGGCATAGAGTCCAACAGGATAAACATCCTGCATCAGACTAAATGCACAATTGAATCTTTATGGGTAGAAATCCCTTGTGTGTTGGGGAAGACTAGTGATTGGAGTATACTACTGTCCACCTGGTCAAGATGATGAGATGGACAGTGAAATGCTAAGAGAAATTAGGGAAGCTAACTAAATTGGTAGTGCAGTAATAATGGGAGACTTCAATTACCACAAAGTCACTGGTGCAAGTAAAAGAATAAGGTTCCATTCAATAGTATAAGAATCTTTATTAAACCCAAAGTTTATAAATCATTCATTTAAGACGGCAACTCCATACGGGTAGCAGCAAGAAGAGTTAAAGTCCCCCGACACGGTCCCGTGTTTCGCGGAGGCTGCATCGGGAGGGACCAACAAGACGTTTATTCACATCTCTTAGAGTTTCACAGGAGCGCGCCTTCAATTACCCCAATATTGACTGGGTAAATGTATCATAGAAACATAGAAATGACGGCAGAATAAGACCAAACGGTCCATCCAGTCTGCCCAGCAAGCTTTCACTCCCACCCCCCCTCCCCATACTTATCTGTTACTCTTGTCCCTTGTAAGTGACTTTTTTGTTCTATTTCCCTTCCACCCCCGCCATCGATGTAGTTAGCAGTGCTGGAGCTGCATCTAAGTGAAGTATCTAGCTAATTATTTAGGGCAGTGGTTCTCAACCTTTATAATGCCGTGACCCCGCAATACAGTTCCTCATGTTGCGGTGACCCCTCGCCCCGCCCTCGCCCCGTGAGGGTGGGGTGAGGGCGGGGCTTTGGTCATATGGGGGCGGGGGTTATGGATGGGGTTGGATTTTAGTGCAAACTTATCATTTAATTATGACATTATAATGTGAATGTAACTCAACTCACCATAGGTTCTCACATGCATGGCACACTGACCCATGATCGTCACGGGGCTAGATGTAAAAGTACAGTTTGTATCCACAGGAACCCCCCTGACCCACAATAATGGATGTAAAGCAGAATTATGACATTCCCCATACAACTCACCCTACAAAAAAGATATTCTGGTTCTAGTGACATCTCAGTAACAGCAACTCAAACTCCTTCTATTTCCAGGCTCAATAGCCCTACTTATGAAAAGACAGCAGTTTACCACCAATGCATGTCCTCTGAGAAAACACAACAAATAAGACCGATACAAACGCTTACATGCTAGCAAAATATCTCATCTCGGTAACAGACACAGAACCGACCTAACATACTCCCAGGATCTGTAGTAATGCACATAAACTAATCCGCACACAGTTACACCTGTATTATGGAATACACTCAAACAGGAGCAACCCTATCTATGAAAAGGCAACACTACAAATATTAAATCAGGTCCTAAAAACCAATACACCTCTTATTAGGAAAACAGAGCTAGCAAGCAGCTATATATCCCCACACAGAAATAATTGTAAAACTATACTAATAAGCAGAATAAATGTTTCAAAACAGCTATGAACATCCAACAATTAAAAACTCATAAAAACTATTAAACATTCTCCAAACACCAATAAAATATTTCAAAAAAGCAGACATCACACAATTAAAATGGCAGTCAAGAAAAATAAACTTAAAAAGCCACCTTTACTTACCCCCTCCAGCAGCTCTCCTACTCCCCTTCCCTGCAGGCCGTGGCACTCACCAGAAGCAGCAGTAGAAGCTAAGCTCTATACTTATGGTCCTCTTCCTTAGTGCCCATGTCTCTCACACACACACACACACACCATACCAGTCATGCCCCCATGACCAGTTTCTGTCTCTCACACACCAATCATCTCCCAAACAGTCTTTGGCACACACACACCAGTCACCTTCCTGAACAGTTTCTCTCATGCCATACACACACACACACACAGGCTTCCCACTCCCGTGTTCTACTTACATATATGGGCTTCTCACTCTCATAATCACTTTCTCTGTCTCTCTCTCACACACACACACACACACACACACACACACACACACACACACTCACTCACTCACTCACTCACTCACCAGTCTCTCACTCCCATGCTTGTTCTCTCCACGTGCACAGGCTTCTCATTCCCTGAATCACATTCTCTCATATTCACACACACACACCAGTCTTTTTCTCTCACACGCACCATCACCTTACTAAGCAGTCTCTCTCTCTCATGCATGCACACTCACCCAGGTTTCTCACTCCCATGCTTTCTTTCACCCCCACAACACCAGGCTTCTTACGCCCATGCTTTCTCACATACCCAGACTTCTCACTTCCATGCTTTTTCTCTCTCACACACACACACATCAGTCACCTCCCTGACTAATGTCTCACACTCTCACATACACATCAGTCATCTCCCTGAGCAATCACTTTCATTGTCTCTCACATACACACACACATCAGCTCTCTGACCAGTCAATCACACAGGCTGGCTGGCTGCTTCTCTCTCTTTCTCTCACTCACTTCCTTCCCCCCCCCCCCCCCCCCCCCCCCCCCCGAGCACAAATGGGAGCTGCAGCAGCCTCCGCTGGCCAAGAAAGAAGAATCCCATCGGCCGCGGGAGGCTCATGCTGCTGTCTCCTTTCTCCATTACCGGCTGCTTCTATTGCTCGAGGACCGATGCTGCAGCCGCTGCTGCTACTTTTTCGCGCGGCGCGGCTCTCTCTCCTTCCCGCGCACCGCGATTCACTTCCTGTTCCGGGTCACGGGAGGGGGGGGGGGGGCAGGCGCAGGAAGAAGAAAAGGCCCAGCCACGGGTGCACAGCTTCTTCTAGCGCCGCTGCCGTTCCCGCTGGGCTTGAACGTGCTGACAGCCCGGCGGCAACGGCAGCAGGAGAGACCGGGAGCGCGCGACACAAGGCGACCCCTGTGTTTTGGGCGTTCGACCCCCGCCGGGGTCGCGACCCATAGGTTGAGAACCGCTGATTTAGGGGTACTAACCGCCGTCATAGCAAGCTACTCCAACGCATGTTTATCCAGCCTGTGCAACTCAGTCCTTGTTGGTTGTTATCCGAATATAAATCATCTTTTCATCATTCCCCCTGCCATTGAAGCAGAGAGCTATGCTGGATATCATTGAAAGTGAAGTATCAGTTTTATTTGGTTTGAGGTAGTAACCGCCGTATCAGGCAAGCTACTCCCCTGCTTTTTTGTGGAATCAAATCCTTTTTTTTTTTTTTTAACATTTCCTCTTGCCGTTGAAGCATAGAGCAATGTTGGAGTCGCATTAAGCTTGTGTATGTTTATTGAATAAGGGTATTAATCACCAGGTAGTAGCTGTCATTCCTGCAAGCCGCCCCCATGCCTCTTCGCTTCATTCACGTCCTCTAGACTTTATGGATCCACAGTGTTTATCCTATGCCTCTTTGAACTCCTTCACAGTTTTGGTCTTCACCACTTCCTCCGGAAGGGCGTTCCAGGCATCCACCACCCTCTCCATGAAGAAATATCATAGGGACATGATAGAGATAAAGTTCCTGGATGGAATAAATGACAGCTTTATGGAGCAGTTGGTTCAGGAGCCGACAAGAGAGGGAGCCATTTTAGATCTAATTCTCAGTGGAGCACAGGATTTGGTGAGAGAGGTAACAGTCTGGAGGGGCTGTGTACCTTTATGCCCAGTCCAGGAGGAGGTTACAGTGCCCATTCAGGAAAATAAGAAAAAGGTTTTCACAGTTGAGTTTTTCCTGTTTCAGAGGGAAGGAAGCATGCTTTTTTCGGTCACCTTTCCTTGTGGAGATGGAAGCAGTGAGGACTGTTTTTAGTACTTGGCCTTTTGTCCAGGAAGGTCTGAGTCTATCTTTTGAAGTGGAGTGGAAGGAAGAGAAGAGGAAAAGGAAAACTGGAGTCCCCCAATGGAGTTTCTATTCCTGGGACACAGGACTCTGCCAGGTTGGCATGCGGGGTTCTTTATGGATCTCAGGGACTGTGGTAGAGGATCCAGCCACAGTTAGGACATCACAGCCCACTTGGGACATTTCTCGTCCATGGAGGATAAACAAGTTCAAGCCCCTGCTTAGAGGAACACATCCACAGAGGGTAGAGATCAGTTAAACCCTGGCTCATGTAACTCTAAAGACTCTGGATGTAATTGGACACTTTATTTTTTGCATCTCTTGATTCTTTTGAAATTAATCGCAGTAGACTTTAATTTGAACACCCATCCAGGTTGTCCAGCCTGGTTTGTAAGTGTACCTGTCTCAAAGAGCTATAGTAACACACACACACACACATGGGAAAACAACACTGCTTGGGCCAAGAAGGTTAACCTTCCCCCAGCAGAAAAGAATCCACCCCTTGAAGATTGAAGAGTTGGAAATAGAAGAGAAGGTAGTTTCCAGAGAAGTTCTTTTGTGTGCTCTTAGGAATACCAGACATTCCCTGGACAAAGGGTTACATACGTTTCAGTATAACAAGGTGACGCTGCACCTTTCCTGCCTAAGGTAGTTTTGGATTTCCAGTGTAGTGAATTATCCTTTCAACTCTTCCCCAAGGCCACATGCTGTCAAAGGTGAACAAGCTCTGCACACTTTACATCACAAGAAATAGTTTGCCTTCTATCTGGAATGGGTTAAAGATCATAGAAAATTCACTCAGCTTTTTGTATATCTTTACCCCCAGTAAAGCTGGGATTGTAGTGTCCAAGCCAACATAATCTAATTGGATAGCACATTGCATATCCTTTGGTTATATCTCATAATACCAGGGCCATGGCTGTGTTTGCCACCTCTTTTCTGATCAACCTCTGTAGAAGAACTTTGCAAATCTGCAAAGTGGTGTTCAAGCCACGTATTCACCTCCTATTACTATTTGGATCTGAACTCCTGATCTGACTGTGAGTTTGGATAGTCTGATCTCCAGAGTCTTTATGAAGGTTATAACCCAGCTCCAGCCCTGCACCCCCTCCTGCCGCCCCCAGATCTATTTTTATATAGTCAGGTTGTAATTGATATTTTTTAAAAAAAAAAAAGGGCATTTGGGCTTGCCAAAAAGAGGATTTGCCAACCTATTGATAGAATTATTGCTTTTTCCTTTTTTTTTTTTGTTTGACGTTAATGAACCACTTGTCTTCTGTTAAAGTGAAGTATCTTACGAGTAGCAGGTGTTCTTGGAAGGCAGCAGTTCACCAGTTCTACAAATCCTTCCGTTCTGGATTTGAGCTTATTAACTTAATTACAGAACTGGGCATGCTGTGTGTTACACAATCAGTCACACAAGGAATCTTTTCACTCTAGCTATAGATGACACATTAGTGGGCAAACAAAATTCACAATATTTTTTTTTTTTATAACTATTTACAAGATCCATATATAGCATACAAATACAATTCTAATATCTGATTTCGTAGAATAAACTTATAATAGTTTAGACTTGTCCAAAAGAGATGTGCATATAAAAAGAAATTGTATAGTTTATTTGCCATTTAAATTTTTCATTCATTTCAATTCCCAGACTAATTTATCATCATGTTTCATTTGTTTCCATTAAAGTCAATGGGCAAAGTAATGCATTGCTTTGACTCCCAACATTGGGGTTTTCTGTCAGTTTAAACTCTTTATTTCTTAGGATTGAGATAGCATTAATGGAATTACAAAAGCATGAGTACAAAATGCAAGAGCAGAAAAAAAAAAATCTCATATTGTGTAAATTACCTAAAGGCATTTACAGTGGCCATGTAATGCTCAAAGTGCCGATTAGCACCCCAGAAGTTTGGCAAATTATGAATCAATGCTTCTGTAATAAATCCAATATTTTGCCCAGATCTCCCCATATAAGGGCTCTCTATTTTTAAGAAGCTGGATCAGCTTCTCAATCAATGTGGTCTCATACACTTGTTTATGTAAGTTCTCTCGTTTAGGGGAGGACTTCCACATTGCTGCTATGGTGACCCTAGCAGCATGTATCAGCTACTTAATAAGCAATCTATCATACTTACAGTTTGGGCCTCCCTTCAATCCAAGTTTAATGAAACTGGCAGACAGCAGCAGGCACAGCACGGCAAGATACCATGCGTGGGGAAAAGTGACACCGACAGTGGCATGAATAGCCCAAGGGAACAGGAGGGGGCAAAGCAGCCCAAAGAATCAGAAACACCCCCTAGCAGTGCAAGGAGGGGGGACGAAACAGCCTACAGAAAAGCAGGAATACACGCAGGCTCCATGAGTGGGATGGGGGGGAGGGGAGAAGGAAGCAGCCCAGTTAGGAACATCCCCAGACATTGAGGTGGGGGAGGGGGGAGCAGTCCAGACACAGACAGGAACATCCCAGGCAACACAAGTGGGGGTTGGGGGGTGGTTAAAGAAGCCCAAACGGAGGCAGGACACCCCCAGGCACTGTGAGAAGAACAAAAGTAGTGATAGGAATATCCCAAGGCATCCAAAGTTTTGCAAAGTATCATACATGGTAATCTGAAGCCAAAAGAAACTCTGGAGAAGGTCTGTAGGAGTCTTGATGTACAAATTGATCATTGGGTCTGGATATGGGATAGAAGTCTAATCTAACTTCTAGTAACTGAAAATTGGTAAACTTACTATCCCTGGGAAAGGTGAAGCCAGAGGAAACTCTGGACGAGGTCTGTAGCGGTCCTGACACAATTTCTGTACAGCGTCAATTGGGGAAGGGACTAGAGGATTGGGTTTGGTGATTGACTTCTCATTTGTTATGCCTTTGTTGATGTTGATTCTTGTAGTGGGGATATGATTCCCAATATATCAGTCTCTCCTGAAAGCAACAAGAAAATGTGTGCTAAGCTTAAGTTTTGTTTGTTTTTGCTTTCAGCTACAAAAAAAAATTGGAGTCACACTATGATAGGCTGGTCGAAAATCTGTTTCAGTGTAATTGGTCATGCTGCTTTCTTGCCCTATCCTCCAATCGGTGCAACTGTATTACTGGAAGTAAAAAATAAAATGCATTGTTTTGTTTATCCCATGTGAAGGGTAACGGGTGTATGAGCCCTTTGTGCTGCAGCATAGTTGAAGCCGCCTCAAGGGTGAACCCAGGAGCCCTACACTGGCAGCTGGCGAACATGCCCTGTAGTGGGACAGTCTGGAGCTTTACCTTTACCAGCCGCCTCCGTGGGTTGAGCCCTTGGGTTCTGGCGGCTGGCAGGCCTTAGGCGGTCCTTAGGGCAGCAAAGGTAACTAAAGTCCAAAAGCACACGGGGTCAAGGCATGCAGCAGACTAACTGAGACAGGAACAGGCCAAGGCTGGGGCAGGCAGCTAACGCGAGTGGCAGGCAGTGGTGGTCAGGTCCAAGCAAGGGGTCACGATCCGAAGAATCAGGGTAAGGGAAATTTAGACTCACAGAAGGCGCTGGACAAAGACGGTCAGGGCAAGGCTGAACCAGGCAAGGCTGGAAGGTAAGGCACAGGAATGCAAGAATTGGGAATGCCAGTAACACGCACTGCAAGGCAGAACATCTGTTGTTGAGATACTGGAGAGAAATCTGAGGTGCCTTTATATGAAAGAGCCAGATGACTACATTAAAAGTGCACTGTGGGTACTTTCCCACCACTGTCCCTTTAAGATGGGAAGCTCTGCGTGCCTTAGGACATCCGGGGGAAGGAGCAGCCCAGTGACATCCTCGCCACAGGATGGCGTGAAGGCATTCAGGGCTGGTCTTGGCATTGGGGTGTGAGTACAGTGGCTCATGGGGGCCATCCCATGAGCCGAGTTCTTAACGCTCCATAATAGAACCAAGCCCAATAAACTGCTAAGGTTTCAGGTATTTCCTAGTACCTTGCTGTTTTGGTTCGGTTGCAACAAACTGAAACAAAAATCAACTTATCAGATTTCCTCTTTCGGATTCAAGCGAATGCACATCCACATTCAGGTACAAAAAACTTAGATTGTAAGCCCTCTGGGGATAGAGAAATACTTACAGTACCTGAATGTAAACCGGTGTGATATCTCAATTGAGATGAATGTCGGTATATAAATAAAATAAAATAAAATAAAAAAAAAAAAAAATATTGTCCTGTGCTACTGAACTATGAGATTATATGCAGGCTGGCCAAAACCTTTTCTTCGGTTGCCCTAGATCTGCAACTTGGGTTGCTCTGTGTTGGTATGCTCTCTTCCTGAAGACTTAGTCTTTGTTTACCCTTTATGGTCATATATCCACTTTCTCCAGCTCCTGCTATAATACTTTGAATGTTGTTGCTGACTCTTCTGTTGCCCTATGTTCACGGACTGTGTGCTAGGTGTTGAAAGACAGTTCTGAATGCTCGAAGGGCTTTCAAGGAGCCCTGTGTTTTGCCATCGGTTATGCTCCTTCTATATTGTACTAGGTGTTCTGTGCTTCTGTGCCTGTGCAGCCTTTCTTCAGTTTTCTTGGCCAGCTGCCTCTGGTTAGGTTATCACCTCGATCTTTGCACTTCTGCATTCTGCTTTCATGCTCAAACTGCCAGACTGCATATGGGTTGTGAAGGAGAAGGGAGGGCTATGTCTCAGCTGCAGAGACCTGTTGCAATAACAGATTCATACTGGCTTTGTTTACAGTGTAACTGTTTTTAGTTCATGTAAGTGTTTTTATTTTATTTTCTGGTATCGCTATGAATTCTAAGATTGAATTCTTTATGGTTCGTGTAAACAAATTTCTTTAAAGTGTGTGATAGATTACTATGAACTTATGCTGTAGTCTTAAACAGACTGGCACCAAATAACTGCAAAGCAATTTTGAAAAATGCTAAGGGGCACTCACATTTTTTTGTAACCTTATTATCTGTTTAGAGTTTTAATCATCGGGTCCCAAAAGAGTTCAGAGCTTTATTTTCTTTTTACTTTTTTTTTTTTTGTAATTGCATGTAAACATTTTTGATTACTCTTATGTTTTGAATACTTCCCAAATCCTGAACAGGGCCACTCAAATTGGGCCGTGTTTCCAGAAAACTCTCTCAGTATAAGGAGCATCTGTAATAGCTACCTCACTTTCTGGGTGTCCATGCTTCTGACAAGCTGGTCAGTTGAAAGACAGTATAGTCAAGCTTAACATAAGAACCGTCATATTGGGTCAGACCCCATGGGTCCATCAATCCCAGTATTCTGTTTCTAACAGTGGCCAATTCAGGTCACAAGTATCTAGCAGGATCCTGAGTTAGTAGATAGATTTCCATGTTGCTATGCCCAGGAATAAGCAGTGGCTTTCCCCAAGTCTACCTGGTTCATAACAGTTTATAGACTTTTCCTCCATGAACTTGTTCAGACATTTTTAAACCCAGCTATGCCTAATGCCTTTCCACATTTTCTGGCAGTGAATTCCAGAGCTTAATTGTGCATTGAGTGAAAAAAAAACAACATTCTCCAATTTGTTTTAAATGTGCTACTTAGTAACATCATGGGGTCCCCTAGTTTCTATTTTTTTGAAAGAGTAAACAGTCAATCCACTCCGCTCATGATCCTTAGATCTCTATCATATCTCCCCCCAGCCATCTCTTCTCCCCAGGCTGAAGAGTCCTAACCTATCTAGCTTTTTCTCTCATAGACTAGGGAGGTTAGGGTTCTTCCATCACCTTTATCATTTTGTTTTCCCTTCTCTGTACCATATGTAGTTCTGCTATATTTTCTTTGATATGTGATGACCAAAATTGCACACAGTATTCTAGGTGTGATCACACCATGGAGCAATAATAGAGGCATTATTCTCTGTTTTATTCTCCATTCCTAATATTCGGTTTGCTTTTCTGACAATCTCCACACACTGAGCTGAAGATTTCAACTTATTGTTCAGGATAATTAGATCCCTTTCCTTGCTGGTGACTCCTAATATGGAACTTAACATTATCTAACTGCAGTTTGGATTATTTTTCCCTGTGCGCAACATTTTGCACTTGTGTACTGTATTTTTCGCTCCATAAGATGCACCTGACCATAAGACGCACCTAGGATTCAGAGGGGGAAAATTAAAAATAAAAACATTTTGTGCTAAACCAGCTCTGTCCCCGGGCGTGTGTGCGTCTTATGGAGCAAATTAGGGGAGGGAATAACATTTTTTTTCCTCCCCATTTTGTTTTCCGGTCTGGGGAGGGACATTTTGGTCCACTCCCCAGATCAGAAAACTTATCTTTCTCTGGGAACCCCCCCCAAAAAAAACCCAACCCCATCCCAACCCTTTAAATTAATTAACAACCCCCCACCCTCCTGACCCCCCCCCGACCTGCCAAAAGTCCCTGGTGGTCGGGCGGGGGTCCGGGAGCGATCTCCTGGACTTGGGCCGTTGGCTGCCAGTAATCAAAATGGCGCCGAAGGCCCTTTGCCCTTACTACGTCACTGGGGCCGACCAATGGCAGCGGTAGCCCCTGTGACATAGTTAAGAGCAAAGGACCGTCTGCTCCTGGACCCCGCTGGACCACCAGGGAATTTTGGCAGGTCTTGGGGGAGTCGAGGGTGGGGTGGGGGGGGTTGTTAGATTTTTAGTTTTTTTTTGTTTTTTTTTAAATATTCGCTCCATAAGACGCACATATATTTCCCCCCCACTTTTGGGGGAAAATATGCGTCTTATGGAGCGAAAAATACGGTACATTAAATTCCATCTGCCATTTGGATGCCCAGTCTTACAAGGTTGCCCTGTAATTTCTTGCAGTCTGCTTGTGATTTTAATAACTAGGAATAATTTTGTATTGTCTGCAAATTTGATTACTTCATTTATTGTTCCTTTTTCCAGATCATTTATAAATGTTAAGTACCAGTCCCAGTACATATCCCTGGGGCACTCCTCCATTGAGAAAACCTAACCATCACATAAGTTTGAATGGTTCAAAGTGGACTTTGCTAGAGACTATCTTTAAACAAGTCTGTCCTTTCTCTAAGCAGTAGTTGCTTTTGGGCAAATATAAGGCTTTGTTTCTTAACCTCAGGGAATTAAGACAGTACAAGCAATTGGATATCTTTTAAACTGAAGATTTAGTCCTGCTTTGGCAATAGTGGCAATATTATTGTGCCCGTCAGAGTGTGAAAGCAGTGGGTTATTCCTTCATATTGCACAGGTTCATGAGCTCAGCCAAAAGGCCAAGAAGGGACAGGTCTCAACTCGTGGCTTAGATCTTACACGGATCTTAGCCAAAAAGCTGAGAAGTGCCAGTTGAAGCCATCAAATGCTGTACCGAGCCTATCATCATCTGTAGTAGGAATACGGAGTTAGAAGAGACTCTTTGTGCAAATTGGTTTAACCAGTCTTTGCTTTTTGACTCGAGGCAGGGGAAGCTAGCACAGTCAGTTGAAAACTCGTCAGCATGTGCCCAGGAAGCTGCCTTCGTTCTTTGTTTATTGGTTTATATTCATAAAGACATGCCTACTTTTCTCCAGTCAACACAATGCTACAGCAGGAAGTAAATTTGTCTGATCTCTTGAAGCCTGGCACAGAGAAATACTAAAACTCCAGGCAATATTTTTTCTTTACTTCCTCTCCCTGAATTGCTAGTTATTAAGACTGTTTCATATGTTATAAAAAATGCTAGCTTTATGAAGTCAGTTTTTCCTGATGAAACATCAGAATGTAGTGCATATAGGCATAAACCATTATTTTAAACATAACTCTCATTTTGGAATTATATAAATAAGCAACATCTTAAACAGCTTGTATCTGACATTCTTTATTCATAAAGTAATTAAGAGAGACAGAGGAATCACTGCTATTTTTTATTAATTTTCTCTAATCTGTGACTTTCCTTTCCAAACACTCAGCAAATACAAAGCCATATTCATCACACAAAATAACATTAAGAGAAAACATCATACCAAAAATACAATAAAAATTAAACAGTAAGTAAAACATTCATGTCAGCACAAATAAGAATTAGAATTTTAAAAAAGGCTACAGATTTCAAGAGCAGAACAAATAAGCTGAACGAGCGACCAATAAAACACAAAAATAAGATGCAGGAGATGGGCCTTTTCTGTAGATCAGAATGTTATTAGTTTAGCTAACACTCCTTCCTTTGAAGATCAGTTTGTAACCAGTTTTTCTTTTTCCTGCCTAGAGTATTATAAGAGTTGTGTTTCATGACCGACGGTTGCAATATACAGAGCACCAGCAACTAGAAGGTTGGAAGTGGAACCGTCCTGGTGACCGGCTTCTGGATTTAGGTATATTGAATATAAAGATGACTGAATTGATTGTAGAATATTTAACATTTCAGTTCTTTTGGATTATGATGAAAGCTGATCCCTTTTGGATTTGATAAACATTTGGTGTCAAGACACATCTGTGTTAAAGTTTATTGGAAAGAGAAAAAGCCATAAACCTGTTTAGCCTTTTGGATAACCTAAATATGTAAGTTAGCCCTATTTGCTAGATGAGACATTGCATGCAAATGTATCAAATATTTAGACCTCAATCACTCAGAGGTCTAAATAAGATCAGCACTAACCCAAACTTAGGGCCTGATTCATCAAGGTATTTTCCCATAGACACAGAATGGGAGAAAAGTCTTAGTGAATCACCCAGAAAATGTGAAGACTGGAGTGGGAATAGCTGTGAAGATTATGGGCTTATTTGGGGACCAACTGTTAAGACTGTGACTTTTGTTTTGTTTGTTTTTGTTTTTTTTTTTATTTTTATGGCATCTTAATCCAAAATGCAAAGAAGGAATGCAAAAAAAAAGTGTAAGTGGATCACATACAACCCCCAGAACAGCGATGCGCAATCTATAGCCATTTTACAAACTGGGGAATAAAAATATATGCAGCCTTCCAGCGGCTGCACTTATCTGCTGCAGTCTGGTCAGGGAGGAAAAACATACTGCTTTCCTGGGAGCAGGCCATTTCAGTCTAGTTCTAATGCCCCAGATGTGAGCCTGAATGGAGGGAGGAGAGCCAGGGGACCCAAAGAGGGTACCATGAGAGCAGTAGTCACAGCACAGACTGTGGCTTGACACAACTCCCTCTGTCGTTATTGTTGCTACCCTTAACAGAAGACATGAGGGTAACCTGCATGGAGCGACTGGATGGACCGTTTGGTCTTTATTTGCCATCATTACTATGTTATGTTACTATCTGGCAGGAGACAAAAATGGCACAGAACAAGTCCTAGCCTGTGCTTTTCCAAACAATGCTTGCCAGAGCTGAATTGATTTATAATTCTTCCACACAGTGATGTAGGCATGTGAAGCTTACACATTAGCAACATCTAATAGGGGGAAAAAATGAATGATGTACTTGTTACTCCAACAGCATTTGTTACATAACCTATACAACCTCTGTCTATAGGAAATAGGATCTTCCGCTCATGGGAACGATTTCTGTGTTATAAGGTCTTACACCACCTCAAAATGTTAACATATTAAATGTCCTCTCAATGGTTTTACTGTAAAACCACAGAATGTCAAGCTGCTCAAAAAGAAAGCACTGATTTATGGAAGATTAAGTTTTAGGAAGTTGATTAAAACATGGTTGTTTGCTCTTGCATTTTGATTATGTTCAATTTTAGAACAGAGGTGCTATGATCTTGTGATTCAGGTCTATTTATCATATATATGATGCAGAGGTATTCTGTCACTATGGTGTAGTGATGTGCATTTTATGTTTTATCATTTTTTAAATTATATTTTCTGTTCTCTAATCTTGCTTGGGACCTTCAGGGAAGAGCGGATTATAAATGTGAACAAATAAAAATTGTGATACGAAATCTGAGTGTAGATCACAATGGGAGCTCTCAAAGGTACCAGAATTAATAAAATCTTTCCAGTTGTCGATTTATGGAAAGCACCTTTCTCCCTTTCCATCACCTCAATTCTCACAGGACAAGCAGGATGGTAATCCTCACATATGGGTGACATCATAAGGATGAAGCCCAATCACGGAACACTTTTGTCAAAGTTTCTAGCACTTTGAGTGGCACCTACTGGGCATGCCCAGCTTGGCACTAACCCTGCATCCAGCAGGGGTCCCCCTTCAGTCTCTTTTTTTTTTTTCCACGCAGCAGTAGCCACGCAGGTTAAGGAGCTCTCTAGAGATTCCTGATAGGAATTTCCCTCACGGAACTTCTTTAAAAATTTTCAAAAAATTCTACCCCATGGGGTCCCCCTATCGATAGCGTACTCCGCGGTCGAAAGGTAAGGCTTTACCCTCATTTGTGGTTGATTCCCGTCTAGTTTTCCCTTCGGGGCCTAGCGGCCATCGACCGCACCACGGCTAAATGTTTGTCAAAGCCATGGCTTCGGGTTTTCGTCAGTGCCCCGACTGTTCTCGGACAATGTCCATCACAGACCCACACAGGGTTTGTGTGTTATGTTTGGGGTCCAACCAAGTCATCCTAACGTGCACCAAATGTGCCCAAATGATACCGAAGGGCCAGAAAGCCCACTCAGAGAAGATGGAGTTTCATTTTCAGGCAAAGCCTCTGACTCCATCGACCACTTCGACATCGTCTGAGCTGGTGCCATCGACCTCTTGCCAGCAGTGGGACACCGGTGCTGCCCGACCGGCATAGACTACTCCGAAGGTGTCGACTTCTTCCTTATCGGCTCCGGAGAAGGACAGAGGAGAACATCATGAAAAGCGTCGACACAGTCCGCTGATCCAGGCAAGCCCTTGGCATTGACAGAGCCACCGACATCTCCAGAGATGGCCCCCATCCTCCTCTGTGACTGGGTCTCAGAGGCGTTCCCCACCTTCATTGGTGCCGGGAGCTGCGATTCCACTTTCACCGGTGGACCTTCCGGCTACGCCAGTATTGCCTCCTACTCCGGAGCTGGGGTTGCATGCCCCCCAGTCTTTCGTGAGGAATTGGATCGGATGATCCAAGAGGCCATCGGTAAGGCACTGCAGGGCTTCCAACCTCCATCAGCGCCCATACCGATGCCAGTCCCAGTCACCGACCCGATACCCACGGCGATTGCACCGCTATTCGGCAGATTGGATGCTCTGATCGGTGTCCTTCCACCAGTGGAACAGAGGATACCGGTATGTCCACCACCTTCCACCCTGATTCCTTTGTCATCGGATGATGAAGAAGCACCGAGGCTGGAACCTATGCCCGGACCGCCTGAGATCTTCCCACCATCTCGCCCATCGATGTCACAGATACTATCGGTACCGCATCGTCCTCAATCGGTGCCTCCTCTGCCGTCTGTGCCTAGGCCTGATCCTTCAGGAATAGCACCATTACTTCCCTCTGGAGATCCTATGGGAGCAGGTGATCAGCCTTACGATCCTTGGACCGATGATTCTTCCCAGGATTCTGATGATCTACCTTCAAGCCATCTCCCCCTGAGGAGAGAAGACGTTCTCCTCCAGAGAACCTGTCCTTTATTAATTTTATAAAGGAAATTTCTGAAGCTATACCATTCCAACTTCAGACGGAAGAGGACTCCAGACACAAGATGCTGGGAGTGCCCCAATTTGTAGATGCACCCAAGGAAATCATGTCCATACCTGTTCATGAAGTCCTCCTCGACTTGCTGAAGAGGAATTGGGAACATCCAGAATCTGTACCACCGGTGACTCGGAAGACAGATGCCACCTACCTGGTACAGACAGCCCCTGGTTTCCAAAAACCACAGCTGAATCACCATTCTGTGGTTGTGGAGTCAGCCCAGAAAAAAGCATGATGTTCTAAACCTCATTCCTCCAGGGAAAGAACAGAGGTCCCTGGATGCATTTGGCCGTCGTGTTTTCCATGGTTCAGTGCTTATTTCTCGCATTGCCTCCTACCAGTTATACATGACCCAGTATAACAGAGACCTATTCAAAAAGATCCAGGATTTCTCTGAATCTTTACCTAACCAGCTTCAGGATCAACTTAATGCCCTAGCTCAGAAGGATCTAGATGCTGGCAATAATGAGGTCTGAGCTGCCTATGACATTTTGACACTGTTTCTAGAGTGTCTGCAGCGGGGATTAGTGCACGAAGATGGGCCTGGCTGAAGTCCACCGGCAAGACCAGAGGTGCAGGACCGGTTGGCTGATCTGCCCTCTGCTGGAGATAATCTCTTCAGGAACAAAATCCAGGAGACTGTAGCACAGCTCAAAGACCACCATGAGACGCTACGCCAACTTTCATCAGTGCCTTCTGATTTTCCGTCCACCTCTAAAAGGACATTCCGAAGAGACTCTTAGCGGCCGTCATTCAAGCCGCAGAGATGATATCCTCCTGCTACTCGAGGTCGCCCCTCCAGACCTTACCAGAAGGGTCACAAGCCAGACAATCCGGGCCTCAGAAAGCTCAGCCAGCTCCTCCACCGGGCCCAGCTGCTGGATTTTGACTCCTTGCTGGAGAGCATAAGCCAACCTCCTCTACCTTCCGTATCCGTCGGCACTCGGTGGTACCACTTCACCAACCTCTGGCATACGATCACTTCAGATCAGTGGGTACTTGCTGTACTGACTCAAGGTTACCACCTCAGCTTCCTGTCTGTACCAGCAGACTCCCCACCTTGGCCGAAGTGGGGATCATCCGACCACTCCTCTCTTCTGGAGGAGGAAGTTTCAACCCTCCTGAAATCCCGAGCAATAGAACCGGTGCCCTTCTCCCAGCAGGGTCAGGGGTTCTATTCCCGGTATTTCCTAAATCCAAAAAAAGTAAGGAGGCATTCGTCCAATCCTGGACCTCTGTGCCTTAAACAAGTATCTACAGAAGGAAAAATTCAGGATGGTAACCTTGGGCACTCTACTTCCTCTTCTGCAAAGAGGAGATTGGCTTTGCTCTCTGGATCTTCAGGACGCATACACACGCATCTCGATCACTCTGTCTCACCGCAAATTCCTTCGATTCCTAGTCAGCCCCCGGCACTTCCAGTATCGGGTACTGCCCTACGGCTTAGCATCTGCACCTCTTTACCAAGTGCCTTGTAGTGGTTGTGGCCTACTTGAGGTGTCAGGGCATCCATGGTCTACCCTTATCTTGATGATTGGCTGATAAGGGTTCCAACTCAAAAGGACACACTAGCCTCCTTATGTCTAACTCTCCATACATTGCTGTCTCTCGGGTTTCTGATCAACTATCCCAAGTCCAGCCTAGTTCCATCTCAAACCCTTTCCTTCATAGGAGCCGAAAGCATTCCTCCCTCAGGATCAAGCTCGTACTCTCATGTCCCTAGCGCAGTGCCTCCAGGATCGAGATTACACGACAGCTCGACATTTCCTTATTTTGTTGGGTCACATGGCATCCTCTGTCCATGTCACTCCAATGGCACGCCTCGCCATGAGAGTCATGCAGTGGACTCTGAAATCCCAGTGGGTTCAGGCTTACCATTCAATGTCCTGCATTGTCCACGTTACCAAGCAGCTCCGCATGTCACTGGCTTGGTGGATGCGGCTCTCCAATCTTCTTCAAGGCCTTCCCTTTCAAATTCCGGAACCTCAAATTATCCTGATGACGGACGCCTCCAATCTAGGTTGGGTTGCTCATGTCGATGGCCTTCAGACTCAGGGAACCTGGTCTCCAGAGGAAGCCAAACATCAGATAAATTTCCTGGAGCTACGGGCTATCAGATATGTCCTCAGAGTCTTCCAGGATTGCCTCTCAAACAAGATCATCCTGATTCAGACCGACAACCAGGTGGCGATGTGGTACATCAACAAACAAGGAGGAACGGGCTCCTACCTTCTGTGTCAGGAAGCTGCACAGATATGGGCGTTGCCCTTTTCCCACTCGATCTACCTCAGAGCGACCTATTTGGCGGGCATGGACAATGTTCTAGTGGACAAGTTGAGTCGAACCTTCCATCCGCACGAATGGTCTCTCAACCCCACGGTAGCGGACACCATCTTCCAACTTTGGGGGTATCTACAAATAGACCTCTTTGTGTCCGTCCACAACCGCAAAGTAGAGAACTTCTGCTCCCTCACTCGCAGCCGCCACTCACATTTAATTGGGTTAGAGTTACCTCTAGTTTTTGCTGAATGGGCGAACTGGATGATGGCTATGGCCTATATGGAAAATTGTACAGCTCATTCCAAAACTGATAAAAACTATGCTAAATTTTGTCAGATTTGGTCTCCCTTTGTTAATGACTTGTCAGAGGAATATCAAAAGATGGTGCAACTCAGACAATTAGAAGGGGACCTAGGGGTGTTACTTGAGGTTTGACAATATGGGGCCGATGCAATACAGTGCGCTCAGCCGATAAAGGGATTAGCACCTCTACAATGCGCATCTAACGCGGAGTGAATCTAATAGTGCTTATCCCATGCAAATGCATGTAAATGAAGCTATTAACTATTCACTCCAAATGCAAAAAAAATAAGTGCATGTGAAGACGCACATTTTTGCAATCAGAAATTAACGCTTGCCCGGAGCATGCGTTAATTGCTGAGTGCTTCTTAAACTAGTACAGAAAAGCAGAAAAAAATGTACTGCCTCCTACTTAATATCATTGGGATATTAAGTAGGAGGAAAAATCTTTAATACTGTAACTAAAAAAAAAAAAAAGCACCAGCAGTCAGGTACAGGAAACAGACACTCAGTTGGCAAGCGTCTGTTTCCTGAACCCCTGGCTGGGCGCCGTTTAGGAAAACCGAAGCCGATAAATTCGGCATTGGTTTTCCTAACCGGCGGACGGCTGCTGCTCTCAGGCTCCCTTTGCCAAGGAGGCGCTAGGGGCATGCAAGCGACCCTAGCGCCTCCTTGATAACGCGTCCCCTAATTTAAATATTGTATGGTGCCCCCAGGAGAGGGGCTCCTGGTGGCGCATTATGAAAGTGGACGCTGACCATTGCTTGCTTTCTGCACATAAATATTGCATCGGTCCCTATCTGTTACAATTTATATGCAGTGCTTCTTTATCTCCAACCTTTTACTTAGGTGGTTGCTGGTAAGTTTGATTTTGTTAATGTTTTTAAATGTTATAATTGGGGAAAATTGGTGGTGATATCCAGTTTGTGAGATTTTCATCTTCTGTGCATTGCCAATAAAAATTGTTAAATTAATTGTGGGCTGAGTGAAAAAATACTTTACATTTGATTTGTTTTAAAAGTGCCACCTATTAGCTTCATGGTGTGTCCCGTAGACCTAGTTCTTCTGGATAGAGTAAATAAGCATTTATCTGTTCTACCCCATTCATGAACTTTGACATGTCTAGGTACCTTCGTTTTTAGTTTTTATTTTATTTTGCTTGGGAATTTTAATCTTATAACAACCACAAAAAAAGTCAGTGGAAAAATGACTTTGATATGACACACAGGAGAAAAATCAGTGGAAAAGTCATTTTTCCACTGATTTCTTTTTTGCTTTAACATTGAAATTGGCCGGAAAATTAAAAACTGAAAATGAAGGTCCCTAGACATATCTTCTCTCAGCTGTCTATTCTCCAGGCTGAGGAGTCGTAATCTGTTTAGCCTTCCCACATAGGGGAGCCATTCTATCCCCTTTGTTGCTTTGGTTGCCTTTTTCTGTAACTTTTCTAGATCTACTGTATCTCTTGAGATGAGTTGACCAGAACTGTACACAGTACTTAAGGTGCTGTTGTGCCATGGAGGCATTATATTATCTTCTGGTTTTGTTTTCCAATTTTTTCTTTACAGTACCTACTATTCTATTTGCTTTTTTGACTGCAGCTGCACATCAAACTGAGGATTTCCAAGTATTGTCCACAGTGACTCTGAGATTCTTTTCCACAAGATTCTTTTTTATTAGTAACACCTAATATGGAAGCCAGCATCACGTGCACATTAAATTTCATCTGCCATTAAGATACCCAATCCCCCAGTCTCACAAGGTCCTTTTGTAATTCCTCACAATTGGGTTTTGATTTAACTACTTTGAATAATTTTGTGTCCTCTGTGGATTTGATCACCTCACTCATCACTCCTCTTACCAGATAATTTATAAATATATTAAAAAGCACTGATTTACCTTTCCCCGCTGAGAGAAATGACCATGCAGATCTGCTATCTGTTTCCTGTGTTTTAGCCAGTTACCAATAAACAGTAGGACATTGCCTTCTGTCTTATGATGCTTTGATTTTCTCAGGAATCATAACTGATTTGAATAAGAAGTTAGAAATTACTAGTAAGTATATAATTCTATTTTTAGTTGTTTCAGGATTCTGTATGTACACCATCCGATCCCTATTTGTTATTCTTTAGTTTGTCAGTTTGCTCTATTATGTTTTGATTCACCGAGATTTGCTTCAGTTCCTTTGAATCATCAACCTCAGACACTGTCTGGCATAGGTATCGCCCCGATACCTTCCTCAGTAAAGATCAAAGCAAAAAATTTGACTGATCTTCCCTGAGCGCCCCTTTTACCTCTGTCATCTAGTGGTCCAGTGGACTCGTTCACAGGCTTCTTGATTTGCATATAGTTAAAGTTTTAAATTTTTGAGTTTTTGCCTTTCTGACAAGCTTTTTTTTTTCAAATTCTCTTCTGGCCTGCCTTAATGCTTTACATCTAACTTGCCAGTGCTTATGCTTTTTCCTGTTTTCTTTATTTGGGTTCACCTTCTATTTTTTGAAAGATATCCTTTTGGCTTTGTTAGCCTCTTTCACCTCACCATATAATCATGCTAGCAATTGTTTGTTCCTTTTTTCATGCATGGAATATATTTTGTCTGGGCTTCCAAGATGGTGTTTTTAAACAGCATCCATGTCTCAAGAAAACTTTTACCTTTGCAACTGCTACTTTTAGTTTTTTCAAACTAGAACATAAGATATGCCATACTGGGTCAGACCAAGGTCCATCAAGCCCAGTATCCTGTCTCCAACAAGTGGCCAATCCAAGTCAAAAGTAACTGGCAAGAACCCAAACATTAAATAGATCTCATGCTACTAATACTGGCAACAAGCAGTGGCTAGTCCCTATTTTATTTTCCTTGTTTTTTGTAACTTTCCCTCTCCCTTTTTCTGATTCACTGTATTTAAAGTTCAAGGTTCTTATTGAAAATATTGTTTTTTACGTTACGTTATGCTTTACACTCCTTGTTATTTGTAAACCGGGTTGATGTGATGCCTATCATGAAACTCGGTATAACAAAAACAATAAATAAATAAATAAATATTAATTAATAGCAGTTTATGAACCTCTTCTCCAGGAACTTATCCAAACCTTTTTTAAACCCAGGTACACTAATTGCTTAACCACATCCTCTAGCAGTGAATTCTAGAGCTTAATTTTGCAATGAGTGAAAAATAATTTTCTCCAATTTGTTTTAAATGTGCTAATTGCTAACTTGTATTATCCAAAAGAGTAAATAACTGTTTAACATTTATCCACCTAGACTTTTTTCCCCTTTTTAATTATTTTTTCTATAGCTGGAAATTTAACTCTAGCCTTGATCCAGGTGTATCCAGCGCTAAATAAGGTGCGCTGGTCTGATGCATTACTGCATTGAGAAGTAATACTTAATGCCCTCATTTGCTAAGTATTATTTTCCTTGAGGTATGTACATTTTATGCACGCAAAACTCCTTCCTGCAATGGGAGTACATTTTTCCTGCAGAAAAGGTGCATACAAATGCGGGCTTATAGGTGTGTTGCACTGAACACACCTTTCTGTATTGGCCCCTGAATGTTTCCTCTGACTGTTTCAACTTCACCCCCACTCCCTTTAGAACAAGAGGGAATGGGGTGGGGTTCGAGAACAATAACAAGGGTCCCTACAGGCTGTTTTCAAGGGGAGGGGCTGGAGCACAGAGAGACCGGACTGAGACTGTAGCTTTCTTCAAAAGATTCAATTAAGGGGTGGGATGTGAGAACTTTATTTCCAAACATTTTGAGGATCTGTTTTTTTTTCCAGGCCGGTTTCAAAGCAGTTTACAATATATTAGAATGGCTTAACAAGTCAGTATCAGAGCAGACTCTTGGACTTTGACAAACAGTACAGAACTAATTTAATTTTAACATACAGTATAAGGTCAAAACTGTATTGTCCTCTGAGCCAAGTGCTGATGGGTGAGGGAACTTAGTTAATTCAACAAAGCAGACTTGGTCAAGTTAACAGACTGAGAGAAAGTCTGGTTAAAAACGTTGATGCTGTGGCTGTTGATTATGCAGCGACAAACTAATTATGCAGTTTCTCCTACAGTCTGCACAGTTGAGGGGAATGCTCTATTCCCTTGCTTGTTCAGTCAACTGACAGTCACATCAAATGTGTATATTATACATGGAATAACATCTGGTTTTGAAGTCTGTGAAGAACTTTTTGAGCTCTAATCATTGCGCAGTGAGAGAGGTCAGAATTACTTCAAGAATTGTTGGTTTTGAATAGTATGGATTAGAATGATAAGAACCTATTAGATGGTGCACCCTCTATGACTGAATCTCAGCATGTGAGGGTATCTTCCCCCCCCCCCCCCCCCCAGCATATGTGAGGATTGGATCTTCTAAATGGACTGAAAATATTGCATTATTCACCAGCAAAACCTAATAGGCAGGATATAGGATTCAAGAATAGCATGAGTAATGATGTGCATGCAGTTAATTTCATTAGAACTTGTGAGCTAAACCAAGGACAATTCAAAGCATTTCTTGATGACGTTGCCGATTTTATAGTGACATCAACTACTCTGACGTTTGGCTTGTTTTAGAGATAAGTTACTGCAACATTTCTCATTTCAAGAGAGAAGAATTTAACAGAAAAAGCAAACCAGTAGTAAATCATTTTGAAAATGCAGAATGAATGTAATTTGGTTTTTGCAACTGACATTTTTGCTCGTTTAAATGACATGAATTTTCCTACGTGTAGCAGATGGACTCAGGTCCAATGGGTATAGTGTGCTCCTGATAGCAGTTGGAGATGGAGTCAGATTTCAATCTGACATCAGCACTATATACCTGTGCACGAGGCTCTGTTAAGTTTTTTTTCCGTCTCCATAGCAGTTCGGGACTTCACACACGCTTGCACAGCGTTAGAAAACCAATCTCCAAATTTAAAGAAGAAACAAAGAAAACCTTACCTCCAAAACGAGCCCCATTCTCCTGCGATGATACCTAAGGGTCCCTCCCCTAGTCAAGACTTAACCCGGGAAAGGGAGCGGCTGAGGCAGCCTTGGTCCAGGAGCCGACCCGGCTTGGACTTAGCCCCCTGAAAAGGGAGCTGCTGAGAGGCAGCGGGTGCAAACCGAGCGCGGCAGTGAAGGTAATTCCCTCTGCCCCCGCAGCCGGAGACCGCCCGGGAAGCGCCGAGTCAAGGTAAGGTAGAAAACTTTCTCTAAATCTCTGGTCTCCGAGGCTTGGACAGCCGCACAAATCATTCCTCTGGTGTCTGTATATTCGGGTTGAGCAGCCCCGTCCGGGCTAGACCCCGATCAGGCAAGAGGGTCCTCCCACGTGGAGACCCCCTGAGGGGGCTGCCATCTTACCGCTTGGTCGCTGGCGCCTTCCCCCCCTTGGTTGCCGCATTGTCTGCAAAACTGAGCCGTGCGCACAACAGCCAGCTGGGCGCACAGAGTACTTGTGCGTACAGCGGCATGCACATCGGGGCCGGGCGCACAGCGGAACGCTCAAGGGTGCCGAGCGCACAACTAGGTCCGTGCGTGCAGGCATGCGCGCATCTTCCGCTCCTACACGCACAACGTAGGCGCACCCGGAGCACATAACCAAGCCTCCCGGCACGTGCACCTGTACAGGATCATGGCCCCGCCGTCCAAGAAAGCTAAGGGACAAGCCCTCTGTCGGGCATGCCACCTGAGAGCGGCGCAGCCCGAGGTGACCTCCGCCCTTTGCCTGCTATGCAAAGAAGCTCAAGGGGAACAGAGACAAGGTCCCCCTTAGCCTGTAGAGGACTCCGGCTCCACCAGCAATACTACCCCGGACCTCTCTATTCCCGACTCGGGCCCTCGGGGAGCACCGTCGGACCCAATGCGGTCCCAGGCAACTTCACCTGGGCGGAATTTTTTGCTGAGCTGCAATCCTACATCCACGCACAGAGAGGACCACCAGTGGCACAACCACAACCCCTGCCAGTGGTCCAGAGGCCACCTTTAAGGGAGGGTGAGCCCTAGAAGCTCTCTACCCCTTGGACCCCGAAACGAAGGAACCCCTGAGGTTTCCCAAGGTCGATGTCCTGGTCTGCGCCACCACAAAGCGCACTACCATACCAGTCAAGGGAGGAGCTTCACTCAAGGTTGCCAGTGACAGACGACAGGAATCCATCCCCAAGCAGTCTTATGATGTATCAGCTATGACATTACATATCGCTGCCTGCTGCGCCATGGTATCACGCGCCTGCCTGGCTATGACCAGGGACGCAACTACGTCAAACCGAGGCATTAGACCCGGTAATATCATTCCTCAAGAATGCAACCTCAGACCTGGTATGCACCTCAGCCAGGAGCTTCTCGTCCATAGTGGCAGGCAGAAGACATCTCTGGCTCCGAAGCTGGTCAGCTGACGTGACCTCTAAGACTAAGCTCACGAGAATGCCCTTTAGAGGAACACTCCTGTTCGGAAGCGAACTGGACAAATTAGCCGACAAATCGGGCGAGTCCCCAGTACCCCTTCTACCGGAGGACAGAAACAAGAGGAACCAACGCCCCTTTCCCCGGGCACCCAAGGGCAGAGGATTCCATCGTTTTAGACCATACAAAAACACTTACCAAGCCCCTTGCCCCACTGGCAGGGGACAGTCCTTTCGGAACAGACACAACAAAAGAGGAGCCGGCTCGGGACCAGGCCCCAGCCGCAACACACAATGAGAATCAACAGACCCATCTACAGGAAGAGATCATAGGGGGCAGACTCGCCCTATTCTACCAAAGATGGGTCGAAATAACATCAGACAATTGGGTCCTATCCATCATCCGAGAGGGATACTACTTGGACTTCTGCAGCATTCCCCTGGACAAGTTTGTGATTTCTCCGTGCCACGACCCCTCCAAGAGGACGGCAGTGGAAACCACACTATCAAAACCTCTCGCCCTAAAGGCAATAACACCGGTGCCCACGCACCAACAAAATTCTTGGCACTATTCAGTCTACTTCATTGTGCCCAAGAAAGAGGGAACAGTCTGGCCCATACTGGACCTCAAGACCGTCAATCGCTACCTGAAGGTACCCCGCTTTCATATGGAAACTCTGCGTTCGGTCATAAAGGCGGTACAACCGGAAGAATTCCTGACCTCCCTGGATTTGTCAGAAGTCTATCTCCACATACCGATCCATTGCATCCATCAGCGTTTCCTACGCTTTGTGATATTGGGCCATCACTACCAGTTCCAGGCCCTACCGTTTGGGCTAGCTATGGCTCCCCGAACGTTCACCAAGATCATGGTGGTAGTAGCGGTGACACTGAGGAAAGAAGGAATCCTTGTGCACCCATACCTGGACGATTGGCTGATCAGCACAAAATCGCCAGAGGAAAGCCATCAAGCAACCACCAGAGTCATGGCACTACTGTAGAGCCTCATGTGGGTCGTTAACACACCCAAGAGCCACCTGCAGCCCTCCCAATCCCTAGAGTACCTGGGAGTTCGGTTTGACACCAAATGGAACAAGGTCACCCTTCCCCCTACAAGGAGAAGGAGATTGATGGAACAACTATGAGCATTGTTGAACTCCACTCTTCCCACGGCATGGGACTATCTCCAAGTCCTCGGACTCATGGCATCAACCATAGAAGTCTTCCCGTGGGCAAGGGCCCACATGCGACCCCTACAACATTCCCTACTATCACGGTGAAACCCGATGTCTCAAAATTACTCCGCCCCCCTCTAGCTACCAGTGAAGGTTTGGAACCTGCTATAATGGTGGCTACAAGAAGACCATCTGAGCGAGGGAACAAGCCTATCCCTACCGGAATGGACCTTGCTCACCATGGATGTGAGCCTGCGAGGATGGGGAGCCCACTGCCAGGAGCTAACGGCTCAAGGGCAATGGGACAAAGAAGAGTCGGCATGGAACATAATCCGACTGGAAGCCCGAGCAGTCAGACTAGCCTGCCTACGGTTCAGTCACAGACTCCGGGGCAAATCAGTCAGTCATGTCGGACAACGCCACAACAGTGGCCTACATCAACTGCCAGGGGTAACCAGAAGCCAGCAGGTGTCTCTGGAAATAGAGCCCCTAATGATGTGGGCAGAATCAAACCTACAAGGGATATCAGCCGCCCACATCGCGGGAAAAGACAACGTCACTGCGGACTACCTCAGCAGAGAGAGTCTGGATCCAGGGGAATGGACACTGTCTACAGCAGCCTTCCAGTGGATAGTAAACCACTGGGGAACCCCAGCCATGGATCTTCTGGCAACCGGGTCCAACACCCGAGTTCCCAAGTTCTTCAGCCGAAGATGGGAACCGCTGTCCCAGGGAATCGACGCCCTCATCCAGACCTGGCCACAGGAGGACCTACTGTATGCCTTCCCTCCATGGCCACTACTGGGCGGAATCATCTGCAAGATAGAACACCACAGAGGGCTGGTACTTCTAGTGGCCCCGGACTTGCCAAGAAGACCGTGGTACGTGGACATGTGAAGACTTCTGGCGGGAAACCCTCTATGCCTACCTCCACACAGGGATCTACTCCAGCAAGGACCAATCCTCCACAAAGACCCAACAAGATTCTCGCTTACGGTCTGGCCATTGAGAGGTCTCGCCTGAAAAAGACTGGATACTCAGGACCAGTGATTGACACACTGCTCCGAGCACGCAAGTTCTCCACCTCCTTAACATATATACGAGTATGGAGAATATTCGAAGCCTGGTGTGAGGACCGCGACATCCTTCCGCAGACAGTCAAAATCCCCATGATCCTGGAATTTCTGCAGGACGGCGTGAAAAGAAGGTTGTCCCTCAACTCCATCAAGGTGTGTGTGTGTGCATCATGCATAGAGGTGTGTGTGCGTGTGTGTGTGTATATGTATATATATATATATATATACCATATTTTTTGCTCCATAAGAGACACCTGACCATAAGACGCACCTAGGATTCAGAGGGGGGAAATTAAAAAAAAAAAAAAAAAATTTGTGCTAAACCGGCTCTGCGTCTGGGCGTCTTATGGAGCAAATTAGGGGAGTGCATAGCTTTTTTTTTTTTCCTCCCCATTTTGTTTTCGGGTCTGGGGAGGGCCATTTCGTCCACTCCCCAGATCAGAAAACTTTTCTTTCTCTGGGAACCCCTCCCCCCCAAAACCCCCCCCCCATCCCAACCCTTTAAATTAATTAACAACCCCCACCCTCCTGACCCACCTCCAAGACCTGCCGACTTAATTTACTACAACCCCCCACCCTCCTGACCCCCCCCAAGACCTGCCAAACGTCCCTGGTGGTCCAGCGGGGGTCCGGGAACGATCTCCTCGGCTTCGGCCGTCGGCTGCCAGTAAACAAAATGGCGCCGACGGCCCTTTGCCCTCTTCATGTCACTGAGACCGACCAATAGCAGCGGTCGGTGCCAGTGACATAGTGAGGGCAAAGGGCCGTCGGCGCCATTTTGATTACTGGCAGCCGACGGCCCTTTGCCCTTACTATGTCACAGGGACTACAGCTGCTATTGGTCGGTCCTGTGACATGAGGAGGGCAAAGGGCCGTCGGCGCCATTTTGTTTACTGGCAGCCGACGGCCGAAGCCAAGGAGATCGTTCCCGGACCCCCGCTGGACCACCAGGGACGTTTGGCAGGTCTTGGGGGGGGGGGGGTCAGGGGGGTGGGGGGTTGTAGTAAATTAAGTCGGCAGGTCTTGGGGGAGTCAGGAGGGTGGGGGGTTGTTAGATTTTTAGTTTTTTTTTTTTTCTATTCGCTCCATAAGACGCACATACATTTCCCCCCCACTTTTGGGGGGAAAAAAGTGCGTCTTATGGAGCGAAAAATACGGTATATATATATATATATATATGACCAGCTTTAAGTAATGTCTTTGCTTTTCTAATATAGATGACCAATGTTTTATAATTATAGCCTCTAGAAGATGTTTTTTGAAAGCCTTTATATATGCATTAAATGAACGCAAGAAATTTTAAAACATTCAATAATACTTGGTTGTAAAGGCTGCTTCATTTAATTATTCCTTACTATGCCTTCTCTTCAAACTATGCTGTTTGAATTGATTTTGCTCACTTCAAATTTTATTAATCCCACATTAAATCAAATTTCAGTACACTCCATGTACCTGCATCTGAGTTTTTTTGTGTTTGTTTTTTTTTTCTTTTTTTACAAGAAGCCACTGGCTTGCAAAAACATTCGAACACCCCCCCAAAATAAAGTCAGCATATTTGTGTGGATTACAAATGACACTTAAGATTGTTCCAGACAGCATATTTACTGCAAACCAGTATGCTCTTAAAGTATATGGGAGGAGGAATAGCCTAGTGGTTAGAGCAGTGGACTATGAACCAGGAGACCAGGGTTCGAGTCCTGCTGTCGCTCCTTGGGGATAGAGAAATACCTACATGTACCTGAATGTAAACCGGTGTGATATCTCAATTGAGATCAAATGACGGAATATATAAAAAATAAATAAATAATAAATGTTCAAAGTCCCAATTCATTATTTTTCTGCATTTTTTGTAAAATAAAATTAAAAAACTTAAAAATGCTGCTTGCATAAGTATTCAACTCCTTCAGACTAGTGCTTGGTAGAATCACCTTTTGCTGCAATAACAGCTTTGTCTGTTGGGGTAGGTTTCTACCAGCTTTGCATACGGTTTGGGAGTGATTTTTGCCCATTCTTCTTTGTAGATTTGCTCCAGGATGTTCAGGTAGGTTGGATGATGCTTATTGACTGCAATTTTTAAATAGTGCCACAGATTTTTGATTGGATTGAGATCTGGAATTCAATTTGGCCATTGTAGAACATTCACCTTTTATTCAACCACTCCTGTGTTGCTTTGGCCTTGTGCTTGGGATCATTATCCTGCTGAAAGATGAACTCTCTCCTATGTGTTAGTTTTGTAGCAGACTGCATTAGGTTGTCTTGCAGTATCTCCCTATATGTTGTACCATCCACCCGTCCTTCAATGTTAACAAGATGCCCAATGCCTACTGAGGAAAAACATCCCCACAACATGATGATGCTACCCCCATACTTTGCTGTTGGGATGGTGTTTGCTGAGGAATGGCAATGTTAGATTTGCGCCACACATAGCATTTTGAATTTTGGCCAAAAAGCTCCATTTTGTCTCATCTGACCACAAAACCTAATCCCACATTTTAGTTGGGTCACTGATGTTTTCTGGCAAACTCCAGACATGCTTTGATGTGTGTTTTTTTTCTTCCGTAATGGCTTCTTTCTAGTCAGCCTGCCATGCAGGCCAGTTATATGCAGAACTCTTGATATGGTTGACTGGTGCACCTCCAGTCTCAGCCACTGAGCTCTGTAGCTCCTTCAAAAAGTGATTGTTGACCTCTCTGTAGAGGCCAATTGTAGGGCAGTATCTTTCATCTGTGTAAATTTAGAGCTTCCACAGCAGACGGGTTGAATGCTTATGCAATCAGCATTTTTCGGTTTTTAATTTTATTAAAAAAAAAAAATGCTGAGAATTAATTGTGACTTTGAACATTTACTTTAAGAGCATACTAGTTTGAAATAAACATACTGTCTGGAACAATCTGTGTCATTCAAAATCCATACAAATCTGCTGACTTTATAGGGGGTTGAATATTTTTGCAAGACACTGTATATCTATAAATCACATGTATCTTTTCCACTACTCAAACATGTTTTTAACACAGTCTGTGCTTAAAAATGTTGTAATCGTATGACCTATTTGAAGCAGTGAGAACTGAAAATAGAAGTCGCATTCATAGAAAAATTCCTTATTCCTAAAAATGTTCTGGCTCATATGTTTTGGGTTTGGCTCGCTTACCAAATCAAAATAAGCATTAAATAATCCCGCCTCTTCTAAACAAAAGCTTAGAATGGGGCTTCTCTGGGGCTGCTTCCCAGATTTGAACCAAGGCTAGGTGGGGCTGTCCCCTATCCCCACAAAGAAGAGCTGGCCAAGACCTTCCCCGTCTCCACTTATTCTTTTTGTCGGGGTCTTGGTCTGCAAAAGGAGTAGAAGCAATCCCCAGTCGTTCATGCTTTGCCT
This sequence comes from Rhinatrema bivittatum, assembly GCF_901001135.1. Classification (NCBI taxonomy): domain Eukaryota; kingdom Metazoa; phylum Chordata; class Amphibia; order Gymnophiona; family Rhinatrematidae; genus Rhinatrema; species Rhinatrema bivittatum. The sequence goes on from NC_042616.1 coordinate 294,718,574, forward strand.
GTGACTATTCTCTTTAAAAATGATGCTGGTTGGTCCTGAGACTGGCACCAGCTTTGACATCATCAGAACGGTGCTAGTGGAGCAGGAGTGACTGGAGATTGCTTTTCCCCTTCTGCAAATCAAGATCCCCAGGGTAAGTGGGAACTGAGGGAATCCCCTGGCTTCTTTGAAGGGGTTGAAGTGGGGGGAGGGTTTGGGGAGATCCCGGGTTATTGGCAGGGATGGGGGAGTAGAGGGCTCTGGGGAGGCCCACTGGACCAGAGAAAGAGGGGGACCCTGGAGGAGGTCTCTCTTCTATACATTTTTTAAATTTCTGATATTTTGGGGTATTTTTGGGTTGTTTCATTCAGAGCTAAAATAGACTATCTCGTTCTGAAAGAGCATTCATTTTAAAACAAACGCACATTTCAGTTATGCAATACATGCCCTGTAGTCACATTGAAGGAAGATGGATGAAATGCATTGATAATCACATTGCATAATTTCTTTTTCGCTATATGCCTGTCTCAGTAGTTCTCAGTCATTTTCTCCAGATGTATTTGTTAGAAATATTCATATTTAAATAAAATGGTCTGTTTTTGCTTTTCAAAATATATGAATTTCTTAATTCGGCCCTTTGAAAGAAAAACATTGTGCTTCACTGCATTAGGGTAATCAATAGTATTAAAGTATTTAAAGAAATGAAAATTATGATTAAAGCATGACTGTGGTATGTCCTTTTTGATTTTATCCTAACTCTTTAATAAGGCCTAAAGAGCGTACAAGCACATAAGATTGTTCCTGTATCTTCCTGGCTTGCTGTGCTGCCCGGTAAAAGGTTAAGGATATTCTAGGTGCTTTTTTAAAATCATCTGTTGCCTGTACAGAATAGTCACAGGGGGCCTTGCTGTGGATTTCTGCTGGGTTATACGTTTAATTTAGACTGTAAGACTTATTTGAGCGTGATTATACATCTCAGGTTTGCCAAATACAACATTTTTAAAACAATTGTTACTTGTCATGCTGCTGATATTCTGAGGGAATACTTTTGAGGTTTTTTTAAGTTTCTGCTTTATCAGTGTCTAGTAAAGTTATTAATTACAAATATTGTCAACCTTTATTGCAGATATTCCATTGTCAGTTGGAATTATTGATCCAAGAACAAATCCAGGCCAACTGAATGCCATTGAATTTCTCTGGGACCCATCAAAACGCTCATCTGCCTTTATTCAGGTGTCAAGTTTGGAATTTTTTTTTCTTTTTTTGACTCCATATATTATGCTGGTGTAAGCAGTGATTATCTTGTATTGTTCTTGTGAATCTTTTTAGCCTAAAGGTGGTATAGCAAAGGTTAACATAGTAGCATTTTGTAAAAATGTGTTCTGTTCACTCCTCAATATCCCTAGCCAAGGTACTTTCAGAATTTATTGATAGAAAACCAGGAAAATAGCTAGGGAGCATTAAGAAGACTCCTAAATTAGGGAGAAGCTATATATAATGTCTTCAGAAGGGAGCATGACCCTGCAGGAGAATAGGTTAGCCCAGCTAAGTACAAGTTGCCAAAGGTGAAAACATGTGGAGACTGAAAGCTTATAAACCTGAAGCTGTTTACAACCATAGATTTTGTGTGCATTAGTTCAGTGATATCCATATTTCTCTCAACTGGGTAAACCTTTTTATGAAGTAGAATCTTTTTTTCATTAACAGGTGTGCCTTATTTGTTTATTTAAAGATTGGATTTTTACTAGATTTATATGAATACACTTGGCCTGCTTAATATCATAACCACCGAATCTTTCTGCGTTTCTTTGTCTTCCTTCATTTACGTGGCAGTCTTTCAGCAGTGAATCCAGTATTTCTAGTGGCTTGTTAGAGTGGATGTTTCATTTTCTTACTTTTGGTCTGTTCTGTATTTAGCTGTATAAACATAGGCATCACTATGTCCTTTGAAACAGACCCAAACCACTTTATGCTGCTATGCTGAAAGACCCAAGTTTGATGAGGAGTAGGAGTCCTGTACTGGTAAATGACTGCACACAGATGGTTTTCCATTATTTGTGTCACTTTGGGCTCTAGTCTTGTAAGATCTCAGTAGCTAAGCAGCATCAGTCCTGATCACTGCTTGGACTTGGAGATCTCCACAAAGTGCTGAGTGTCGCAGAAAGTAATGTTAGTGAGTTAGTCTAGGTTAAACCAGTGCTCCTGCATAGAGTTCGGAGGCACTGACTTGCTTACATGTACCACCTTCAAAATGAGAACATCTAAGGTCCTATCTTCTCTGTGGAAAATTATTGATTTTACTCATGTTTTAGGAGAACCCCATTAATTTTGCAGTCAAAAAAAATTCGATTTTTTAAAAATGTATTTCAGATTCCGTTTTATAAATGTATTTCATCCCTTATGTGTTGCGCTGCAGTGCCCAAATGCCCAAAGTTGCTCTCATCCTGTTAAGTGTCTTTCTACCGCTTTTTGGTAGAACATTTCACATGGAAGTTGCTATCTCATAAGTATGTGCTTAGTATCCAGCAAGGCTTGGTCTGAAGAGAACAACTCTGCAGTTGAGTTTCTCAGGCAGATAATACAAAGGAAATCAGCGCTAATTGACTGTGTATTTTTTTTTTTTTCTTAAGCATGTGCAGCAAAAGCAGGCACCTCCATGGGAAGTAATAAAGGGCAGATATGCAATTGATATGCGCACAGAAAATCTGTGCAAAAGTAAAACACACAGTCAAGACCCTATGTAATAAAACTGCGCAGAAACCTGTGCTGAAACCCACAAAATGTTGACCCACGAGTGATTCATGGGGCAAAAGCCTTTCCCTTTCATAAAAGAGTGAAAAAGTTAGTGGTCCAGGAGTGGGACTGAAGTGGGTAGAGCAGTGCCTAAACCCCTTCATGATCTGTCTCTGATCGCGAGGCAGCTGCACTGGTGGATGCCAGGAAGTGCAGGAAATGCAGCAGAGATTTCTTCAGCTGACCTGCAATGTGTACCACAGAGTCCGGAAAAAGTGAAGGTGATCCATGATTACCCCAGAACTGCATGGACACACAACCACACTAATGCTAGCAATGGAGTCAACTGGCCTCCAGACACGCTTTAACTCCCGCCCTGAGCCAGATGCTAAAAACCCGCGTAAAAAAACTCGCACAAACCGACGTGCAGCTCCCTGCATAGCCCGTGAATAGTTAACTGCCTCCTTTGCATGTCATGTGCATGCACTTGTGCAAAACCAGTTATGGGTTTTTAAGTGGGTTTATGTGCACGGTTTTCCCGTGTTGACAACGTTATTACATACGAGTAAGATTAGCGCAGGAAAAACGCACACAAAAGCCCATACAAGTGCGTGCAAAAACCTGTGGCAGCTTTAGCACAGCTTATTACATTGGCCTCAAAACTAGAAGTTTAACTTGTAGAGCCAAGCCTGGAGTGCTGTTCTGGTAGGGTAGCACTGCTAGATAGTAGTATAATGTGTGATCTGTTTGTAGGCAAACAGACATAGGCTAACACTGGAATGATGGTTTTGCAGGTACATTGCATCAGCACAGAATTTACTGTTCGGAAACATGGAGGGGAGAAAGGTGTACCGTTCAGGATTCAAGCGGACACATTCAAGCAAAATGAGAATGGAGAATATACAGATCACCTCTACTCAGCCAGTTGCCAAATCAAAGTTTTTAAGGTAAAAAAAAGGTAGAAATAACTTTCCCTGTGTCTGTGACGAAGCCTGCCTACTTAATGTAAGCCAATACTGCAACACATTCAAATTATGAACTTGGATTTTTCTTTGAAGTTTTTGTTTATTTAGTTGTTCATTTGTTTAGCCAAAAGGAGCAGACAGGAAACAGAAAACAGACAGGGAAAAGATGGAGAAGAGGACTGCCCAAGAGAGAGAGAAATATCAATCTTCGTATGAAACCACAGTCCTCTCAGAGGTAACCTGATGGAGCAGAGTCACTTTTCTGTTTCCAGAAAAGCATCACTACATAATGATAGCTGTAAGGGGTATAAGCTAAGACTGCAATGTAACTTCAGTGGGTGGGAGAGAAGGCTGGCAATGTAAAAATATTTTATTAAGAGGTTTTAACATACGCAATTTGAAAAGACATGGGCAAGTGATATACTGCTGTTTGAAAAACTTGCATTCCAATTTTGTAATGAGTAACTGGGGGCAGCACATTGTGGGCGTGCTTAATTCCTCATTTAACGCATGTACAGATCTAAAAACCTTAATTAAAAAAAAAAAAGAAAGAAAAAATTGATACAGGTAAAATCTCATGAAATTTTGAGAGCAATTTTTTTTTTTTTTTAATTTGGCTTATAGCCAGAATTGCACTGATTTTCTTTTTTTTTTTTTTCTGGACCATCCGTGAGCTCCATTTATCATACTGGTCGAGAGAACACAAAAGGCTTTTAGATCTCTTTCCTTACTGTATAATGAAAAGAAATTGATCCAAATCTTTGGTGTTTGTCCCAGATGAGTCTTGAGCCTATAATTGAAGATGCAGTTGAACATGAGCAGAAAAAGTCCAGCAAGCGGACTTTGCCAGCAGACTGCGGTGATTCTCTGGCAAAGCGAGGCAGTGTAAGGGACTTCTGCTTACCTTTTCACTGTGCAAGATGTAGTACCTTGTGCAAAAATGATGGTGCTAGATATAGGACAGATTTCCCTGACCTGTCAGTTAACCACATTTTTGTTTATGTAGATTGCCCGTAGGCTATATATTTGTGAGATACTTACTAAATTTTACATATCTGCCAGCAGTGTTGCAAGGGTAGTTTTATTTAGATACTTAATTTTTCCCTAGTCCCATTTAAATTATTGATATGGTTAGAAACAATTTGTCATTGGCTAAAAAATGCTATTTTCTTTCCCAAATGTATATTTTCAGTATGTATCAAAATGATTAAACTTAGAAGATAACAGCAGATGTTACTGAGATGAAACTTCCTTTGATTTTTCTGCCCTCTGTCTTCTACACATGTGTTTCAGGATGGTTTCATTTCCCTCTGACATCTGCAGCATTGTGCCCTTTCACGTCTGAAGCATGTGGTTGGCATGTTTGCCTTATGCCTTAATCACACTCTTGGATCCCTGTGTACTAAATGGCTTGAGTTTCACTCGATATCTTATGCAAATTAAGAAATAACACACATTTCCTATAAACTTCTCAAAAACTTTCATTGTACATCCTATCCAACCTTTTCTCAAAATTAGGTTATTTCTCCTCGCTCTCCCCCCAAAAAGAAAGTGGAAAGATTCTGATATATGTAGGGATTGGTAATAACAGATTCTTTATTTGAGTTAAATAGCAATGGTGACACATCTGTCACCATGTTAGTCTTCAGATGTTTCTCTTTGATAGCTTTACTTATAAATCTAGTAGCATATAATCTTTAACAACTGGAGCAGAATGTGAGCAGTACTAAGAGCTGTATCAGGCCTTCTAAAGGCTTAGAGCAGAGGGACATGTGTTGCTAATGATTTGCATATGCATAAACTAGAAATGTGATGGCTGAAAAGCATTTTAGGGAGGTACTTTTCAAAAGGATTTATGTGCTTAAAACTGGGTTTTATATGTGCTACTTTTACTCACACAACTCCTTTTGAAATTACATTGAATTTTCAAAAGGTTTTACATGCGAAAATGGACTTCTGAAAATTGCTGTGACATATGCTACTTATATGCGTGTAACTTCTTTGAAAATTCATTCCTAAGTGTATTAATATGATTTTAATGCACATTAAATGGGTCTTAGCATTCCTCAAAAATGAAACAAAAAGTACACTGCCACAAATTAAAACTTTTCAATCACATGCCTCTAGCATCAACTTTAGAAATTCAAGGCTCTGATGCAGTGGAAGTGAAAAGGAGATTTTACTTGCAAAATATTTTGTTTACCATTTTGAAGTTGCAGGAATCTAAAGTTTACGACAAAAAAGTAATTTCACAATTAGTAATCTTGCTTGCATGTTGTACAGTTTTTGGCCTATCTGACTCTCAAATTTTGAAATCTGGCCCTAGATGCCATTTAGTAAACTTAGGAAATTACTTTGTCAAATGAACATAAGATATGCCATACTCTGTCAGACCAAGGGTCCATCAAGCCCAGTATCCTGTTGCCAACAGAGGCCAATCCAGGTCACAAGTACCTGGCAATTACCCAAACATTAGATAGATCACAAGCTACTATTCCTTATTAATTAGTAGCAGTTTAATTAAAATGAACTAAAAATTTGTCTCTAAATTTTCTTTACCCTCTCTCCCTCTTGTATGGTTGTATATTAGCCTTGTTTCTCAGATGTCTCAGTTGTAGGACTGCAGAAATATTTTTTAAGTTGCAAATTTGTTTCGCTGCAGTTGTAAAGCTACCATTGCAGTGAATTGTCGGCAATTGATAGTGAGAGGACATGGAAATGCAAAAAAAGGAGGAATTTCAGCTTGGCAAAAGAATACATCTTTTGTTCAAGTTAAATTGGACTCGGTACCAGACAGTTCTTAGGTCTCCTGGGAACACCATGCAATTCCTCCCCTCCTTCCTCTCAAAATAAAAGAAATCAAGAAACACATTTAGAAAGTCAAATCTTAACATTCTTTTCCCCTGCCATCTGTACCTCGATACCATAAGGGTCCATTTGAAGACATTTGGGCTCTCCTGGATTTCAGTGAAGTTAGAAAGCTGCTAGTAAGGATAAATTAAATCAGTGACAGGTCATCTTCATGAAAGAAAAAAGGAATGAAAACCCCCAAACATTCCCAGCTTTCCCTGCCTCGCCCCCCAAAAGAGAAGCCTTCCAAAGCAAAAGAAACTTTGCCTCATTTGAGTTGTGTTCCATTGACCTTTGCCACAGATAGATGGCGAGCTTCTCTGGCTTCAGCACGTTTTCCCCATAAATGTGATGCTGAGGAAGTGTTGAGTCCCTTGTCAGTGGATTATTGCTACCTGCCCAAGAGTCCCACCATGCCACCATTTTCTTCAGCTTTGTTTTTCCCTTGAAAGCCAATAATGTAAAGTTCTTTGCTTACAATTGTGAAATCTGCTGTGCTAAGATGGCATTTCCAGATCTGGGTCAGCTATGCTTAGGTGCATTTCAGGTTGTATAGTACAAGAGTAGGTCCTCTTTAGTAAGGAAGCTTTTAGTTTTAACAACCTTAAATATATTGTTTGCTTAATGTTTCATTTTTTTATCTTCAGTGCTCACCGTGGCCTGACACAGCTTATGTAAACAATAGTCCTGCTACCACACCCCAGTTTAACTCTGCTCCACAGCAGAATACCTACCACGTCCCAGACAGGTAAGTTGTGTGTGTGTGTTTTGTTTTTTTTTTAAACCAGTCACGTTCTTGCAGTTTTTCACACTTTTCTTCCAGGTTCATTGACAAAGAAACAGAGTATGATGGTAAATCATGATTGAAAGGCACATTCTCCAAGGACAAGCAGGATGGTAGTCCTCACACATGGATGACATTATCAGATGGAGCCCCGATGCAGAAAACTTATGTCAAAGTTTCTAGACGTTTCACTAGGCATACAGAGCAAACCCAAAATGCCCTATACCACATATCCACGTGGGGAGTCTCTTCTTTTCCACAGAGCTGTGAGCCTTACAGTGTGATTGAGCTCACTTTACCTGTTTTTAGCCTTGTGGAAAACTTTCTCTTCACAGTTTTTCGTGTTTTTTTTTTTCCTTCTTGATTCTGTCGCTGGGTCCCTCTTGGTACCTCCCTGTAGTGTGTCTAGTCAGGGTTTTCAGCGATTCTTGGTCGATTCCCCTCAGTGGTAGCAGTTCCTTGGTACCCGCCAGTCATTGCCACCCCCTGCCATAGCTTTTGACTTTGCAGCTCTTTTTTTTCGCGCCGTCATGGCCACGCCCTGTATTTGTCGGTGCCCCCAGAGCACGAGGAATATGTCTATCACTCATTCTCATGAGAGATGTATCCATTGCCTGGGGGCATCGCGTGCGTCCAGTGTTGCTGCTTATGTGCACAGATGATGTCTCTCTCCAGTACAGGGTTGATTTGAAGCAATCTCTTTGGAGATAGAGTGAGGGAAGCTGTGGCCCAACTCTGGGACATCTATGAAACCCTCCAGCAACTCTGTCAGTACTCTGGATCTGTCCGTCCTCATCTAGGAGGTCGTCGAGACTGGGGCCAAGGAAGACTGGGGCCAAGGAAGACTTTCTTTCACCATCTCCTCACTCCCGTCAACACTATTAGGACTTCTGTGGCTGTCTCAGGCAGTAGAGAGCTCCCAAGCCCCAGCTTGCTCCTCAGTCAACTCCAAGCATGGGGTTTTGTCTGGGCCGTAGGGAGTGTAAGCCATTCACACGTACCCGGGGCGATGGACCCTCAGGGGGGGGGCAGGCTGCAGTTCTTTGCGAACCAGTGGCCCACTGTAATCTTGGACCAGTGGGCTTTGTCCATCTTCTGCCGAGGGTACCAATTAAATCTATTGGGTGTCCCGCCAAATTGACCTCCATGCCCATATTGGTGGCCGGTAGCACATTAGGAGGTATTACAAATGGAGCTTTCCTCCCTCTTCGCAGCCAGAGTGGTAGAGCCTATATCACCAAGGCAAGGAGGGTGGGGATTCTACTCAAGGTACTTCCTGATTCCAAAGAGAACAGGAGGACTCTGTTCCATCCTAGACCTGAGGGCCTTGAACAAGTTTCTAAAAAGTGAAAAGTTCAAGATGGTTTCCCTGGGCACCTTGATTCCCCTTTTGCAAAAAGCGGACTGGCTATCCTCCCTCGACCTAAAGGATGCATACACTCATATCGAGATCTTCACCGGTCACAGGAAGTACCTCAGATATGTCATGGGAACACAGCACTTCCAGTAGCGATTGTTGCCATTCTGGCTTGCGCCCACCCTATGGGTCTTCACAAAATGCCTGGCCATAGTGGTGGCGCACCTCCGCAGACTGGGAGTGCATGTCTTCCCTTATCTGGACGCTTGGCTGGTCAAGAGCACATCTCAGGTGGGGCCATCAGCTCCATGTGCTTGACCATTTGAGTGTTGAAGTCACTAGGCTTCGTTCTCAACTACCCAAAGTCCCATCTCAGCCCATCACCTCAGTTGGACTTCATAGGAGCCCTGCTAGACATGGCTCAGGCCAAGGCCTTTTGCCTTTCCAGAGGGCTGTCTCTGTGATATCCATGGCTATAGAGATTCAGCAGGTGTCAGCCTGGCACTTGTTGAGGCGGCTGAGCCATATGGCTGCAACAGTACATGTTACTCCCTTGGCACGTTAACTCATGCGCAGAGCCCAATGGACCCTGAGGTCACAGTGATGTCAAGCTACTCAGAGCTTCCAGGCTTGCATCCGAGCCGCCCCGTCTCTTCGAGACTCATTGTCCTGGTGGCGGGCACATTCCAATCTGGAACACGGGGTCTCATTTTGGGAGTCTCCCCACTCAAATTGTCCTAACCATGGATGCATCTATCTTGGGGTCGGAGCTCATGTTGATGGGCTCGTTACCCAGGGTCTTTGGTCTACTCAGGAATGTTCTTGTCAAATCAACTTCCTGGAGCTTATGGCGAATAGGTACATACTATGGTCTTTCAGAGATCGGCTGTCCAACAAAGTTATTATGTTCCAAACCGACAACCATGTTGCAATGTGGGATGTCAACAAGCAGGGAGGCAGGGGGGTCATACCTCCTGTGTCAGGAAGCAGTCCAGATCTGGTGGGCCCTGTCCCACAGGATGGTGCTCAGAACCATGAACCTGCCCGAGGCGGAGAACATGGTAGTAGGCTGAGTCGAGCCTTCAGACCCTACGAGTGGTTCCTGGACCAGAGTGTATCGAATCGGTTATTCCGCCTCTGGAGGAGTCCGCCATAGATCCCTTTGCGTCCCCCCTGCAACAGGAAGGTACCTTGGTTCTACACAGGACAGCTGGCAAACCAGCCTCGGAAGACCTCACCTGTTATTAGGGCAAGGGTCTTCTGTATGCAAGTTCTCCAATTTCCTTAGTGACAAACTCTCTTAAGCTTTGTGAGGACAAAGCGACTAGGATTCTCATAGTCTCTCATAGGCCGAGATGGGTCTGGTTTCCGTTACTTTGGGAGTTGTCCATCCGGAGACCAATCAGTCTAGGGACTTCCTCAGATCTCATCATGCAAAGCCAAGGCAGGCTGTGGCATCCTAAAATCCAGGCCCTGTCACTCTCACCCTGGATGTTGATAGGTTAATCCTGCAGCCAATTGATCTTTCAGAGGATGTGTCTTGGGTCCTGATGGCTTCTAGAAAGCCTTCCACTTGAAAGGCCCTAGATCCAGTCTCCTGCTCTACACAAAAACTGCTTGATTATCTTCTGCACCTTTTGGAGACTGGCTTAAAAACCAGCTCTGTTACAGTTCATCTTACTGCAGTTGGTGCATACCACCACAGTTTAGATGATATGCCTATCTCTGTATAGCCTATAGTTGACGTTTCATGCGAGGCCTGCTTCAATTGAAGCTTCCCCTAAGGCCTCCCGCTGTGTCTTGGGACCTCAACGTGGTGTTAGCTCAGCTGATGAAAGCTCCTTTTGAGTTGCTGTGCACCTGTGACCTGAAGTACCTGGCCCTAAGGTCATATGTTTGGTAGTGGTTACTTCAGTGCACAGGGTCAGCGAGCTCCAGGCCTTAGAGACTTATCCACCTTATACTAAGTTCTATCATGACAGGATGGTCTTGTATATGAACACTAAGTTCCTGCCTAAGGCGGTGATGGATTTCCATCTTAATCAGTCAATTGTCCTTCCAGTATTCTTTCCCAGGCCTCATTTGCACCAAGGCGAATGAGCACTGCACAGTTTGGACTGCAAGAAACTCTTAGTCTTCTATCTAGAGCAGACAGAAGCCCATAGACAGTTCACCCCACTTTTTTTTTTTTTTTTGTAAGAATAGGTTGGGTATTACAATTGTCGTTGCCAAACAGACACTATCCAGTTGGCTAGCAGATTGCATTTCCTTCTGTTATGCCCAAATGAAACTACATCTTGGGGGGGGGGGGTGATCATGTCACAGCTCATTCTGTAGAACTATGGCAACATCTGTGGCCCACTTACGAGCAGTTTCCATGAAGGAGATCTGCAAGGCTGCGACGAGGAATTCTCGCCACACGTTCGCATCTCACTATTGTCTGAATAAGGATGGCAGACGCGACAGTAGGTTTGGCCAGTTTGTCCTTCAGAACCTGTTTGAGGTGTAGAACCCGACTCTCCAATTATTTGGGTTCAGGCTGTCTCCCCCCTCTGCTACAACAGCACCAGTGTTGTGCCCGTTGGTACCTGGTTAGGTGTCTGTTAGTTCCCTTTTTGTGTTGGGGAGCAGACTGTATCTAAGGATTCAGCCGTGTGTAAGGACTACCATCCTGCTTATTCTCGGAGAAAGTAGAGTTGCTTACCTGTAACAGGTATTCTCCGAGGAAAGCAGGATGTTAGTCCTCACGAAACCCTCCTGCCACTCCACGGAGTTGGGTTTCTCCTATTTTTTTTTATTTTAATTGTAATTCTATGTTATGAGACTGAAGAGGGACCCCACGTGGACACATGATATAGCGCATGCTGGGCATGATCAGTGTGCCTAGTCAAAGTTCTAGAAAGTTTGACATAAGTTCTCTGTATCGGGGCTCCATCGGATGATGTAACCCATGTGTGAGAACTAACATCCTGCTGTCCTTAAAAAATACCTGTTACAGGTAAGCAACTCTGCTTTCAGTTCCCTTCTTGTTGCATTATGTTGGATACTACTTCAGGGGTGGCCAGCTCTGGTCCTCGAAAGCCAAAGACAGGCCAGGTTTTCAGGATATTCACAATGAATATGCCTGAGACTTGGGAGATACGCATGCACTGCATCCATTGTATGCAAATCTATCATCCAGATTCATTGTGGATATCCTGAAAACCTGACCTGTTTGTGGCTCTCGAGGACTGGAGCTGGCCACCCCTACACACTCTATCTCCAGCTTTTACATTTGCTTCTCTACAGCTAATTATCCTCTGTGCTTATTTCATACTTTTTTGGATTCAGATATGTTTTTTATATCCATTCCCTACATTGAGAGACTACTCCATATTCCACTGTCCTTTCTATGAAGACATGTTTTGTTTGGTTTCTCCTTTTTCAGTCTCCTCATATGAGCTCTTGCTAAGTAAAATAGTCCAGCCAGTCTGTCCAGTTGTCTTCCTATGATTTTCTATCACTTGTGGTAGACGAGCATATACATTTCCATACATCATCCTTTTCATTAAAATATGCTCATGTGTCTTTATCATATCCCTTTTCATCTCCTGTCCTCTAGAGTGCACAATTTTTGAACATTAAGTCTCAATCTATATGCCATGCTTATTGGTGTACCATGGGAAAGTCCTTCCTGTACTGTCTTGGTGGGCTCATAGGGCATTTGCTCCATCTCTGTTGATCGGAGCCAAAATCTCAGGCAGCAGAGAATAGCTCTTTGCTTCTTGCTCCAGCTCATCCCCTCCCAGGCAGCATGCAGGAAATAGGATGGGAGGGATGAGCCTAGAACAGACAAAACAAGGAAGAGCCACTCTGCTCCCTAATTCAGCCCTTCCCCTCCTATTTTTCAGGGACAGGAGGGGGAGGGATATGAGGCTAGAACAGACACCACAGAGCAAAGAAAAACCACCTACTCTCCCTGCTCCAGCCCTGTTCTGACCCAGTGGCAAAAAAGCGGAGGACGTAGGGGACAGAAGGGAAGGCATTGGAGTAGAAAGCAGGGGGCTTGTCTTTGCTGTTTCAGCTCCATCCCCTCCTCTCCTTTCCTTCCGGAAAAACCTATGAAGTTCTGCTGTTTTTGGATGTCCTACTACGCACTTCTTAAATATCAAAGGGCCTAATGAGCATGTCATCTTTTCTAACATTGTTTCTCCAAAGTTAGCACATGTTTTCATTGGATTTGCACTCATGAGTCTCATGTACTGCTGTGTGGCATCCAGCAGAAACCTTTTCAATTTGAAACTCCTAGAACGTATAACACTGCTCTGCACACCCAGTCAAGACTAGAGTGAACTGACGTGGACAGTGCTTGGAAGCAGCAAATCGGGCGTTTGAATCCTTTGGAAATGGTACCTGTGGCGTGGTTAGCCTTTCTTCACTTTTGATGGTGTCGCACTGAAAGGGTTAGCCTGTGTTAACCTGTTTAAGGAATACCTTTTTTTATAAAATGAAGCTTTTAATATATTCTAAAGGTAAGAATTTTAGGTTGGAACAGGAGTTGTGCACTCACTCAAAATTTGAACTCAGATTGCAACAACTAACTGAATGTGAAAAAAAAATAAATAGCAGTGTAGTGTTAAAAAAAAGAATAATATGGTATGCTTGGGGACTTGTTTGTTTGTTATAATTCTGGAAAAATTAAGTTAATAGTCTATACACATTTTGGCTATGACAAACTAGTCCTTTTAATGACATTTAACCAGATGCAGTACTGCAGCCTGTTTTGTCAACCTTGCTTTCTGTTTATGGACTTGTGTCCTGAGTCTTGCAACTTGCTGTAATGTCCTCCCTGGTTGCCATTGAACCTTGCATCAGAGGATGCAGTGTGGCTTAGCAAGCAGAGATTGGATATGTGACCTTTTCAACTGGTCGATCATATTGCAAACTTTGAACTCAAGTTGTTTGTATGTGATAACTTCTAAAAGGAGCACTATAAAGCTTTGAGTGGGGACCTCTAGCTATATTGCCCTTGGTTATGTGAAAATGTGCTCATTAGAAGTTGGGTATGACTATGACTTTATGCCACCTATTTCTGATAACTGCTTTTGTTTCCTTTACTGATATTCTGTCTTTATAATTAACTTAGGCTTTCTTGCTAAGTACCTTGTCCCTCTTCTCTGATCTGAGTAACAGTACAAATCAACAGCTGAGAGAGCGGGTGACTTTAAGTTCTATTTTAGCTGCTAAGTACTATAACCATCTCCCAACTTTGTCTGGTAAACCTTGCCTTGTCACGTTCGATAGGGGTAGATGAAAATAGTGCAGTTCAATGTATTTGTTGGAAGATCATCATTAAACAGTAATCCAGACACGTTCAAACATGCAGAGAAAAAAAGTTTAGTAAAAACTAAAGTGAGGACAAAGAACTTGATTCAGGCTTTTGAATGTGATATGTGCTGCTAGAAAGAAGATTTGTGTGTTAAAAAGGACAATTTAACCAATCCGTGTTTTGGTCTACCAGTTTGTGGCGAGTAGTAGGCACGTAGTACCGTGTTTCCCAAAAAATAAGACAGGTCTTATATTTTTTTAGCTCTGAAAAAACGGTTAGGGCTAATTTTTAGGGCATGTCTTATTTTTTTTCCATGATTGGTGAATGAGGACAAGGCTAAGCCCGCCTTCTCTTTAATTCACCAGTCAGAATCAATTTTCGGCCGAACCTTTTGGTTCGGCCTAAATTTCATTTTCCTGCAGTCTGGGCCGATTTTATTTCGTCTGCCCCTCTCCCCCCCCCCCCCCCCCCCCCCCCCGAAACGAAGCCTGAAACTCGGCGGGGGGCCAGAAGGGGGGTTGTTAAAAAAAAAAACAAAACAAAACCAAACCAAAAAAAAAACAAACCCCCCCCACCCCAACCCTTCAAATTTAATTCATTGCGACCCCCCCCCCCCCTCCCAAAAACAAACTTGCTGAAATTCCCTGGTGGTCCAGTGGGGGTCCCGGGAGCGATCTCACGCTCTTGGGCTGTCGGCTGCCAGTAATCAAAATGGCACAAATGGCCCTTTGCCCTTACCATGTGACAGGCCATCGGTGCCATTGGTCGGTCCCTGTCACAATGTTGGAGCAATGGATGGGCTGTGCCGTCCATTGCTCCTACCATGTGACACGGACCGACCAATGGCACCGATAGCCTGTCACACCCAAACAATTAAAACAGTACAGAACAAACATCCCATACCAGGAAGATGTTGGCTTGAGAAAGATCAAGAAAACAAATTCCAGTAGGATCGTAGGTTTGCTATGAGTGCTCTGGTGCCACGCCCAAGGAGAGGCTGCAGCAGTAGTCTTTAAACAAGGATTTCAAAAACCATGCTACATAGTACATATGGAATACCAGCAGTGAAGGAGTCTGATGAAAAAAGAAGAGAGATTCCATATCAAACACTAGCTTGACAGAAACTTTCAACCTGGGTGTTGTTGGACCCATTGTAAGAAAGATTTAGCTTCTGTAACTAAATGAAACAGTCTCCCTTGTTCCTCATGCCACGGTTCTAGATGAGCTGGATATTGCAGGACAATTCAGTTTTCTTGTTATATAGATCTGTACATAAAGATGAAAATTCTGTTCTCATCAGCGGAATTGTATTCGAGAAATCCTTGAAAATCAGGATTTTTCTGTTATGTAAATTCAGCCCATACTTTTTGTATGTTTGTAGAATTGTCATTTTATGAGCATAGTTCAGTAGCTGAGCAATCACCACTCTGGACCTCGTCTGCTCCCCCATTTTGGTGCCCACTGTGCATGTAAAACTGCTCCAAAACCCTAGACCACCACCAAAACCTCGCCTCAAGTTACTAGCTGGCCCTTCTGTAGTGGTATAAAGAGTTGATTACTGTGTGTGCCACTCCAGAGGCGCTCTCTCCCTCTCCCTGCCTGAAAATGCCCAAAACAGAATTTGCAATATTTATCGCAAATTTTGCTTTGGGCATAATCGCACAGCCTAATGCTAGGAAAAAAGGTATAGTTATTTCCAGCGATAGCGCCTCTCATTCTCATTCTCATTGATCCCGCCCAAACCCCTCTTCAATCCCGCCCCTTTGAATACATTTAAAAAATTTGCATTCGCGCAATGCGATGCGATAAATATCGCATCTATTATGATGTTATCGCAGGCGTTAGGGCACTAATACCCCTTAATGCATTTTGATGAATGACCTGAAAGTAAAGTATGTAATTCATTTTATAAGAGCAAAACAATCAAACTTCATTCCAGCTGTTTGGGAACAAAACTTTTTATTAATGTAATCTCTTTGATGTCTTCATTTTCTTGGTTCTAGAATTTGTTAAATAACTTCTGAATTCCTAAGCATGCTTGGGGGTCTGGAAGGAGGTCAGGTGACAGGATGGGTGGAAAAAAGTACCAGAAGAAAAATTGTAGAGTAGGACACAGTTTGGTGCGGTTGAACCAGTACTCATTTCTGGTTTGACGACATGGATGAAACACAGGAACAGCAAAAGCAAAATAAAGTTATGCAGAAGCTGCTAACTTTTTTGAAAGTTTATATTGGTGTAAAGCACAATGCACATTCTGCCATAAGAAACTGACTGAAGGCACTTTCAGTCAGACTTCTGGAAAGACCTCACGCAAATAAAGGTCTATTTTGAAAGCCCTACGTGCGCCAAAGCTGGGAGATATGCGCCTGTATCAAGTTGGCCTGCACTGCGTGGATTTTAAAAAGTGTGAGTACATGCACAAGTCAAAAAGTCTTTAAAAAAAAAAAAAAGTGCATCTAGTCTGGGCAGAGGATGGGTGGGAGATGGGCATTCTGAGAAGTTACCTTGAAATATGCACGTAAGTATTTATGCTCATAAGCATGAGCCAGGAGTCCCCTACTGCGTAACGTCTGCTATTGACAACGAGTAAGTATTAAAATAAAAATAACAACTAGCCATCAGCAGGATTTTAAGATTCAGGGTTAAAAAGGTAAAAGACTAAATAACACAGGGGATTAGGAAAACCCAATCTGCTAACTGAGAGAACTGGGAAAAAGGGCTATCATGTCGGCGCATGTATCTAATGAAATCCCCCCTACTTACATGGTAGACCCAGCATTTGTACGCACATGCGCTTGTCCATATAAAATTGTATGCGCATACAGCCGATTTTATATCATATACGCATATGTTATAAAATGGTCTTGTCTCTGGGTCGGCATATGCACATACATGTATGCCTGCACGACTGTTTGAAAGTTACCATCATATTTATGAAAAATACTAAAGAAGCAATAAAACAAATAGCTTTCAGCTGAAGGAGTTTTGGGAATATGCATATAGATATGGACTTTGAAAATGGCACCAGGAAAACAAGATGATGTGGACTCGGCTGTACTGGAGTGGATTTCCCTTAATCTGCAAATTTGTTTCTGGCATAGAATCACCTGCATTCAAGTAAATACATTGTTAGGCAACATGTCTCAATTGTGTGTGAATTTTTTTTTTTCTGTTTTACTCTATAGAAAGATCAATTGCTCAATTTGCACTATTGCACAGCTCCCAGACAATTCCTCTTTTGGACACAAATCCCCCCCCCCCCCCCTGTCCCTGTTTCCTCCTGTTTTGGAATATTTAATATCCTGTAACAATTTGAAAATGTTGTTAAGCTTACTACAGTATCATATTACCATACTTCTCCCACCCTTCTCTCACATTTCCCCCCTTGGCTCTGTTTCTGCAGCCTGATGAAAGCAACTAGAGCTGGTGTAGCACTTTGGAGCCGGATCAGTTTCTGGAGCTAGCCTGGAGCTCGATTTTAGACTACTGGAGCATTGCCAACCCTAATCCCTACCACTTCATCCGAGAATCCCCTGTGCTTATCTCATGCTTTCTTTAATTCAAATACTGTCCTTGTTGCCACCAGCTCCATTTGGAAGCTGTTCCATACATCACTACCCTTTCTGTACAGAAATATTTCCTTGTGTTACTCCTCAGTCTGTCACCATTCACACTTATTCTATGTTCCGAAATCTCCATTGAAAGATACTTGCCTCATCTGAACTGATACATCTGAGGTATTTAAATCTGTCCTATCTTCCCTACCTTTTCATGCTGCTTCACATCTTGCAAGCCACTGGATTCCAGAAACTGCACTGTCCATTGATTTAGCAACAATTCCATTAATTTTACTCACCAGAGAGATCAGACTACCTAGCTTGTAGTTCCCAGCCTCTTCCTTACTTCCACTGTTGTGAAGAGGAGCCACATCTGCCTATCTTCATTTTTCCAGAACTACTTCTGAAGGACTGGAAACAGGCGGATGTGGATCCTGTTCACAAAAGTGGAAGAAAGGAGGAGGCTAGAAACTTACAAGCTGTTTAGTCTGACATCTGTGGTGAGAAAAATTAATGGAATCATTCTAGAACATAAATGCCATACTGGGTCAGACCAAGGGTCCATAAAGTTCAGCATCCTGTGTCCATCAGTGGCCAATCCAAGTCACAAGTACCTGGCAAGTACCCAGCATTAAATAGATCCTAAGCTACTATTCTTTATTGATTGATAGCATGTTATGGACTTCTCTTCTAGGTACTTATCCAAACCTTTTTTAAACCCAGTTTCATAGTGTGTAGCCAGATGGACTCAGGACCAATGGGCTATGCTCCCCTGCCAGCAGATGGAGACTGAGTCAGATTTCAAAGCTGATGTCACCTTAGATACACTCCTGCAGTGACCTCAGCCCTTCAGTATTTCTCAGTCTCCAACAGATGGTAGACGTACCTATCCCTATGGGGATTGCTGTACATTTTGGAAGGAGAAATTCTACATTTAAATTGGAGAAAAAATCGAATCCCGCTCTCCTAAAGTTTCCTCCCCCAGTTGAGAATTCCTGAGGCGATTTCTGAGATCCCTCAGAAGTGTGCCTTGGTCTGGTAGCCGGTTCCTGACATGGACTTTGCTGCTTAAGCAGCTGAAAGGCAGTAGGTGCAGGAAGCCGAATGTGGCAGTGACAGCCAAAGTCCTTTCCCCTGCAGCTGGAGACCGTCTCTGTACTCAGCCAGTAAGTGCTGAGCCCAGGTAAGAAGAAAAAAAAAAAGAGAGAAGATTTTTCTCTCGATTCAGACATTGGAGGAGTTTCGGTAAGACTTCCTCTGGTCTCCTTGCTCGGCTCGTCGTACTGATGTTCCTGATCCCGTTAGGGTAAGGGTAAGTGGGCTTCTGAGAAGGTGGAGCGGCCCCCCCCCGGGGGGCTATGCTTTTCTTTAGGCTTGGCATACCACGTGATAGGCCTCGGCAGCGCCATCTTGCGCACGTCTTTTGGGTGTGCCATATTGCCCTCCGTAGAACATTGGTACATGCAGTGTGTTGGCTCTGCGCACGCACTGTGTGCATAACGTTGCATGCGTACATACACACACACACACAACCTGTTAAGCGTAGGATACAGGTAAAGCCGGGCGCACGGTCTATATGTGCGTCTTGCTGCATCTCGCCTAGGCCCCTGAAATCTGTGCGCATAAAAATTTTAAGTGCGAGCCGATAGAACACAGTTACCGCCGCCAGTAGCTCCAGCAGCCAAGAAACATAAGCACCTTTCTCTCTGCGCTGCTTGTCATTTTAGGATTTCACAGTCTGACCTGGATTCCAACTTATGTCAGCACTGTGAGGGAAGCCCAGGGAGAGTTGGCCTCCCTGGACTTTGCTAAGCCCGGGCTCCTCCCATTCAGAGAATGGGTTAGCCACAGCCTTAACTGGAAGTACCCCAGATCTGAATACCCCCGGGATTGGGTCATCCAAGGGAGAGGGGAATTCAGCGGCACCTACCTACCCCAGTACCTCCTGGGCTAAGCATGGACCCAGTTGCCTTCTCTTGGGTGGTATTTTTCCAGGGCCTTCAAGCCTTCGTACAGGCGCAGTCTGCTATCTCACTTGCCCCTGTCTGGACGAAATTTCAACCGGTAAGCCCTCCCTCTCCCAGTCCTATCGGCAGACCTTGAGGCATACCTCGCCTCATCAAAGGTATCCCTGGCAGGACCCGGATAGCACACACGAATTGGAGGATACAGATTCCTTGGAATAGGGGAAAATTCCCCCTGGTTTAGAACCGTATCGGACCATGTTACGGTTTTTCCATAGAGACGAATTGCCGACCCTGGTTTCCCAGATCCTGAAGATGCTGGGGAAGACTGAAGGAAACCAAAGAAGAAACCCCATTCTGATTTCCCTGCAGAAAGCCTCTTACTACTTTCCAGTACTGGAAGCATTCCAGGAGTTGATTGACCTGGAATGGGATGCCCCAGAAGCAAGTTTTAAAGGGGGACGAGCGTTAGAAGCGCTATACCCACTGGATCTGGCAGTGAGAGAGCATTTGCGTTTCCCTAAAATGGATGCGCTGGTCTGTGCTGATTCTAAACTAACAACTATCCCAGTGGAGGGAGGAGCAGCCTTAAAGGATGCTCATGATAAATGGATGGCGTCCATCCTTAAAACAAGCCTTTGA
Source organism: Rhinatrema bivittatum (assembly GCF_901001135.1). Taxonomy (NCBI): domain Eukaryota; kingdom Metazoa; phylum Chordata; class Amphibia; order Gymnophiona; family Rhinatrematidae; genus Rhinatrema; species Rhinatrema bivittatum. The sequence goes on from NC_042616.1 coordinate 294,738,713, forward strand.
CACAGTAGCAATGACCTTTACAGATTGCTTCTTTTTGTGCCCTGTTAGCTCATTCCTGCCTACGTCTCTCTCAGGTGGTGGACAACATGGGGGTGAATTCCAGAGCAGTTATGGAACCCTCTGCTGCCTTTTTAGCTGATGCGGGCTCGGATGTAGTCCATACTTCAGCCAGAGGAGTGGCCTCAGTGGTGGCAGCCAGAAGACATCTATGGCTGCGGAATTGGTCAGCAAATGCAGCCTCCAAGGCAAATCTTACAAAGATGCCCTTTAAAGGATCACTCCTTTTCAGAAATGAATTGGAAAAGCTGCCAGTAAATGGGGCATATGTCCAGTTCCCCAGCTACCCGAAGATAAGAGAAAACAGTTACAGCGCCCTTCGCCTATTAGGGTTAATCCAGGGGCTCCCAATGCTTTCGCCCCTTCAGAAACTCAACATTTCAGAGGTCTCAGCCCTTTGGGAGGTCTCAGTCCTTTCATAGTCGACAGCCCAAGCGATGGGCAAGCTTGGGTTCAGGTTCATCCTGAACCCCCCCCAATGAAAATTTGCCTACCCCACGTTTGTAGCGATGAGAGAGGGAGTCGACTGTCCCTCTTCTACCAGAGGTGGGTTGAGATCACTTTGGATAAATGGGTACTGGGGGGTCAGACGAGAAGGATATGCACTTAAATTTCACAGCATTCCTAAGGACATATTCATGATGTCTCCTTGTCACTCCCAGGACAAGAAGCAGGCAGTGGAGACTACTTTTTTAAGGCTCCTCAGGTTGGGGGCTGTACCTGTGCCCCAGGAAAATACGGGGCATTATTCCATCTATTTCATCATATGTAAGAAGGAAGGTTCCTTTCGCCCTATCCTGGACCTCAAGCGTGTCTGACATCTACGAGTGAATCATTTCCGCATGGAAACCCTACACTTCATGATAGTTCTTAACCGCCCTGGACCTATCCGACTACATTCTTTCCAAGGCCCCATTCAAACCAGGAAAACAGGCTTTACATGCCCTTGCCTTTTATCTAGAGCGCATGTTGGCCCACAGGAAATCCACACAATTATTTGTTTCTTTCGATACAATCAAATTGGGAAATCCAGTGGGAAAACAGACCCTTTCCTCCTGGTTGGCGGACTGCATCTCCTTGTGCTACTAGCAAGCAGGCATTCCACTACAAGACCATGTGAAAGCACACTCTGTTAGGGCCGTGGCAACCTCAGTGGCACACCTTTGTTCGGTGCCACTTATTGATATTTGACAAGCTACGACATGGAGCTCTCTCCATACTTTCACAGCCCATTATTGCTTGGATAAAGCTGGCAGACCAGATTCCATTTTTGGCCAGTCTGTTCTACGCAACCTATTCTCAGCTTAACTACCCAACATCCTGGGTTTTCAGGATGCCCTCCTACCCAAATCCACCCCTGTTGTTGTGCCTGTTGCACGTCTTTGGCTGCATTTGGTGCATATTCGGGCATCCTCAGCTTGCTATTCACCCATGTGTGAGGACTAACATCCTACTTGTCCTGTGAGAAAGCAGAGTTGCTTACTTTGTAACAGGTGTTCTCACAGGACAGCAGGGTGTTAGTCCTCACGAAACCCACCTGCCACCCCGCAGAGTTAGGTTCGCTTGCGATTTATTTTATTTTTCGCACGTACTTTTACTATACACAAGACTGAAGGGGGACCCCTGCTGGTTGCAGGGTTAGTGCCATGCCCGGCATGCCCAGTAGGTGCCAGTCAAAGTTCTAGAAACTTTGACAAAAGTGTTCTGTGTTTGGGCATGATGTCACCCCATGTGTGAGGACTAACATCCTGCTGTCCTGTGAGAACACCTGTTACAGGTAAGCAACTCTGCTTAACTGCAGAAAGGATTATTTTTCCCTATAGGCATCACCTTGCACTTGTCCACATTAAATTTCATCTGCCATTTGGAAGCCCAATCTTCCACGCTCACAAGGTCTTCCTGCAATTTCACAATCCGTTTGAGATTTAACTACTTTGCATAATTTTGTGTCATCCACAGATTTGATCACCTCATTCATTGTACCCCTTTCCAGTTCATTTATAGATTATATTAAAAAGCACTGGTCCAAGTACAGATCCCTGAAGCACTCTACCTTTTTACACTGTGAAAACAGACCATTTAATCCTACTCTGTTTTCCTGTCTTTTAACCAGTTTCCAATTCACAAAAGGACATAGTCTCCTATCCCATGAATTTTTAGTTTTCTTAGAAGCCTCTCATGACTGACTTTGTTGAACACCTTCTGAAAATCCAAATACACCACATCTGCTGGTTCACCTTTGTCCACATGTTTGTTCATCCCTTAAAAAAAATGTAGATTTGTGAGGCAAGACTTTGGGTAAATCCATGCTGGTTGTGTCCCATTAAACCATGTCTAAATGTTTTGTGATTTTATTCTTTTATAACAGTTTCCAGTATTTTTCCCAGCACTGAAGTCAGCCTCACTGGTGTATAGTTTTCCAGATCACCCCTAAAGCCCTTTTTAAATTTCAGGGTTGCGTTGGCCACTTTCCAGTCTTCAGGTACAATGGGTGATTTTAAGGATAGGTTACAAATTAATTGTAATAGGTCTGGAAATTTCATTTTTGAGTTTTCAGAACACTGGAGTTTATACCATCCGGCCTAGGTGATTTACTACTCTTCAATTTGTCAGTCTGGCTTACTACATCTTCCAGGTTCACTGTGGTTTGGTCTGTTCATCTGAATAGTTACCCTTGAAAATTGTCTCCAGAACAGGTATCTCCCCAACATCCTCTTCAGTAAACACTGATGGACAGAATTTGTTTATCCTTTCCACCATGGCCTTATCTTCCTTTAACCCCTCGATCATCTAATGGTCCAACCAATTCCCTCATTGTCTTTCTGCTTCGGATATATTTAAAAATGTTTTTATTATGAGTTTTTGCCAACTTCTTTTCAAATTCTCTTAGCCTATCTTATCACTGTCTTATATTTAACTTGCCAATGCTTATGCTTTATCCTATTTTCTTTGATAGATCCTTCTTTTAGTTTTTGAATAAAGATCTTTTGGCTAAAAAATAATCCTCTTTCACCTCAATTTTTATCCATCCCAGTAATCATTTGACCTTCCACCTTTCTTAATATATGGAATACATCTGGATTGTGCTTCTAAGATTTTTTTTTTGTTTGTTTGTTTGTTTTTAAACAAAGTCCATGCATGTTGTACACTTTTAACCTTTGTAGCTGCACCTTTCATTTTTTTAACTATTTTTCTCATTTTATCAAAGTTTCCCTTTTGAAAGTTTAGTGCTAGAGCTGTGGATTTACTTACTGTCCCCTTCCAGTCATTAATTCAAATTTGATCATTATTACCAAGCGGTACCACCGTTACCTCTCTCACACGATCCTGGCACTTAACATTTATATAGCGCTACATGACGCAGCACTATACAAACATTAACCAAGCTGTTATGCTACTGCTGATTTTTCTGAGACTACATGCGCACAAGGACAGATTTACAATATAGGTGCCCATAGGCAATAGGGGAAATCATTAAAGGTATAGGTTGAGGGAGAAATCCATGGAAGGTACAGGGAGGAGTGGAGTTGCCCCCAGAAATCATCAGGGGGAGGGGAGACTAGCCTCCTTTTCCCCTGTACATTAGAGGATACAGGGCCCTGTCCAGTTCTTACGCTCTCTCTCTGGAATTTGTTGCCAGAGGATGTGGTTAGTGCAGTTAGTATAGCTGTATTTAAAAAAGGATTGGATAAGTTCTTGGAGGAGAAGTCCATTACCTGCTATTAAGTTCACTTAGAGAATAGCCACTGCCATTAGCAATGGTAACATGGAATAGACTTAGTTTTTGGGTACTTGCCAGGTTCTTATGGCCTGGATTGGCCACTGTTGGAAACAGGATGCTGGGCTTGATGGACCCTTGGTCTGACCCAGTATGGCATTTTCTTATGTTCTCGTGTTCTTGCTGTCCCGAAGTACGTCTCCCCTCACCTAGGGGCCTACAAGCCTTTCCAGGTCCCAGCCATCAGCACTGCAACAAGATTTTCCTTTAAGCAAATGTTGCCCCTTTGCATCGGCTTGTACACCTTCCAGTAGATCCTGCAGTGCTCCACCCTATGATACAGTACAGGCTTCTGGTTACCAGGGCAACCTGTGCCAGGCCTGTAGCACCACAGGACCTGCTGGGAGTGTGCATGTGCTGGTGCAGAGGCCCTTTGTTTACAGGAAGTCCTTGTTGCGGCAGAGAGGAAACCTGGAAGAAGAAAGGGTTGCCGGCCTGGATGGTGTTGGCAGTGCTCTAACACCTATCAAAATTTGGCACTGGAGGCACTTGCATATATCTTACCTATGCCTAAACCCAAGCCTTCATGCACATAAGAGAATGGGTTCTTCGTTCCTTGGACTGAAAGAGAACCCTAGTCTATTTTGTGAGGAATACTCAACCTCACCATCAAGTTTGCCAGTTGTTAGTGTCCTTTGATTCCAATAGATTCGGAAGAAAACTTGCCAAAAGAACCGTCTAATTGGCTAATGGACTGTATGGTGTACTGTTATACTTTGGATTGCTTAGATTATGGTGAGAGCCATGGCGACTTAAGAACATAAGAACATGCCATACTGGGTCAGACCTAGGGTCCATCAAGCCCAGCATCCTGTTTCCAACAGTGGCCAATCCAGGCCATAAGTACCTGGCAAGTACCCAAAAGCTAAGTCTATTCCATGTTACCGTTGCTAGTAATAGCAGTGGCTAACTTCTCAGTCAACTTAATAGCAGGTTATGGACTTCTTCTCCAAGAACTTATTCAATCCTTTTTTAAACACAGCTATACTAACTCCACTAACCATATCCTCTGGCAACAAATTCCTGAGTTTAATTGTGCGTTGAGTGAAAAAGAACTTTCTCCGGTTAGTTTTAAATGTGCCACATGCTAACTTCATGGAGTGCCCCCTAGTCTTTCTATTATCCGAAAGAGTAAATAACCGATTCACATCTACCCATTCTAGACCTCTCATGATTTTAAACACCTCTATCATATCCCCCCCCTCAGTCGTCTCTTCTCCAAGCTGAAAAGTCCTAACCTCTTTAGCCTTTCCTCATAGGGGAGCTATTCCATTCCCTTTATCATTTTGGTCGCCCTTCTCTGTACCTTCTCCATCGCAATTATATCTTTTTTGAGATGCGGCGACTAGAATTATACACAGTATTCAAGGTGCGGTCTTACCATGGAGCGATATAGAGGCATTATGACATTTTCCGTTTTATTCACCATTCCCTTTCTAATAATTCCCAACATTCTGTTTGCTTTTTTGACTGCTGCAGCACACTGAACCGATGATTTCAATGTGTTATCCACTATGACGCCTAGATCTCTTTCTTGGGTAGTAGTACCTAATATGAAACCTAACATTGTGTAACTATGGCATGGGTTATTTTTCCCTATATGCATCAGTGTCTCATCTGAGAACAACTTCTATTGAAGATACATGCAAAGCTGCTTCTTGGTCATCTGTTCACACCTTTTACATCCCACTGCTGTCTGGCAAGTATGTCCCTGGTAGGCAGTAACTTTGGACAAGTAGTTCTATGCAGCTTGTTTACCCAGTAGTCTACTCTCCTGCTGATGGAGCCAGATTGTCTGTTAAATAGTTGCTCTACATTGCAGCTTCAGCTTGGGACTTCCCACAAGTAATGGTTGATTTGACTCTGCTTATTGATGGAGAAATGCTTACTTACCTGTAAGCAAGATTCTCCATAGACAGCAGGTTAAATCAGCCATACATTTTAATACCCGCCTGCCTTCCTGGAAAGTTAAATATCTTGCTAAAGCTTAAGCTTTGGAAGAGACCGAGGGGCTCGCAAGGCAGTGACCACGTGCGGGAACTCCCATGCATACTCAGGCTTTCTGAGCTCTGAGAGCTAGGTCTGTCTATGCGGTCAAATGATGTAACCCACAAGTTATTGGTTAATTTAACCTGCTGTCTACAAGAGAGCCTGTTTACAGATGAGCAAACTTGCTTTATGAACTTGTTTAAAAACTCGTGAGGCCCAGAAATGATTTCTAACTGCATTATGATTGAAACTTGAGTGTGGTGGACATGGGTAGTTTGCCCACATGAGTAAGGTTAGAACTGTTGAAAGTCACCTATGTCTACCATGAGATGAGATGGTGTGGAAGCTGTGGAACTTGGGGGGAAAAATCTCTTTACAGGCCTTCCTTTCATTCCTCAATGCTGAGCCCAGTAAGTGATGGGTCATTACTAATTCCGGCTTGATTCAAGCATCTGGCTCTGACGTGTCTTACATTCCAGACAACAAGAGGGCAAGCCAAGAGCGAGCAGATCTAGGTTATTCCAATCCCTACTGCAGCAAGCAGTCTGCCTGCCTTCTCCATTAGCTCCCGGTTTGATTCCTGCTTATGATTTCCCCTGCTGGTAACAGGAGGAGAGCTGCATTTCTTACAAGTACCAATGTTCCTCCCTGCGCAGTTCCCTTAGTACAGCGTGAACCACATGCTGTTCTCATGGGACGTGCTGGTTCCACTCAGTTCATGCAGTGGTAATGGAACAACACAATAGTGGAGAGTCTGTGTGTTAAAAGAAAAAAAAACACTTTTCTCCTGCTGCTGTGTGTGGAGAAGTAAAAAGAAAAGCTGATACAGAGGAAATGTAGAATATGAAAAGGGAAGAGAGCACACAAGACTAAGAACAAGAGGAGGCGGTGGGTACTCCCACTTTCCTTTGAATTTTATCTCCTGGTGAGTTTTGCCTACTATGGATTTGGGATGAAGAGGAAAGAGAACAGCCTGGTTTGAGGGGAGCAAAGGGGAGGAATCTTGTTGGAGATAGGTGGGCAGGAGGAGAGATATCAGAATAGACTGGACTGGGGAGACAAAGGGATAGAAAGGTGGCAGGAGTAGTAAAAGCACCCAGAAAGGAAAGCAGCGCAAAAGACAAGCTGAAGAAATGAAGACAGAAAAATGAGAAGTGTTTGGGAAAAAAGAAGAAATGAAGTGGCAGAACTGAGAGAAGACCAAGAAAAAAAATGTACCAAATGAGACATATAAGTTTGCAAAAACATTTTTTAGTTCTGGTCAGGATTGCCTGCTACCTTTTATTTTCTTTTTAAATCTTCTCCCCCTATCCTTTTCCCAGGCAGCATACATAGGCAACTCCAGTTTCCTTATGGCTCTGGGCTGGAAGAGAATTTGCCCTCTAAGATGACTCAGCTCCTTTCTTTCTCTCCATGGAACTTAAATGCATCACCTCTGTAACATGCTCAGGCTTCAGTCAGACATTCCCAAACTCAAGTCTCTTGCATTTCAGGAGCCACAGGACCAGCTTTCCATTCTTTTCTCTTCTAATATATTTGGTTTGACCCATGTTTATCTCTAAGAGTCAAGCACGACTCCTCTGTTTGACTTTAGCTTGCCTTGTCTATCAAATTACCTGGCTTGCCCATCTTTACTTGGAAGGTTTATCAGATGACAGGGTTTGCTGTATCATTAGTATACTGGCAGCTCTAAGATTTATAACCATCTCATCTAACGTTACTGACCTTGCCCATTGCACTGAATGGGAGAGATGCATGATTATCGGCAGAAAGCCAACCAGACGAGGCAGAGGCATTACTGTTTGGCAGGAGACCTGTATGACAAATTGATTCTGTGGTTAATGTTGTTCAATCTGTGGCCAACTGAAGAATTATTATTTTTTTTTGACTGGAAGCTTAGCCTATATTCTTGAAGAGGCATCTCTCTCTAATTTCTGGAGATTTTGACTACCTTCTGTTAGACATTAACTTAACATAGCACATCCAGAGTAGACCAGTGTTATGCACCTTACTAAAGCTTTCCCCTAATGAGTTTGTAAAATGTACTTATGGCCAGTGTTCCCCCTAAGCTGCATGTGTGCACATCTTTTTCCACGGGCGTGCACTCCTCCAACCCCCCCCCCCCCTCAACACACACACAGAGCGTAGGAAGGCCTTTTGGGGGCCGTGGTGGAGCCCATCCTACCATGGCCCAAAGTGAAGACGAGGCCATTGGGGCAGTGGTGCGGCTCGTCCCCACCACATCCCGAAGTGAGGAGGAGGCCATTGGGGTTGTGGTGGACCTCATCCCACCGAGGCCCTGTGTGTGTCTTTGTGCAAGCTTGTGTGTGTCTCTGTGAGAGCCTGTGTACATGTGTATGTCTGTGTGAGAGTCTGTCTGCCTGTGAGCATCTGCATGTCACACACAGGCTCTCACAGGCACGCACGCCCACATATAATGTGTCTGTGAGTGAGAGAGAGGGGGAGTGTATGGGTGAGAGCAAAGGTGTGTGTGAGAGAATGAATGTGTTAGTGTGTATGTCTGGGGGGAAGAAAGAAGATAAAATTTGTGCAGTCCTACCTTCTCAATCCATGGCAGTCTCTGGGTAGCTGGAAATCAAAAGATCCCATGTATGGAGAGCAGGAGATTTTTTTAAATCCTTGTTTAGTTTTAATTGGGTGTAATTTGATGATTTTGATGATTTTGAAATATTTTGTTTTAACAGAACATTTTTTTTTTTTTAATTATTGGATGTTTTATTCATCATATGTTTTGAAATACTTTATTGCTGTTTGGGAAAGAAAAATGTATGCATTTTTTTTAATCATTTGATGTTTGTTAGCTGTTTTGACATTTATTTTTATTAGTATGATTTTAATATGAATGTTTTATAGCTCAGTTTTTATTGCGCAAGGTATGATTCTGTTTTTCTCCATTGTTGCACTGTAAAATATAGTAGAGCTTGTTTCCAGTACAGTTTTTGTTGGCACATTTCTATTTATACTTTTTGGTCTTTCTATTCTGTGTCTGTGCTAGAACCTGTGTGTTTGTCTGTGCCTATGAAAGCCTATGTGTTGCATATAGGCTCTCACAGGCATACACACACATAATGTGTCCGAGGGAGAGTGCTTGAGAGCTTAGGCATGTGTGTGAGAGCAGGAGTGCAAGAGAGAATGAATGTGCTAGTGTGTGTGTGTGTGTGTGTGTGTGAGAGAGAAGATAAAATTTGTGTGGCCCTACCTCCCCTAATCCACGACAATTTCGAGGTGACTGAATATCCTAAGATCCCAAGTTTGGAGAGCAGATATTTTTTTATCTTTACTAATTTTAATTTGGCGTAATTTGATGTTTGGTTTGTTTTTAAATATTTTGGAGGGAAGTTATAGAATTTTTAATTGGATGTTTTATCAGATGTTTTGAAATATTTTATTGATGTTTGGGAAATATTAGAATAAATGTATGCAAGTTTTTTAAATTATTGGATGTTCATCTGCTATTTTGACATGTTTGTTCTTCCTGTTAGTATGATTTTGATATTATGAATGATGTTTTAGATCTCTTGATTTTATTGCTTGATGTTTTGCAAGGAATGTTGTTTGTTTTCCATTTTTGCACTGCATAATACAATTGGGCTTGTAGTTTCCAGTACAGTTTTTGTTGGCACGTTTCTATACTTTATGGTCTTTCTATTCTGTATTTGTTTAGGGTCTTGTCTGTATTTTAAAGGTCAAATTCTTGTGTGACTTTAATTCTTGCTGTGAAAATAATGGTACTTAGCACTGGCTTTTTATGGCATTATGGTCATCTCTTCCTCATTTCTATTTCAAACAGAAGTTTGCTCATCAATTTCACTTGCATGCAGAAAATTTTAAATGTTCTCGCAGAAAATAGTTTTTCATACACTTTATTTTAACTGCTGTTAGTAGATTAGGCGATTATTTTAATGATGGACTTAATGTTTCCTCTAAGGATTAGCATAAAAATTGATAGGGTTTTTGCATCAAAGAAAGTAGTGCTCATAGGGTAACGTAGCCCAAAGTTTTTGACAAAAGCAAAAAGTTTTGCATGCAGCAACCCAATCTTTAAAGGGAACACTGCCTATGGTTAGTTTAATCACATGCAATTTCTCTTACTATTGTACACACAAAAATTAATATGTTTGCCAGAGGACAAAAAGTCCAAAGGAGCCAGCCTCATGCTCTGAACAGCAGCAGTGGTGTGTGCGCTGCCTTCCAGAAGTACAAGGTTTGTTGTCTCCTTAAGCTGACTCTTGCACTTGGGGTGCTTGAAGGCAGCACGTGAAGCCTCCTGGAAGGCATTGCATATATGCTTATAGGTGACATTTATGATAAGCTTAAGAAGAACTTAAACAGCTCTGTATTGGCTCTTCCACTGCAGTTCTGCATTTTTTTTGCCAGTTACTATATTTGATCTGCAGTCTTAATATGAGTTGTGGGAGGGATAGTCACCTAGTAGTAGCTTGCACTTTGACTGACTTGAAAGCTGGAGGGATCAGCTTCTGATGCTTTAAAGCAAACCTGTTTTGGTAATGCCTTATCCAGTCAGGTTTTCAGGCTATCTACCCTAAATATGAATGACGGGTTTGTATACATTGGACACTCAATGCATGCAAATGCAGGAGAGGTTTGGGAAGCCCTGCCTTAACTATAGTAAGGGGTTTTGGTTCCAGAGCTCAGTTTGGGAGCTAAAAAGTACTATAAAGATCCCCAAGGCTACCGTATCAAGGGAAGGGACCGATGTAGTATGTTAATGTATTGTAAACAGATTCTAGATCATAGAAGTAATATCTTGATAAATGCTGTTCAATACTGAACATGTAATTCATTGTTTTATTAAATTTTTCTCTGAGGACAAACAGGATCTTAGTTCTAACAAGTGATTGATGACATCAGAGCCTTGACTTCACAGCTTCTAGAACTTTCAGAAGCTCAACTGAGCATTTGCAGGATTGTGCCACCTCCAGAGTGTTGTGCAGAGACTCTGTTCTGGGGTTTTTTTTTGTTTGTTTTTTTCATGGAGCCAGTCGGTTCAGCTTATATGAGGTAAAATTTTCCATACCATCTTTCAATGTGGTGTCTTCTGTTTGGAAGTTTTCTTCTCTTCCCTGGGTAGGTTTTTTTTAAACTTTTCTACATTTTCTTTATTTTTCTATGATTGCATCAGCACCAGTATTGGTGCATTGATTGGCATCAGTTGGGCCATTTTAGTTTTTTTTTTAATTATTTGATGTTATGTCAGCTATTTTTTGTCCAATGTCCACCAAACTGAAGAATTCCAGCAGCTTCTCAAAATGCCCCAAGGGTAGCCATATCATGTCTGTCACAGATGTCTGATGTGGAATAAATAAAAAAAAGTCAGGAAATAGCATGAGACATATTGAGAATGTTGGGCTTAATGGCATCAATAGTACATGTAAGACCCTTGGCATATCTTTGTATGGATAAGCCCAAGGACTCTAACATTACAGTGGCTCCAGGTCATTCTGGATCTCAGACAGCATCCAAGTCATCTAACAGCTCATTTGCTATCCTGGTGGGTGATTCAATCAAATTTCCTTCCAAATTTCTCCCATACAAATTGTCCTAACCTCGGATGCATCCAAATTTGGATGAAGAGCTCATGTGGAGGGGTTCCACACCCAGGGCCTTTGGTCTGCTCAGGACAATTTTCCTGCAAACTAATTTTCAGATGCATTTCCTGGAGCTAAAGGCAATTCTGAATGCTTTAAAGGCTTTTAGAGATCAGTTAGCTAACAGTCATCCTAGTCTAAATGGACAACCCAGCTAACTATGTTCTGCTGAGACAAGCAGGGGGCAAATAGTATCGTTTCTTCTGTGTTGAGAAGCACTAAAGTTATGGAATTGGACCATCTTGCACGGGATGACTTTCAGAGCCACATAGCTGCCAGGCAAAGAGAATGACCTAGCAGACAAACTGAGCATGTACTTGGAATCACATGAATATTCCTTGGATGAGGATTAGTTAAATAGATATTCTGCAAATATGGAACTTCTGATGTGAATACCTTCTCAAATTGGGGGGGAGTTTTTTTGTATACATAGCTCCAGTTCCTCTTCTGATGAAAAACTCTGTAGAGACAGGAGAACTATGATTCTCATAGTCCCATATTGGTCACGACAGATTTGGTTTCCGCTTCTTCAGGACCTATCCATCAGGAATCCACTTTGGCTAGGGAATTCTCGCACACTCATCATACAGCATCAAGACATGTTGCTCCATCTCAACATCAGGCCACTAGCACTTTGAGCCTGGATGTTAAGAGGGTATTTATTTATTTATTTATTTAAATTCTCTTATATACCGATGTCCGTCAACACATAGTAACTGGCAAATTACTATAATTCTCCATTGCAAATTACTATAATTCTCTTATATACCGATGTCTGTCAACACATAGTAACTGGCAAAAAAAAAACAAAGGGTAGTACTTGATTCCCCGAAAATGCCAGATGAGGGCTGTTTGGTCCTTCTGGCTTCTAGAAGAGACTTTACTAGAAGGTCATATGGTTCTAAATGGAAGAGGTTTATCTTCTGATGTGTGAGAGAGACCTTAAATTCTCCTTCTGCTCCACACACAAACTGCTTGAATACATTATATATTTGCGTTTGGTCTCAAGACTAACTCTGTTAGGGTTCACTTCTGTGCAGGTGGAGCTGCTTACGACCATGTAATAGGTAATCCCATATCTGCAGAGCCTTTAATTGTCAGATTCATGAGGAGGCTTGCTTTTATTAAAGTCTTCGCTAAAGCTTCCAACTGTGTCTTGGGACTTCAATGTATCACTATTCCAGCTGATGAAAGCTCTCTATGAAATGAAATACATGAACTAGAAGGTCATATTTTTGGCTGCGATCACTTTGGCATACAGAGTTGGTGAGCTCCAGGACCCAGGTACTTATCTACTTTTATACCAAGATTTTTCATAGAATGGTTCTACGCATGCATTCCAGTTTTTCCCAGGGTCAACTTTCCACCTTAACCAGTCAGTTACCCTTTCAATATTTTTTCCCAAGCCACATAGTCACAAAGGTGATTGGGCCTTGTACAGTTTGGACTACAAGAGAGCTTTAGCCTGCTCTCAAGTGAACTGAAGCCCTTAGAAAGTCTATCGGCTTTTTGTTTCTATTGACTAAAATAGACCTGGGATCGCTGGATACAAATGCACACTGTCTAACTGGGTAGCGGATTGTATCTTTTTGTTATGCCTGGTTGGGTTTGATTCTAAAAGTGGATGTCAAAGTTCATAGCGTTATAGCCATGGCAGTCTGTGGCCCATCATTCAAGCCACACATTCACATCTCATTACTGTTTGGAAAGTAAAAAAAAATTAATGGACTGTTTGGAAAAACATTGATGTGCCTGATAGCTCTCTTCATGTTATATTTTCCCCTTTTTTTGTTGGAGGTCTCCCTTAGCTAGGGGATTCATCACCTATGAGGACTTTCACTTCTGCTTGTTCTCTGAGAAGATGAAAGTTAAGAACATAAGAAATTGCCATGCTGGGTCAGACCAAGGGTCCATCAAGCCAAGCATCCTGTTTCCAACAGAGGCCAAACCAGGCCACAAGAACCTGGCAATTACCCAAACACCAAGAAGATCCCATGCTACTGATGCAATTAATAGTAGTGGCTATTCCCTAAGGGGTAGATTTTCAAAAAGCGCGAATAGGCCTACTTTTGCTTGCGCATCAGACTCAAGCAAAAGTACGCCTGATTTTAGTAGATACGCGCGGAGCCGCGCGTATCCACTAAAATCCTGGATCGGCGCGCGCAAGGCTATTGATTTTGTATAGCCGGCGCGCGCCGAGCCGCGCTGCCTACCCCCGTTCCCTCCAAGGCCGCTCCGAAATCGGAGCGGCCTCGGAGGGAACTTTCCTTTGCCCTCCCCTCTCCTTCCCCTCCCTTCCCCTACCTAACCCACCCGCCCGGCCCTGTCTAAACCCCCCCCTTACCTTTGTCGGGGGATTTACGCCTCCCTCTGGGAGGCGTAAATCCCCGCGCGCCAGCGGGCCTCCTGCGCGCTGGGCCGCGACCTGGGGGCGGGTACGGAGGGTGCGGCCACGCCCCTGGACCGCCCCGGGCTGTAGCCACGCCCCCGGACCTGCCCCCAAAACGCTGCCGACACGCCCCCGAAACGCCGCAACGACCGGGCCCGCCCCCGACACGCCCCCCCTCGGAGAACCCCGGGACTTACGCGAGTCCCGGGGCTCTGCGCGCGCCGGGAGGCCTATGTAAAATAGGCTTCCCGGCGCGCAGGGCCCTGCTCGCGTAAATCCGCCCGGTTTTGGGCGGATTTACGCGAGCAGGGCTCTGAAAATCCGCCCCTAAGTAAATTTGATTAATAACAGTTAATGGACTTCTCCTCCAAGAACTTCTCCAAACCTTTTTTGTATCCAACTACACTAACTGCACTAACTACATCCTCTGGCAACAAATTCCAGAGCTTAATAGTGTGCTGAGTGAAAAAGAATTTTCTCTGATTAGTCTTAAATGTGATACTTGCTAACTTCATGGAATTGCCCCCTAGTCCTTCTATTATCCGAAAGTGTAAATAACAAATTCACATCTACTCGTTCAAGACCTCTCATGATCTTAAAGACCTCTATCATATCCCCCCTCAGCCGTCTCTTCTCCAAGCTGAACATCCCTAACCTCTTCAGCCTTTCCTCATAGGGGAGCTGTTCCATCCCCTTTATCATTTTGGTTGCCCTTCTCTGTACCGTCTCCATTGCAACTATATCTTTTTTGAGATGCGGCGACCAGAATTGTACACAGTATTCAAGGTGTGGTCTCACCATGGAGCGATACAGATGCATTATGACATTTTCGGTTTTATTAACCATTCCCTTCCTAATAATGCCTAACATTGTTTGCTTTTTTGACTGCTGCAGCACACTGAGCCGAAGATTTTAAAATATTATCCACTATAATGCCTAGATCTTTTTCCTGGGTTCCTAATATGGAACCTAACATTGTGTAACTACAGCAAGGGTTATTTTTTCCCTATGTGCAACACCTTGCACTTGTCCACATTAAATTTCATCAGCCATTTGGATGCCCAATCTTCCAGTCTTGCAAGGTCTTCCTGCAATGTATCACAATCTGCTTGTGATTTAACTACTCTGAATAATTTTGTATTATTCACAAATTTGATAAGCTCACTCGTCATATTCCTTTCCAGATCATTTATAAATATATTGAAAAGCACTAGTCCAAGAACAGATCCCTGAGGCACTCCACATTTTCCCTTTCCCACTTACCTATAGTGGGTGTTCTCAGTACTGCAGGATATAAGTCCTCACAGAACTTATAAGAACTACCATACTGAGGGGCTGATGCAATACAGTGCACTCAGCACTCGGATGCGGGTTAAATGGGCACTAATCCATCCCCTAATGCAATAGGGGGATTAGTGCTTATATAACGTGCGTCCAATGCAGAGTGAATGCAGTAGCGCTCATCGCATGCAAATGCATGTGAATGAGGCTATTACTCATTCACTCCACATTAAAAAAAAAAAAAAAAAGTGCGTCTCAGATGCACATTTAGCTCTTAGATATTAACGCCTGCCTGGAGCAGGAGCAGGCGTTAATAGCTGAGTGCATGTAAAAGAAGTACAGAAAAGCAGAACAAACTGCTTTTCTGTACTTCTTTTCTTAAGTAAAAAAAAAAAAAAAAATCCTGCAGACCGCTGACTTCTGAAGACCGCTGGTTTTCGTAACTGGCAGCCGCGGCGGGGGTCACTGCTAAGGTCGCACAAGCCATGGCAGCGTCACCCCCTAATTTGTTTATAGCATGGCGCCCCCCTTGCGGGCACCATGCACACATTAAGAAAGCAGGCGCTGAAAAGTCAGTGACTGCTTTCCGTGTTTAACATTGCATCGGCTCCTGTGTCAGACCAAGGATCCATCAAACTAAGAATTCTATTTCCAAAATAAGCAGTGGGTTTCCTCAAGTCTGCCTGCTTAATAATAGTTTATGGGCTTTTCCTCCAGGAACTTGTCCAAACCTTTTTTAAATCGAGCTGCGTTAAGTCTTTACCACATCCTCCAGCAATGAATTCCAGAGCTTAATTGTGCATCGAACAAAAAAGTATTTTCTCTGATTTTTCTTTAAATGTTCTGCTTAGTAACTTCATAGTGTTCCTTAGCCATTTATTTTTTGATTGCATAAACAGCTGATTCACTTTTACCTGTTCCACTCTATTCATGTTTTTATAGACCTCTGTCATATCTCTCCTCAGCCTTCTCCAAATAGAAGAGCCTTAACCTCTTTAGTCTTTCCTCATGGGGAACTGTTCCATTCCTTTTATCATTTTAGTTGCTCTTCGCAGAATCTTTTCCAGTTCTGACTATATCTTTTTTTGAGATGTGGTGACCAGAATTGCATACAGTTCTCTAGGTATGGTCTCACCATGGAACGATACAAAGGAATTATGATATTCTATGTTTTATTCTCCATTCCTTTCTAAATAATTCCTAACATTGTTTGCTTTTTTGACCATCGCTGCACACTGAGCAGAGGATTTCAATTTATTGTCCATGATGGCAGCTAGATCCTTTTCTTTGGTGGTGACTCCTAGTATGGAACCTAACATCATGTAACTACAGTTTGGATTACTTTTCCTTATGTGCATCACTTTGCACTTGTCCACATTTAGCTTTCTTCTACCATTTGAATGCCCAGGCTCATAAGGTGGTCCTGCAATTTCTCGCAATCCACTTGTAATTTAACATTTTCAAATAATTTTGTGTTATCTGCAAATTTGATCACCTCACTCATTATTCCCTTTTCCAGATCTTGTATAAACATATTAAAAAAAAAAATTACCAGTCCCAGTACAGATCCCTAAAGCATGCTATTATTTCCCTTTCTCCATTAGAAAACTGACCATTTAGTCCTACTTGGTTTCCTGTCTTTTTAACCACTTTGCAATTCACAATAGAACATTGCCTCCTATCCCATGAGAATTTAATTTTTTTAGGATTCTCTCATGAGGAGCTTTGTCAAAGACTGACTTTGGGTAAATCCATGTTGGCAGTGTCCCATTAAACCATATTCTATAATTTTGTTCTTTAGAATAGTTTCTGTAATGTTTCCTACCACTAATGTCAGGCTCACTGGCCTGTCTATAGTTTCTTGGATCATGGTTCACTGCTGAAGCCCTTTTTAAAGATCTACATTATATTGGCTACCCTCCAATCTAAAGGTACAGTAGACAGTTTTAATGACAGGTTACAAATTGTTAGTAATATGTCTGCTGTTTCATTTTTGAGTTATTGCAGAACTCTTGGATGTATACATCTGGTCCAGGTGATTTGCTACCTTTTAATTTATCAATTTGCCCTATTAAATTTTCCAGGTTCACCGTGACTCGTTTCCATTCCTCCAGCGATCATCATTAAATACGGTTTCTGGCATGGCTCTTTCCCCAACATCTTTCCCTGTAAACACTGCAGCAAAGAATTCATTTAATTTTTCTGTATTGGCCTTGTCTTCCCTAAATGCTTCTTTTAGCCCTTGATCATCTAACAGTCTAGCTGTCTCCCTCACTGTCTTCCTGCTTTAGAAGTATTTGAAAGCTTTTATTGTGAGTTTCAAGCTTCTTTTCAAATTTATTTTGCCTGCTTTATCAGTGTTTTGTGTCTAACTTGCTAGGGCTTATCCTTTTTCCTATTCTTCATTGGGATCTTTTTTCCATTTTTGAAAGAAGTTCTTTGGCTGTAATAATATTTCACTTCACCTTTTAACCATGCCAGCAGTTGTTTAACCTTCTGCCTTTTTTAGTGCATGGCATACATGTGGTTGAGGCTTCTAAGATGGTATTTTTAATCAGTGTCCACACCTGATGTAAACTCGTAATATTTGCAGTTGCACCTTTTTAATTTTTTTCTGTTTTATTTTTTTTTTATATAAAGACATTTGATCTGAGATATCACATCGGTTAACATTCAGGTACTGTAGGTATTTCCCTATCCCCAGAGGGCTTATAAACTAAGTTTGTACCTGAGGCAATGGAGGATAAAGTGACTTGCCCAAGGTCACAAGGAGCAACAGTCTAAACCTGCCCTAGGAGTTGGCTTCTTTTATTTAGCTTAAAGAATTGAGAGAGGTTCTCATATGTATTTATTTATTTGTTTTTATATACTGGTGTTTGATTTACATATTTACATATCACATTGGTTTACATACAACCTAATGATGCAGGAAGTCAAGCATTTCCTTTTGTTTGGTACAGGGAATGACTGGAAACAGTAACATGAAATTATAACAGTAATATTAACAATAATAGTAATAGTAATAAACAAACTAGCATTTGGTATAGGGTGTATCTGTATCAGTAATATGGGTGGTTTGTTACATGGGACATGAAGGGGTGGGTATTATGTATTAAGGAGAGCATCATGGCTGTTGAATGGATAGATAGAGCAGCATGGATATTGAAAGGATAGATAGTTATTTACAGGTGTGGTGGTTGAAGGTGGTGTTTTCCCTGACTGGTTTGGAGTTCGTTTGTGTATGATGTTGGGAAGGCATTGCGGAATAGCCATGTCTTAAGATTTTTCTTGAACGATTGGGTGGATGGATCTGTTCTTAGATCTGTGGGGAGTTTGTTCCATAGGGTGGGACCGGCAATTGATAGTGTCCGTTCCCTTATTGATATCCATTGGGTAGCCTTCGGGGACGGTGTTTTGTAGCAGGCCAGAGTTTGAGGAGTGCAGAGTCCGTGTGGAGGTGAAGGGGGGTAGTCAGCCAGTTGGTCTTGTCATTGTGGAGAATTTTGTGGATGATGGTTAGTCTTGTACTGTATTCTCTGAGGGATGGGTAACTAGTGTAGGTATTTGAGGATGGGTGTGATGTGGTCTGATCTTCTGCTGTTTGTGAGAGTTCTGGCAGCAGTGTTTTGGAGTAGTTGGATTGGTTTAAGAGTGGAGGCTGGGAGACCTAGTAGTAGGGCATTGCAGTAGTCGAGTTTGGAAAAAGAAGAGCCTGTAGAACTGTTCGAAAGTCTTGTGAGTATAGAAGTGGCTTGAGTTTTTTTAGGATTTGGAGTTTGTGGAATCCGTCTTTCAGAAGTTGTTGATGTATTTCTTGAAGTTTAATTGGTTGTCTAGCACGACGCCAAGGTTCTTTACTGTGGAGAGTGTTTGGTTTGTGATGCCCACAATGCAGGACAATCCTTCATTTGTTCAGTAGTACTTCTGAAACTTCTAGAAGCAGTGAAGTCAAGATTTCTGACCATGTTTCTGTCTGACATCACCGATCAGTGAGGGCTCCCTTTTTTCTATCTTCAGAGAAACACCAGTTACATATAAGAAACTTTGTCTTGCACAAGTCAGTATACAATAGTTCAGACACAACTTGGAAATACATCCTGATTAGTAAAGGATCTGGACGACAAGATTCCAATACATTTTGATGTCTTCCCACCAGACCCTAAGCCTCTTTTCCCTTTCCCTACCCCCTTTTGAACCTATGCAAAATACATTTAAGCATTGTGTGGTACTACCCTCTCATTTAATGCACCAGGTCATGCCATGTCTTGAGTACATTAAAGACATGGAATTGTACAAACCTGTCATTCTGAAGGGCAGTCAGCTTCTCCATAAGTTACACTAGTGGTCTTGACTGCTTTATAAGTGGGGGCCACTTTGGATCCGTTGGGGAGTGGGGGGGGTTCTCCAATACTGTGGCCAACCAGGGGGAGGGTCACCTCCAAAGTTGCAGCTGACCAAGGGGAATTTTTGTATCCTAATGGATGATGTCGCATCTTTTTGAAACAAAACACATTGTCAAACCCATTTAGCCTCTCTAGCAAGCCGCCTCAGTTGCAGATTTTCATATGTTTGACTAACTCCCAAAATGTAGCATCTTTCTCTTGAGAGAGTCAAAGGGATCCTTCTTTCTCACCTAAACCAGCAAATGGAACGTGCAAGAAGCTGGCCACAGCTTCATACAGAAATAGTAGCCCTCTTAGTTTCTCATGCTTCTAAGGTGTAGAACCAAAGGGACCAGAAGTGAAAGCCTCAGTCAGCCCCAGGCACTAGAACCTGAAATGAGGTGCTGCTCCAGCTGGGTAAGCTTGCTTCTACAGTCAGGAGGCTGCCTGAGCCAATTGTACCCTTCCATAGGCACATCCCTTGGGGGCCTGGTTCCCACGGTCATTGATTCACTGCTGGCCTCATACTCAGTTGGAGTTCAGAAGGGTAGAGGGGTGGGTGTCAGTGTTGGAAAGGGTGGTGTGATGTCAGTGCTGCACTGCAGCTGCTGAACCTTGGGGGGTAAAGATGATGCAATGTAAAGAACTGTAAGTGCTGACTGTTAATGTTGGTGTGGCTTGGCCACAGTATATGTCTGGAGCTGCTGTGTGGCAGGGAGAGGAGCCACAGTGCAGGTGCATGGGAGCTGCCACTGGCCCACAGGCCTTACCATAGCCACCTGCTCAGGGAAATGAGGGTTAACTCTTCCATGTGGTCTCATAGTTCATCACCACCATTGTTTGTTTATTTTAAAAAGAGAAAAGTATTTTTCTTTTTGTTAAATCCATAATTTTGTCTTCTTACCCCTTCCCACAGCAATTCCTCTTCACCAAATCATCAAGGAGATGCAATTCCTCAAGTTGCTGCTGAAGTGAGTATTTTACCTTGGTATAAAAAATGAAATATTTTTTTTTAGTAATTTGTTTTTGTATCAAATTGCGGCAGAGATCACAAGATCTATCTCTAGCTGCAAAATTGTCTGATCTCTGTGGAGTTGCAGAAACCAGATCAGGAGTAATGGGTGTTTACACCAGTCTCTATCCTCTGTTGCTGTTCCCCCTTCTTGACCCCCCTCCCTCTCCAGTCCAGATCAGCAGGATGGAGGAAGAGTGGTGGTGACTCAGATTGCATCCTCTTTTGACTCATGCTTTGAACTGTGCGGCACTACCTTTATCATGAACAACTCAAAGCATGATTTAAGGCACCGACAAGGGCTAAATGGGATGAAACTGCTACTCTTATGATGAGAGGCTACACAGGTTAGGGCTTTTCAGCTTAGAAGAGAGAGGGGGACATGATAGTGGGTTATATAATCCTGAGTAGGGTGGAACGGATAAATAAAGGATGGTTCGTTAACATTTCAAATAATATTAAAACAAGGGAATACTCCATGAAACAGATTTAAAACAAATCCTAGAAAGTACTTTTTCATTCAGTGCACAATCATGCTGTGAAATTTGTTGCCAGAGGACATGGTCAAGGTGACTAGTGTAGCAGGTTTTAAGAGGTTTGGATAAGTTCATGGAGGAAAGGTCCATAAACATTATTAGCCAGGTACACTAAAGAAATCTATTGCTATTCCTGGAAGTGAGAAACAAGAAATAGATATACTTTTTTGGGTTCTGCCGAGTACTTATGACCTGGACTGGCCACTTTTGGGGACAGGTTAGTGGATTCAATAGACCTAGGTCTGACCCACCATGGCATTTCTGTTCTCAAGCTCCAGTGGCACCAGGACAGATGTGAGGCACCTCCATTCTTCTTCCTGCTATCCCAAACTGAAGGAGATGAATGGGAAGAAAGGTTAGAAAGAGAAGGGGGAAAATATGAGAGAGGGATTGGCTGGGAAGGAAAGGGGGGAGGAGAATCAACTTGGGAGGTGAGGAAGAGGAATTGCTGGGGCAACGGGCGTGGGGGAAACAGGAAGGATAACTGAGAGGGGTGTGGAATCTAAGAAGGATCAATACTGGAGCAATGGGAGAGAACCCCACCCACCCACTAATTCCAGATCCTTCCCCTCTCCCAACATCAATCCATGGGCCCTCTCCTTCATCAGTGATCTCAGATCTTTTTCCATCTCTGCCTGCCTGCCTCTCTCAAACCAGTGATTCCAGATCTCTTCTCCCAAAATATCAGTCCCATATCTCTTTCCTCCTGCCCACCCTCCCCTGCATACACACACCAGTCCTAGGTCTCCTCATTATTCTCCCCCTTCACCAGTGATCATGGATCTCATCTTCTTCTACCATATCAATCGCAGAAACCTCTCTTTTTGGTCCCAGCCCTCTTGACTTTGCTACCTTCTCCTCTTCTTCCTCCTTCACCCGTCCCCACTCCTGTCACCCTTTCTCAGATCTTTTCCTTGTGCCAGTACACAACATCCTTTTTTAAGAATCTCCCAAAATTATGCAGACAGGAGCAAAGTTGGCAAACAGTTTTTTTTTTATGTTGTGAAATAGGTTATATTTAATATGTTAATTTATGTAATGTGCAACAGTGTGTTAGAAACTTTGCTGCAGAATTGCTTACTCTTGCCATATAATCTACATGCTGCAGGAAACTAAGGGCTGTGTTTATAATTTGTTGATAGATTGGGGTAATATGGACCATTTATTTCACGGCTCTTGTGTTCTGGTATTTTGGCAGAAGTATAGAATGGGAATAAATATCTTTGAAATTGCACATTTGGAGTTGTATAACAAAATAGTGGTAGTTGTGCTCATAAATGGATGCTATTCAAACACATTTTTATAGGGGACTTCAAAGCACATCTACTCTTTCTATTTCAGCATTTCAGTCATCTGCTACAATGCAAGATACTCAAAAATGGTTGCTCAAAAACAGGTTCTCTACATACACAAGGCTTTTCTCAAATTTCTCAGGTATGCTTGTATGCCTGTGGTGTAACATTGTATGGGAGAGGAAAATAATTGTATTTCATTGGGTTTATTACACTCAGCCAGGATGTTTGTGCTTTTTAATGTTCCATAGCTTACAGAAAGGAACCTACACCTTAGTATTCATGTTTCGCTAAGCATGGCTGATGCAAGATTGCTTGTTGATTAGCAAGATTTTTGCCTCAAAGACCAGATCTTTTCTATTCATTTTCAGTCTCTTTCCTTGCCTGCTGTGGCTTTAACATCCACCTGATTTATTTATTTTAACTGTAATTTCTTGCTCCATCATTGACACCTAGCGGTGAACTACAATTCAGTTAATCACAGTTTATTCCAATAATCTAATATAAAACATTCTCATGTATAATCCATCCATAATAACCCCACCATTAAAAACCTCATCTGTTCAATCTCCAGCCTAGAAGAAACCTATCCAGATCATTTTGTTCAGCCCACCCCTTGTCCTTCCCATCTTACTTCTTACTGCATACTGTACAATCCTAGCTGTAATTTTAGTCAATAAGATAGGAAACTTCCGTAAGAGAATATTCACGTCTCCTGTCTGTATGAGTGATTTTACTCTTTAAGTTGTTTGTTCTTTTTCTCTAATATCCTGAGCAAGAGCCCCATTAGGACTTGCTCTCTCACAAAAGAATTTCCTGGAGGTGGGACTTAGACTGCATTAAACTGCTGGCTTTAATATAGGAACATTTGTATAGTGACAGCGAAGAATGGTGCACAGCACTGGGCCATCCCATTCATGTCAGATACTGCAGCCGAATACTGCTTCATGTTCAGCCGATTTATAGAACTACAGTGGTACTATCTTTAACCTATACATACATTTTATAATAATTTAAGCTGATTTGGCAAGTAACCAGATGGATGGTCAAAACTGTCCTGTTTTTCAAGAAGATTGGATATTTTCCAAATTTATATTCTGTCTCGTGACTTCTTGTCATTCTGTGGCTGATTACATTAAATGTAAACACCATAAAATCCAAAACACACAGCCAAACTTTGCAGTGTTTAGATAATGCAGATTTATAAATTAAAAAAAAATAAAAAGATTTTGGAATCACCCAAGATATTACCCAAAGGCCTGAGTGCCGGGGGACGGGGGGGGGGCATTGTTGCCGGTTTCCCTTTTGAAGGTCCTTTAATACATTCCCTGCTGTATGATTGGTATTCTTTCCAGGACTCCTTTAGAAGGGTTTCTCTCATTCTCTGGCAAAAATCTCTTCAGAAGCCAGTGTGTGTTTTCAATTACCGACTTTTTGTTTTCAGGTGCCGATTTATTAAAACTGACTAGAGAGGATCTGGTGCAAATCTGTGGTCCTGCTGAGGAATTCGGCTATTCAATGCACTTAAATCCAGGTAATTCGCAAACGTGAGCTACCGCAGTTAGACCCAGGCATGTGCTTTTATTAGTAAGTCGTGAACGTTTCTGGAAGGTATGAATTCAGAAATAGGTTGGCATATGTTGTGGCTGTATATGCTGTAGCAGCAGTTGTTTGTAGTTAAATGTGCTGAAAAGAAAACTGTGTTGTATACATCTTCAGGGAAGGCCACAGATATGATGCAGGGATGAGTTCAAAGGTGGACATTAAAGCTGGAAGATATGCAGTTGGGCAGTACTGATTTCTTGAGGACGGGTGGTTTGTTGCCCAA
The DNA here is from genome assembly GCF_901001135.1 of Rhinatrema bivittatum. NCBI lineage: Eukaryota > Metazoa > Chordata > Amphibia > Gymnophiona > Rhinatrematidae > Rhinatrema > Rhinatrema bivittatum. Next base: position 294,762,887 of record NC_042616.1, read on the forward strand.
AAGACAAATTTCTCATTTAGGTGAGCTATACCCAACCTAAAGTTTAGAGGTCATGGCTGCTTAATGGCTAACCAGATTCAGAGTTGTAATTTGTGTGCTAAAAGCGTTACATGAATCTTTGTGGAAGAAAATGGCAGGCTTTTCAAGTTGCTTTTATTCTATTACCAAAAAGTCTGTCTTAATGCTTTCCCCTCACCCGATTTAATAAAGCGTGAATCTTAATTTACTAACTGGCAGGGCTTCACTTCATTTCCCTTCGAAAGTATTTTTGTACTTAAGTTGCTGTAAGTCCTAAACAATCTTTTTTTAAGCTTATGAGTTTATTTTCACTTCCAAAGCAAGAGGATGCTGCCAAATTCAAAATGTATTTTTTTTTAAATGCTAAAAACTATTTAGCTGAACCCCTGCCAGTTGTAGCTGATACATTAGCCTAGTAATTTTGAGTCAAGAGCGTCTTATTAAACCAGCACATACGTTAAGATGTTTTTAGTTTTATTTTTTAAATAAAATGCATTTTTTTTCCTTCAGAGTATTCTTTGTTAGTATAAGAATACTAAATACATAATTTTGGTCTAGAAATACTGAAATGAGAAGACTAATGAATTGGTTTTTTGTACTTTTTGTATATGCATTTTAGTTAACATGACACGTTTATTACTTACAGGTCCGTTAGGCCCCGTCTAACAATCTACGTCTGTCAGGAGCAGGCAAGAAATGTACAACTGGAAAGGCAGCAGGATGCAGACAGTGGAGATAAAAGCAATGGTGCAATATATGGTATGCAATCTAGGATTGTACTAAAACACAGACACTGACGTAATTTTTACACCAAAACTGCTAAACATAGCCGCTGAATTTAAGTTGCTTTTTAACAGATACCAGCCAAAGATGATAGTGAGTAAATAGTGCTTTTTGTACTAATGAAAGAGGCTTTTCCACGTGACCTTTAAAGCAAGCCGCAGCCTGTGATTTGAGCAGTTTCTCAGCATCAGTCTGTGAACAGGGCACTTGTCCAAGGCAGCATTGCTGTCTGTCAAAGACTTTTCCCTAACTCTTCTCCCCACCCACTGCTCTGCAGTCTTTTTTTTTTTTTTTACCGGTTGGGGGCTGATCCTGAGGCCCTGTCTGTAGGAGGAGAGCAGCAGCAGCAGCTGAATGTTAATGATCTGGCATGTGAGAGATTCTGGGTTTGCTCTGCTCTAAGGCCCAACTCTTTGTGCAGAAAGCCAGGGTCACTGCGGGCCTGAGAGCGGAAACAAATGCTGGACCCAGATCACTCGCAGACTCGTTAACATATTCAGCTTCGCTTGCGCCGCTCCCAGAGATCCTTGGACTGGCCTCAACTGGGAATAAAAAGTCCAAAGAGCAGGGGTAGTATTTGTCGTACTGTTCTGGCAGGGGAAGGGAGATGGAGGGATTTCTTATGTTTGGGGGTGGGCGGGGGGGGGGGGGGGGAGGGAAAGAGGGAGGATTTTTTTTCCAGTGATCAACTGGCTGGGAGGGAGAAGGAGGGTATTTTTTTCTTTTCTGTTAATTGGCTAGGAAGGGAGAGAAAGTGCTTCCCCCCACTCTTCAAAGCAGCTTTTCATTTAGAAAACTTTTTAAAATGGCTAGTTAGCTCCTTACAATGACTAGCGCAGGGCTGACCCAGGAGCATTAAAGACATGAGATTGCAAGTAAGAAATTTTCTTTAATTATATTTGGTAGGACTTGATTGTAATGTGAAGTAAATAAGGAGTAAATGCAAGGACTGAACTAAGGAATATGTTACTTATAAACCATACATTTGCACAGTATTTGGCTTTAAGATATTTCCACACCTATTGGTAACTGAAAAGACTTTTGTATTCATGGCAAGAATAATGTCAATAACCGTGCTGCCCTCTTTCTGCAATAATGAAATTTGTTTGAGACTCAGGTGAACATAGGAAAAATAAAACCTGCCCAAGACATTTAATCGGGAAATAATTTGGTGAAATATGGGTTTATGCACTTTTAATTAAGTGTAATTTTCAGGGTGGATATGATCTAATTAGTACCTGAAGAGAGGCCACACAGGTGGATAGTCTGACTTTGAGGAAATGAAAGCAAAAATGCACCCTGGAGTTAGTTTGCATCCTGCATATTTGGTTTGTTTTGGGATAAGGCTGGCAAATAAGTGGTGGATTTTTGTTTTCTTTTATGAATGTATTTTTTGTCACCTATACTAGCGCTGGTTTTGTTTGGGACTGCACCAGACAAGTTTGTATCTATTGTGCTAGAGTAAAATTTTCTGTAATGCTGTGTGGGCCATCAGTCCTGTCTGACAGTGGCCAGTATATATAATATATATATGTGTGTGTGTGTGTGTGTGGTAAAAAGGAAAACTAATGCTGATCGGTTTGGGGATAGGTATGAGTTGATTTGTCTGCAAGAGGATCATGTCTTGTAAAATAAAATAGAAATACAAGTAAGACCATTTCAGAGAGCACAATTTCACAGAGGGACACCTTTTGACCTTTTAAGCTACGTGCCAACAGAGGATGATTAAGCTATTCACCATGATAGCTAATAGCGGTATCTGAATGTCTTTTGCCAGTTTTAATAAACGCCTAGTACACAAGCACATAGGCTAACAAACCTGTCTTTCTGTGTAGGTCACAAGTGCTTAATTTATATGAGAGGTCCTTTATGGCAATGGTATGGTAATCTTTATTTTGTTATACCAATTTTCCATAAAATTCAAAACTATTTACAATAAAATAAAACAAAATACATTACATAAACTATAGTATATCCATTTAAATAGACAATAATATAGGATTTAAAAACATAATAAACAAACATCCCAACAAGATTATAAAATAAACAAAAAGCCAATTAGTATATCTTAAAAAAAAAAACAAAAGAAAAAAAAGTCAGATAATATCCTAGTCCAAGCAGCCATCTAAAACCTTAGAGAACATCCAAATCTTAACTAGCTTTCTAAACTTAAAATAGTTATTCTCCTAGGACAAGCAGGAATGTAGTCCTCACATGAGGGTGACATCATTCGATGGAGCCCGACACGGAAACTTTGACTGGCAGACTGCACATGCCCAGCCTGCTGTTGTCCGCATGTCCATGCGAGGTTCCTCTTCAATCTCTTCTTTTCCGCGTTGCAGTAGCCTAGCGGTGGTGGAGCTCCAACTCCTTGAATTTGTTTTTTCAAACTTTTTCAGAGTTTTTTCTACATCGGGTCCCTCTTCGTGTTCGGTTTTCCGGTTCGGTAGGTACCCTTGGTTTTGCCTTCATTCTTTGCGGTCGAATCCAGACTTCTGCACCGTGGTGACCCGTTGGTCATTGACCGTGCGCCGGCCTCTTTTTTGATGGCATCCGGTTTTTGACGGTGCCTGCTGACCATGTCCATCACGGATCTGCATGAGGTGTATATCCTCTGCCTGGGGGCCGCTCACAACATCCAGGGTGTCGTTTGTGCGACCAAATGACCCCCCAAAGGGCATCGGGCACGCCTAGACAAAATGGAGAAGAAGCTCTTCGACTCCTAAACCTTGACGTTACTTCGGTGTCCTCGACACCCAAGGACCGCAGGGAACCGTCCCGTCTCTTCCCTGGTGGCCCACTATCCAGTACCCCCTAAGGATCGGGGAGAGAGTGGTCTCTCTCCCGCTAGCCGGGGGTGGTCTCATCTCTGCACCAGGGAAAGACTGGGCACGAGCGCCGGAAATCCAGAAAGCATTGACACCGGTCACAGTCTTGCCGCAGTGCCGGTTCCGGAGCGGCCATTGGAGCTGCCGAGCCATCATCAAATCGGTATTGGCCACCGGAGGGCCCCATCCTCCGGTAGCTAAGGCGCTCTCCACTGGCAACTATGCTGGGCACCGTGCTTCCTCATGATCCCTCCGAGGATGTGCCGGTGACGCCTCGTCCCCTCCATTAGTCCTAACCACCCAGGTCTTTCAGGAGGATCTGGATCGCAGGTGCAATTGGCAATGCTCAAAGCGCTACAGAGCATTGAGCTGCCGGTGCCACCGGCCTCCATACTGGTGCCCCGAGCCTCCACCAATGTTTGCAATCCCTGCTGGAGTGTCTGGGCGTCCTCTTGGCGCCCTTACCGATGCAGCCAAGTGCCTGAGAGGCTTTTTGATGCCCCTCGGCCACCAAATGCCTTCCACTGGAGCGATCCAGATTCCTGGTCCTCCGAGGAGGATGAGGCCTCGGGGGCTGGGCACTCTTGACGGCGGTTCCCCCCCCTGGCATTACCGCGGCCGATTGGCCTCCGGTGCCCTTGGAGCCCAGGCCCATTGCCCCTCCGGCCCCCCACCCTTGGGACTCGTCTTCAGACGACCCCTCTTGGAGCCTTGATCTCCGCCCAAAAAACCTGACGTTTGCCAGCTTCATAAGGGCTATGGCAGAGGCCATCTCCCTTCCAAACTCCTGTCGGAGGAGGATATCTGTCACAAGATGCTGGAGGTCCTCCAGTTCATTGATGCTCCCAAGGAAATCGTGGCAGGTGACGGTCCATGGACATCCTTTAAGGAGCTCCTTCTCCGTATGTGGAACACCCGGTGTCTGTGTCCCCTGGTTAACTTATCTGGTGCAACAGGCTGTGGGCTTTGAATGGTGGCACCTCCCACACCAGTCGGCGCTTGTGGAGTCCACCCTTAAAATGACAGATGATCCTGGACACACGCTTCTGCCCCTTTGGGGCGTGACACAGGGAGTCGATGGCATAGGAAGAAAAATGTTCCAGGGGGCTATGCTGTGGCCCGTATTGCGGTCTACCAGCTACATATGACCCAATATAACCGCAGTTTGTGGAACAGGTCTAAGATTTTGCGGAGGGCCTCCCAGCAACAGCAGGAGTCTCGCAGCCATTGAGGCGAGTAGACACGAGGTCAGGTCTACCTACGATGTGTTCAAGACTGCGCCTGCTTAAACCGCTGGGGGCGTCGGCGCCAGATGGCTGGCTGGCTCCGGGCCTCAGGTCTCCTCCCGAAGTTCAGGACAGACTTGCTCCCCTGTACAGGCAAAACCCTGTTTGGGGATAAGGTGAAAGAGGTCATGGCACAATTGAAAGATCAGCATGATACTCCTCTGCAACTCTCTGCCAGCCCCTCTGAAGGCCCCTCCTCTGCCTAGGAAGTCTTACAAGGCCGGGTTCTCATAAGCCCTTTACCAGCCGAGGAAATACTATTCTCCATCCACCCATGCCCACCTGCCTCTGTCAATTCCCAGAGGTCGTGGCCAACAGCAGCGGGTTCCAAGGACCCAACCAGCCCCTCTGCAGTTCGATCCCCGGTTGGTGGCAGGCTCTTTTGCTTCGCCCACCGTTGGGAAGCAATCACTTCGGACCGTTGGGGTCCTTTTCATTGTCCCACCAGGGTTACCGCCTGATTTCAGCAAGCTCCCAGAGACGCTCCCCCATGTCCATCATGGGGCTCGCCTGCCCATCAGGTCATTCCTTCATTTGGAAACTCTCCACCCTTTTAGCGGCAGGCGCAGTGGCACTGGTCCCCCACGAGCAACAGGGCCAGGGCTTCTACTCAAGGTATTCCTTATTCCGAAGAGGAATGGCAGCTTGTACCCCATTCTCAAACTTCAGGTCCCTCTGGGCACGCTGATCCCACCCCTCTGAAGAGGGAGACTGGCTCTGCTCCCTCGACTTAAAGGAGGTTTATGCCCATAATGCAATTGTCCCCAACCAAGGCAGTACCTCCGCTTTCTGTTGGACGGCACAATTTCAGTACAAAGTGCTGTTCTTTGGGCTGGCATTCAACCCCTGTTCTCACGAAATGGTTGGCGGTGGTAGCTGCCTACCTCAGGCATCCCTCAGTCCACGTCTTTCCATAGCTGGATGCATGGCTAATCTGGAGTGACTCCCACTCCGGGGCCTTGAACACACTGGTCCTGATGGTTCAGACCTTGCAGACGGGATTTGTCATCAACATCCCCAAGTCGCATCTCAGTCCGTCTCCACAGTTAGACTTCATTGGCACCAGGTTGGACATGGTACAAGCAAAGGCTTTTCTGTCCAAGGATTGGTCCGTCTGCTGGGCCCATGGCGGCCTCAGTCCATGTGATTCCCTTTGCTTGCTTCCGCATGAGGAACCCTCAGTGGGCTTTGCGGTCCCAGTGGCGACAGGCATCACAAGATCTGGAGGTGCCGGTGACGGTCACGGACCCTCTTTGCCTCTCCCTGATCTGGTGGGAAGCCCTTCCCAATCTGGAAACCGGGCTCCCATTTCAGCCCGCATCGCCCCAGATGACCCTCACCGCCGGTTGCCTTGCCTCAAGGGTGGGGGGGGCCCATACGGAGAGCCTGTATACCGAGGGTCTTTGGACTGCGGCTGAAGCCCGCTGCCAGATAAACTTCCTGGAGCTTCGGGCGATCCGGTACGCCTTGTGGGCTTCCAGGACATCCTGTCCTCCAAGGTGTCCTCATCAGAACAACAACCAAGTGGCGATGTGGTACAACAAGAAGTAGGGCGGCACGGCTCCTTCTTCCGCTGTTAGGAAGTGATACAGGTCTGGGATTGGGCCTTTTCCAGAGGCAAGTATCTATGGGCTACCTATCTGCTGGGTCACCTGAACACACTGGCAGACTGTCTCGGCTGGTCCTTCCAGCCATACAAGTGGTCCTGAACCTTGCAGTGGCAGCTGACTTGTTCCGTCACTGGGGCACGCCAGATATGGACTTGTTCGCCTCTCCACACAATCACAAGGTGATCATATTCTGCTCCCTGATTCTGGGGAAGGGCCATCCGACCTGCAACATGTTTACCCTTCACTGAGGACAGGGTCTCATGTACTCGTATCTACCATCCCGCTCCTCTCGAGGACTCTGACGAAACTGTAAGGGGGTGGGGGGGAGACCATGATCCTGGTGGCACCCTCCTGGCCATGGCAGGTGTGGTTTCCTCTGCTCTAGGACCTGTCCGTGAGTGCACCAGTCCCGCTGGGGACAGCACCCAACCTCATATCGCAGAACCAGGGCACCCTGCACCACCCAAACCTCTGGGTCCTGGCCCTCACAGCGTGGATGTTGAGTGCATGATCCTCCAGCTCTTGCAGCTCTCAGATGGTGTCTCCAGGGTCTTGATTGAATCCCAGAAATCTTACAGCTCGAAGTGAAAGCGTTTCCCCACCTGGTGCAGCAATCACAGACTGACCCTTTCTCTTGTCCGCTCCCCTGTCCGCTGGATTACCTCTGGCACCTGTCTGAGCCTGGCCTCCAAACCAGCTCGGTTCGAGTACACATCAGTGCCTACCACCAGGGTTGTCGCCAATGCGCCTGTTTCAGTCCAGCTGCTTGATTGGGTGCCTCATACGGGGTTTCGTTCCAGCTGAAGCCCCCACTTCGACCGCCAGCAACACCATGGATCTCAACGTTGTTCTGGCCAGGCTAATGTGGCATCCCATTTGAGTCCCTCAAGTCCTGTGACCTGAAGTTCTTCACCTTGGAAAGTCATGTTCCTGGTGGCGATCACTTCCACTCGCAGGGTCAGTGAGATCTAGGCCCTGGCTACGTACGCTCCCTACACAAAATTCTTCCATGATCATGTGATGCTGCGTACACATCCAAACTTTTGGCCTAAGGTGGTGACTGCTTTCCACATCAACTAGTCAATCATCCTTCCCACAGCCTTATTCCCACTCGGGGGGAACGTGCTCTCCAAACCCTGGACTGCAAGCGGGTGCTCACTTTCTACTTGGATCATACAACGACCCACAGGCAGTCCATCCAGCTCTGTCTTTTGACCTTAATAGACTGGGAGCAGCAGTGGGGAAACAAACCTTGTCAAACTGGCTAGCGGATTTCATTGCCTTCTGCTGCGAGCAGGCAGGCCTTCAGCTGGCTGGCAGGGTGAAAGCTCACTCTGTGCGGGCTATGGCGGCATCCGTGGCCCATCTGTGTGCGGTCTCTGTCGCCAAAATGATGTCACCCACATGTGAGGACTAACATCCTACTGTCCTTGGAGAACACTTGTTACAGGTTAGCAACTGTGCTTTCTCTGAACAAAAGTCTAAGGTAAAGTATTCCAAATTGAAGGTGTTTGAAACTGAAAGGGCCGCTCCCTAGTTTCTTCGTCTAATTTCTCAGGGAGAAAGGGATCCTTAAAAGTTCTTTCTGAGCGGGTAGAAGTGAGCTGAGACAGCTACTCCCTGAATTGCCATTCCTACTGAGACTGCCTCGAATAGCCCCCTTTTAGTGTCATTAGGGCGCTTCAGGGAATAATTTTCAGAGTACAGCAGCACACCTCCCTGAATTCAGATTTTGAGATTCTTATTTTGTGTTTCTGGAAGAGAGATGGCGAAGAAGAGGAAAGTCAACCATCAAGGTATTTCTGACCATGCCCCCTCAGCTTCCCAACCTACCCTAGAAGCCTTTAATTTTCAAAGGCACCCAGATTCAGGGTTTATTGAACTAGGAGCTCTGCACTCCATTTTAGGAGAGACATCCATCTCCCTAAGGGCCTGGTTTTATCACAGTTTTCAGACTTGATACAGCCAGGAACTAGGAGTGAGAAGGAAGCTGTTGACGTCGATGCCCCTCTTTTCTGGTGAGACAGAGATCCTGGCAAAAGAGTTAAGTACAGCCACTCCCGTAAGTGTTGCATATTGAGCTCAGGAGTTTTTGGAGAAGTCTGCAAAAGTCATTCTGGATATTATATAGATAGCCGTAGCTAAACTGGAACAGTCTCTTTCCTTAAGGATGGACTGTGTTGTTTTGTTTAAGTAATTGTTCTTTCAGGTCAAGGAGAACACTCAAAAGATTAAAGAACTCGGTGAGCAGTTGAAATGGAAATGTGCTGGTTTCAGGCTAGCAAGCTAGCCCTTGTCAAGGACAGTTTATTGATGCATGAGAATTTAGGCAACTTCAGCAGGAGATTCTTAATTTTCCTAAATGCCCCATGATATCACCTTTAGAAATTTTCAAGAAATTTTATTTACAAATTTTAAAAGTCTCTAAGGAAACAATTCAGTGGTTTCAAGATGTATTATTTTTTTTATATAAAAATAAATAAAAATTATTTAAGGGCAAAAAATATCACTATTTCCTGTTGATGATCGAGAAACCTAACAATGTAGAAAGTTTTTTTTTTAAGGAAAAAAAACCCAAAAGTACTTGATCTGGGGGCTGTTTGTCCTGAGATTCCCTTGCAAGTGCATTGTGAAGTTTCAGGATGCTAGATAGGTTTTTGATCCTTTTCATTTAGAAAATTTCTTGCAAAATAAGATTGCCCCAGTAAGTATTGGTGATAGTCCATGAATACATTGGACTATATATAGTGAAAAAAGAAGAAAAGGCAATATAAAAACATATGAGTTAAACAATAATTACAAAAATTATCCCACTTAATTAAAATTATTTATTTGAACAAAATTTAAATTTTTTTTACAAAAAAAAAAGCATACACAATATAAAAAAATATCAAAAATCTCAATTTGCATATGCACTATTCAGAAAATGTCTGCAGATGCTATACTTAAATAAAAGTTATCATGAAGCTAGCCACAGCAAACACTATTCAATGTCATATACAAAATGGGGAAAAAAATCCTCTTCCATTTACATAAATACTGCAAGTGATAGCCACTGCAAGCACAACTGAAATGTCCAAACCGGAGAAAGATCCTCTGACATCTGCATAGCGCTGAACCCAGAAGTGCAGCGTTGAGTATTGTAATGCAATTGTTCAAAAAAATTCCCCAACAAAGGCCTTTTTGTTTTGCTTGACGAGGCTTCATCAGGGGGGTCTATGTTACATCAAATCTATTTCCACAGTGGCTGAGTTAGAGATCTTAATCCCACAGCAAACATCAAATGTAAATGATCAACAAGAATGTTTATCTGAGTCTCCTTTCGCTGTCTCGTGGGAACCAGAAGCGGATAGGAGTTCTAAACTGATATCCCTGTCTTTTAAGGGTCTGTGTTCATGCAAATATTTAGAAAGCAAGCTTCTAAATGTGTGATTTTTACATGTGAAGGTAAAAAAAAATGTTTACTCTCTCTCCTAGTTTATCATGCAGTCTACCTGGAGGAGATGACGGCGTCTGAGGTTACCCGGAAGATTGCATTGGTATTTAATATTCCGCTGCATCAAATTATCCAGGTTTACAGACAGGGTCCTGCTGGCATACATGTCGTCGTTAGTGATCAGGTAATAGGTTTTTCCTACTTCAATTGCTAGGAAATGGAGACAGAAAGTAATAAGAAGGAAAAAAAAAAGCCTCATTTAAATTGTGGCGTGGTTTGGTAGAAACCATTCAAACAGGAAGATGAGCATTACACATTCTTATAGTGTTCTATGGCTCTCTGCATTTGAAGTTCACAGCAAGCCTACCAATGGCCTCGCCAGGCTGCGACAGTCCATCTTCAAACTTGCAAACCAGTGAAGAGGACAGAGGCACTCATCCCAGTAATTGTGATACAAAAATGCTTTATAGCAAATATTGTAATTGCATGTGGGCCAGGAACAGAAAATATATTTATCGATATCAGATAAGGTGGTAAAATCTTAGTCTGTTTTTCTGAATGGTGTATGGCTATAGATTGTTTTCACATAACCATTTCTGAGTGGTAGCTGAAACGTTTTATGTGATTGAAATGGCTGAAACAGTGTATTCATTAATTTCAGCTATAGCATCATCTAATGGACTAATTTATTTGTTTAAAAAAATAATGAAATCTGATACCATTTTCAAGGTATTAGCCACAGAACATAAAGTAAATTTGGGTCCCTATTTTCATTCAGGTCATCAAGGGCTTGATTTACTAAGCTTTTTTCCCCATAGATGCAGAATGGAAAAAAGCCTTTGTAAATTAGGCCATAAATAATACTTCTCCAGATATGGAAATAAACATTGACACCGTTTTAGCTTAATCTTTTGCCTATATAGCAAGCTTTAAATGGCTCCTTACATGCATGGATAACATTTAGCTTGGTATAATGGTAATTAAGTGTATAACTTTGGCAGTTTAACAACTGTTTATCACCCATGGTTTCATAGTTACAAGCATTAGCTTTCCATCATTTTGTATTTAAGTATTCTAATGTTTACCATTCCAGTAGTCTTCCAAGTTGTTCAGCTCAACTGCATAGTCTACATCTCATTTTTTTCTGATTGCTGCATGTTTGTAGTTTGCATTTCATTGCAAGTTAGTTCACTGGATAGACATGTGCAGCTTGGCAATTGACAGGAATGCACACACTTGCATGATAACATCTCCAAAATTGCAGTTGATGTTGGTGATTCCCACCTCCATTCTCTGAGGATTACTGTGTCATGCATCTGCAGTCTTTTGGACTAGACACAACTGGTTGGTTTTGCAGACTGTGCCTTTAAATACTGCCTCGAAGTTGACTTAGAGTATGCCTGAACAGGTAGTCTTTGCATGGTAAAAATTGACTGGACTGTCTTCCCTCGTTGCTTGGTACAAGAGTTCATAGTGTAGGTGATTTTATAAACTTGTGCAGGTAGTTCACAAATATATATGGCAGGTGAATTGGTATGTTTTTGAACTCCTTTTGAGGTGACTTCATATGACTGTCCTAGTTGACTGAATGTTTCCTGCCATTTTAATATAAACCTAGTTCACGGTCACAAGGTAACTTTCCTTTTCCAGTAGTTTCCCTAGAATTAAATTTCCAGACTTGCAAAAGCCCTTTGTGATGGCATTTTCTCACAGGACAAGCAGGATGGTAGTCCTCACATATGGGTGACATCACAGGATGGAGCCCAATCACAGAACACTTTTGTCAAAGTTTCTAAAACTTTGACTGGCACCTACTGGGCATGCCCAGCATGGCACTAAACCTGCAGCCAGCAGGGGTCCCCCTTCAGTCTTCTTTTTTTCCACGCAGCAGTAGCCACGCTGGTTAAGGAGCTCCACAGAGATTCCTGACAGGAATTTTCCTCACGGAATTACTAAAAACTTTCATACTCCACAGGCTCCCGATAACCCGTCCAGGTATTGGGAGCTGTGACTCCGCCTTTAACGGTGGTCCCTCCGGCTATGCCTCTGCCTCCTCCTTCCCTTCTGGAGCCAGGGCTGCTTGCTCCAGGTCTCAGTGAAGAACTGGACCGGATTGTTCAGGAGGCCATCGATTAGGCGATGCACAGACTTCAAGTTCCTCTGCCACCGATACCGGTGCTGATTGTGGAACCGACCACAGATACGATTCCGGTAGCACTGGCATCGCTGCACTCGAAGATGGAAGCGCTTATAGCCGCTTTTCCACCAATGGATCCTGGGTCACCGATAGCTCTGGTGCCTTCCCCGCTTACCCTGTCATCGGGAGGGGAAACACCATTCCGCATTCCTCCATCGGGAGTTCTTCCGATACCTCAACCATCGATGCCGATGCGCCCATCAGCGCCACTGATCCATCCATCAATGCCTGCACCGGTGCCCTCGATGCCTTCATCAGTGCCCCCAGCACTTCCCTCGATGCCTTTGGAACCTAGACCGGGACCTTCAGGAATACCATCGTCCTGTCCTCCTCAGGCTTCTAGAGGAGCAGGTCCTGATCCCTATGACACCTGGACCGATGATTCTTCTCAAGACACTGATGACTTGCCATCGCCACCTTCTCCTACTGAAAGCAGGAAGCGTTCTCCAGAGGACCTATCCTTCATAAATTTTGTGAAGGAAATGTCTGAATTGGTTCCCTTCCAATTGCAGACTGAACAAGATGACAGGCATCAAATGATGGAGCTGTTACAATTGCTGGATGCTCCCAAAAAAATAACCTCATCCCTATTCACCAGGTTCTTTTGGATCTCCTAAAAAAGAACTGGGAACACCCTGGTTCCTTGGCTCCAGTCAACAGAAAAGCTGATACCACTTATTTGGTCCATTCAGCTCCAGGATTCCAGAAACCTCAGCTGGATCACCAATCTGTGGTTGTAGAATTGGCCCAAAAAAGGGCAAAATTGATCAAAACCCCACTCTTCCTTTCCCCCAGGTAAGGAACAGAAATTCCTGGATGCCATCGGCCATTGTGTCTTCCAGGGATCGATGCTTATCTCTCATATCGCCTCCTACCAGCTATATATGACCCAGTACAACAGGGTCTTATTCAAGCAGATATAGGACTTTGCAGAATCCCTGCCTCAGCAATTCCAAGAACAATTTCTTACCCTAGTACACAAGGGTTTTGAGGCAGGGAAGCATGAAATAAGATCTTCTTATGATATCTTTGACACCGCTTCCAGGGTATCTGCAACTGCTATTTCGGCAAGAAGATGGGCCTGGCTTAAGTCTTCGGACTTGCGCCCTGAATTACAAGACAGATTATCTCATCTGCCCTGCATAGGAGACAATCTGTTTGGGGAACAGATTCAGCGGACGGTGGCGGAACTCAAGGACTATCATGAGTCCCTTCGCCAGCTCTCTTTGATGCCCTCTGAGTATTCCTCCAAACAGCCTTTCAGGAAGGATACTAAAAAATCATTCTTCCGTCCAAAAAAGTTCTATCTACCACAGTCTAGGACTTGTTCCATGAGACCTTGCCAAAAGGACCAGTCTCGTCAACCTTGTAAACAAAAGCCGCAAGCAGCTCCTCAGCCAGAGCCTGCTTCCGGTTTTTGACTCCTGCAAAGAGAGCAGCAGTCAGTTTTCACTGCCTCACATACCAGTGGGAGGTCGATTATGCCATTTCAACAACAGGTGGCACACAGTCACCTCAGACCAGTGGGCCTTACCATAATTTCTCAAGGTTATCGCCTAAACTTTCTCTCCATTCCACCGGACTCCCCAACTCTAACGGCATGGAGAACATCTGACCATTCACTACTCCTGGAGTAGGAGGTCTCCCTCCTCCTCCAGTCCAGAGCAATAGAACCAGTACCTTACTCTCGACAAGGCCTAGGATTCTATTCCTGGTACTTTCTAATCCCCAAAAAATCGGGAGGCGTTCGTCCAATTCTGGACCTACGTGCCCTCAACAAGTACCTCCAACGAGAAAAGTTCAAGATAGTAACCTTGGGTTCCCTCCTTCCTCTTCTGCAAAGAGGAGGCTGGCTCTGCTCTTTCGATCTCCAAGATGCGTACACGCACATTGCGATAAATCCATCTCATCGCAGGTTCCTGAGATTTCTAGTAGGCCCCAAGCACTATCAATACTGAGTGCTTCCATTCGGCCTGGCATCTGCACCACGAGTCTTCAAGTGCCTCATAGTAGTAGCAGCCTTCCTCAGGACTCAAAGTGTTCACGTCTACCCATATCTAGGCGATTGGTTGATCAGAGCTCCCACTCAGGAAGCTGCTCTGTCGTCCCTACGTCTTACTTTACATACTCTGATTTCGCTACGATTTCTCGTCAACTACACAAAATCCTGCTTATTCTCATCTCAAACTTTATCATTCATAGGGGCTGACTTGGACACCTTGCAGGCAAAGGCATTTCTGCCTCAACAGCGAGCTCGCACTCTCATCTCCCTCGCACACCAGCTACAGTCTCAGCAACGCACGACTGCACCCAACTTCCTCATCCTACTGGGACACATGGCGTCCTCAGTACAGGTTACCCCAATGGCCCGCTTGGCCATGAGAATCATGCAGTGCACTCTAAGGTCACAATGGACTCAGTCCGTCCAACCTCTATCAACCATTGTCCACATCACCGACTCACTCCGTCAATCTCTAGCCTGGTGGAAAAATCAGATCAATCTCCTCCAAGGCCTGCCCTTCCAGGCTCCAGACCCTCAAATAATTCTCACCACCGATGCTTCCAACCTCGGCTGGGGAGCCCATGTGGCCGATTTGCAAACACAAGGAACTTGGTCTCCAGAGGAAGCCAAACACCAAATCAATTTCCTGGATCTTTGAGCAATCAGATATGCTCTCGGGGTGTTTCAGGATCGCCTTTCCAATCAGGTCATCCTGATTCAGACGGAAAACCAGGTGTCCATGTGGTACATCATCAAACAGGGAGGGTCGGGCTCCTACCTACTGTGTCAGGAAGCTGCACAGATATGGGCGGAGGCCCTCACCCACTCGATGTACCTCAGGGCCACCTATTTGCTGAGAGTGGACAATGTGTTGGCGGACAGGCTAAGTTGCGCTTTCCATCCGCACGAGTGGTCCCTCAACCCCTCAGTAGCAGACGCAGTATTCCAACGTTGGGGTCATCCTCGCATAGACTTCTTTGCGTCACCTCAAAACCGCAAGGTAGAGAACTTTTGCGCTCTCGCTCACAGCCAACACTCACAGCCAAGAGATGCGTTCTCCCTCTCATGGGCAACCGGTCTCCTATATGCATTCCCTCCACTTCCACTTCTCTCGAAGACTCTCATGAAGTTACGTCAGGACAGAGGATGCATGATCCTGATAGCACCTCACTGGCCTTGCCAAGTGTAGTTTCCAATACTTCAGGATCTCTCCATTCGCAGGCACATTCCCTTGGGAATGGACCAGATTCTGATCACTCAGAATGACGGGTGCATGAACCATCCCAATCTTCAAGCTTTGTTCCTGACGGCCTGGATGTTGAAAGGTTAATTCTTCAGCCAGTTTCCCATGTCCTGATTGCTTCACGGAAGCCTTCCACGAGAAAGTCTTACCTCTACAAATGGAACAGGTTTGAGTCATGGTGTTTTTCTCAATCCCTTGATTCCTTTACCTGTTCCACCACGAAGTTTCTAGACTATCTCTGGCACTTATCAGAATCAGGTCTAAAAACTTCCTCCATCAGAATGCATGTCAGTGCGGTGGCTGCCTTCCATAAAGGTTTCGGGGATGTTCCTATTTCGGTACAACCCCTTGTAACACGTTTTCTGAAAGGCTTACTTCACCTCAAGCCTCCACTGTGCCCTCCGGCCCCTTCTTAGGACCTCAATCTGGATTTGGGTCAGCTCATGAAGCCACCATTCGAGCCTCTCTAATCCTGTGATCTTCGCTATCTCACATGGAAAATGATTTTTCTTTTGGCAATCACATCTGTTTACAGAGTTAGTGAGTTACAGGCCCTAGTTACCTATCCGCCTTACACTAAACTTCTGCAGGACCGGGCAGTACTCCGCACTAACCCTATGTTCTTACCTAAGGTAGTATCATAGTTTCACATTAATCAATCCATTATACTACCTACCTTCTTTCCCAGGCCCCACTCCAATCCAGGAGAACAGGCTCTCCATACCCTTGACTGCAAATGGGCTCTAGCCTTCTATCTAGATCGTACAGCTGCCCACAGGAAAAGCACTCAATTGTTTGTCTCTTTCCATCCCAACAAATTGGGGCAGCCTGTGGGTAAGCAGACTCTCTCCTCCTGGTTAGCGGACTGCATATCCTTTTGCTATCAGCAAGCAGGCATTCCGCTTCAAGACCGTGTTAAAGCACACTCTGTGAGGGCCATGGCGACTTCAGTAGTGCACCTACGCTCAGTGCCGCTTCCTGACATTTGTAGGGCTGCTACCTGGAGTTCTCTCCATACCTTTACAGCCCATTATTGCTTAGACAAGGCCGAAAGACAAGATTCCATCTTCGGCCAGTCTCCAAGTCTGGATGGTATTCAGCCCAGATTTCTGAAAGAACTCAAATATGAAATTGCAGACCTTTCACTAGCAGTCTCTAACCTATCATTAAAATCAACCACAGTATGTGAAGACTAGAAGGGTGGTCAATTAAGCACCGATTTTTAAAAAGGACTCTGAAGTGATCCAGGAAACTACAGAATGGTGAGCCTGATATTGGTCCAGAATTATCGGTGAAATGGATAGACTTGGCTTAATGGGGACGAGCAAACATGGATTCATGCAAGGGGGAAGTCTTGCTTTACCAATCTATTAGAATTGTTGGAAGCTGTAAACATGTAGATAAAGACGAGCCAGTTAATTTATAGTATGTCTGGATTTTCAGAAGTTCTTCTGAGAAACAATTTAGTAAATTAAAAAGTTATTGGATAAGAGTTGATACCTTGCTGTGGGTTGCCTGCTGGTTAAAAGATAAGAAACAGAGTTGGACTAAATGGGCAGTTTTTCCTGTGGCAAGAGTGCCCCAAGGATCTTGTACTGGAATCAGTACTGTTGAACATTTTTCTTAAATGATCTGGAAAAGGGAGCTAATGGTGACAGTCATAAGAACATAAGAGATGCCATGCTGGGTCAGAACAAGGTCCAAAAGAGTCCAGCGTTCTGTCTTCAACAGTGACCAGTTCAGGTCACATGTATCCAACAGATCCCCAAAAGTGAATGTGCCAAACCAGTTTATTTATATTCCGCCTTTCAGGTACTTCAAAACGGATTACATTCAGGTATCTATTTTTTTTGTTATTCACTCCCAGAGACAACAATATTGTTCTTTAGTCTACCTGGCTAAGGTTTTATGGATTTTTCTTCCACTAATTTGTCCAAAACTCTCTTAAACCCCTTCTGTGCTAGTTACCTTGATCACTTCTTCTGGCAACATATTCCACAGCTTGATTGTATCTTGAGTAGTAGTATGTATTTGATTTGTATTCCGCCTTTCAGGCACTTCAAAGCAGATTGCATTCAGGTAGTGGTTATTTCCATATTCCCCAGAGGGCCTACAATCTAAGGGCCTCATTTGCTTAGCATTTTTCTCATAGAGGCAGAGTGGGAGAAAGGCCTTAGTAAAACAGGCCCTGACAGTGGCAAATTGTAGGAAAATATCAGCCTGGGAAATATTTTCAAAACAGGCCCAAGAGTTATACGTTTAACTTCCTTGTGTGTTTTCTGTATAATTTGTTGTTCAACAACTCCCAAAAGCATGTCAAGCAGAACCTTGAGAGGCCCATCGTTTGTCCTGGAGCCAAAATATCTGTAATGAAAATTTCACATTTTTTCCTAAATAACTAAGTAGAGGAGCACACCCTAGTCCAGAGATGAACAAACTGAACTGCAGTCCGTTTTCCATCCATTCAGTTGATTGACCCCTGTGCCCCCCCCCCCCCTAAGTTTGATTAAATATTTTTATATACAGCAGCTTGAAAAAGTATTCAACTCCCTAAAAAGTCAGTAGGTTTGTATAGATTACAAATGACTGTTTTACACAGATTGTTCCAGAAAGTATTTGTTGCAAATCCGTATGTTCTTCAAGTAAATTTTCAAAGTCACAGTTCATTATTTCTCTACATTTTTTTGTAAAATTAAAAAAAAAAGCTGCTTGCATAAGTATTCAACCTCTTCAGACTAGAACTTGGTAGCACCACCTTTTTGCTGAAATAATTTTAAGTCTGTTGGGTACCAGCTTTGTACACTATTTGGTACTGATTTTTGCTCATTCTTCCTGGCAGATTTTCTCAGGGTTGTTAAGGTGGATTGGATGATGCTTATGGACTGAAATTTTCAAATAGTGTCACAGTTTCTTGATTGGATTGAGATCTGCACGTTTGGCCATTGTAGAACATTCACCTTTTTTGTGAATGTTCCTGTGTTGCTTAGGTCATGGGAGAAAGTTCACCTTTCAGTAGGCCAAAGTTGTTTTTTTTGTTTGTTTTTTAGTACACTGAAGCAGGTTGTCTTGCAGTATCTCCCTTTATGTTGCACCATCCACCTGTCTTTCAAGTTTAACAAGATGTCCAGTCCCTGCTGAGGAAAAGCATCCCCACAGCTTGAAGCTGCCACCCCCATACTTTGCTGTTGGGATGGAGTTTGCTGAGGAATGGGCAGTGTTAGGTTTGTACCACACATAGCATTTTGAATTTTGGCCAGAAAACTTAATTTTTCTCATCTGACCACAAAACCTTATCCCACATTTTATCTGGGTCACTGTGATGCGTTCTGGCAAACTCTAGATGTGCTTTGATGTGGTTTTTTTCAGTAATGACTTCTTTTTAGTCACCCTCCCATGCACGCCATTTGTTTACAGAGCTCTTGAATATGGTTGACTGGTTCACCTCCACTCCAGACTCAGCCACTGAACTCTGTAGCTCCTTCAAAGTGATTGTTGGCCTTTCTGTAGCTTCCCTTGCTCTGATGCTGAGTTTTGAGGGATGGCCTTGTCTAGGCAGTGTCTGGGTGGTAGGATGAATCTTCCATTTCCTCACAATTGATCCAACAGTGCTAACTGGGATATCCAAGCCCTTGGATGTTATTTTGTAGTATTTTCCTATCTTGTGCATGTTTTATAACTTTATCTTTATTTTTCTTAGAATGCTCTTTGGTTTTCATTTTCACAGCTTTCTTTCAGATTCACAGTCTGACCAATGGTACTGGAATTAGGGGATCTTTTATCCAAAAAAAACTGACTTTTTTTTTTAATGATTCACATGTAGAGGCCAATTGTAACAATATCAAAAAGCTTTTTAAACAAATGTTACTTCTTAAATCCAAATAAGATATTAAACCATATTAAAATTACCCCACCCAAAAATATCTCAATATTCACCAACCCAACTAGGACCCTAGTTTCGACAACCAATAGTCTCCTTCTTCAGGGGCACCTACCCACTAAAATGTTTTAACAATACAAAAAGCCAATCCAATTACAATATAATCTTTTTTAAATGAACGTCGGTATATAAAAATCATAAAAAAATAATCACAGTCACAATCATTCTTATCAAGTTCAAAAAAGCAATCAGATTATAATATATTATCAAAATCATAAATGTTTTTATTAACACCACAAGGTTGCTTTTCTTGTTATTATAAATGTCATTTTGCGAATGTTGCATAGAAAAAGTACCATAATCTGCTTGCACCTACATGACTCCTACTAATTTTTATATCAAATTTTATAGTTCTACTGATTTTGAGGAATCTTCTACCATCAGTTCCCGATTGTCATCACAGTTGGCAGCCCTTCAACATTCATTGTTTCTCCAAATCCTGTCGGACAATGTTGTTCAATTCCGTTCGTTTTGCGAATGTTGCATAGAAAAAATGCCAAAATCTGCTTGCACCTACATCACTCCTACTAATTTTTATATCAAATTTTATAATTCTTCTACTGATTTTGAGGATAATTCTTTAAGTGTTGAAGTTGGCATTTCTTTTCTCGAACGGATTGAAAGTGAAAGCAATTAGAAATGTCTGAAAATGCTACAGATGGTACTGAAATGCTAAATTCCACTAATTACCCAACCTGGAGATTTAAGATGATTCTTGTAAAAACTAAGACTTTGGACAATAATAGAATCTGATCTACTAAATATATCAGCTAAATATAGCTGCTTTGATTTTATATGGAAAGGCGATATAACAAATGAAACTAAACAAAAAAAAAGAATGCCTGAAGGAAAAATGATCAGGATGCCATGAATATAATTGTTCAAACATTAAGCATGTCACAGACTGGTTATGTTACTAGCCAGACTATGACAAAAGGCATCTGGTCATGTTTGGAAAAGGCAAATAGAAGACGTATCCTTGGGGGAAAAAAAATACCAAACTTAAGCATCAGATAAATATTGTCAAATGGGAGAAAGAAGAGTGTGATACTATATACATGCAGCATGTGGTATCATTAGCTAAACAGCTCCGAATCCTAGGAGATCCAAGTGGGGAGGCAAAAGGTGCATCCCTTAGTAATTCAAGGACTTCCTCAAACATACTGTAGCGTGACAAGAAGCTTTAATGTGTGCAGTACATCTGAGCTGATGTCAGAAAATGTCCATCATGAACTCCATGTAGAAGAACGATGCCAAAAAAAGAATTCACCGTATATTGAATCAGTATATAATACGTACAGAGTTTGGAGAAACTTCAGAGAAAATGACTCAGAAAATAAAATGCTATCACTGCAAGAAATTTAGACATTTTCTAAGGAAATAAAAGAAAAAATGAGAGCAAAAATAGCCAGAGTCACCTTGCAAGAAAGCCACTGGATCCACAAATAAGCAATATATATTTCATGTAAATGCAAACAGTATAGATCAAAACAATTGACAGCCAAGAGCCATTTTCAGTAGATTTCTGGTCCTTCAAGTCATTTTAACTGGTCAACATAAGTTACTTTACTCTGCAGAGCAGGACAGATCTGTAAAAATGACAGATGGCATGTCCAAGGAAGCAGTGAGGTTAGGAAGTATTCATTTCAAGCCATATGGAGACCGTGACCATGAAAGTCTGATAATTGAAGATATTCTATATGTACCTGAATTAGCTGATAGTATCACATCAGTTTCCAAATTAGATGAGGAATTTAAAAGTGATTTTTGAAAAAAAAAAAAAAAAAAAAAAAAAGTTGATTCGTCAAAAAATAGAACTTTTGTTCACTCATGAAGACTCATTTATCATATGAATACCAAGAGTATACCAGTGATCATGCAAACGTACAAGCAATTAATGCAAAGTTGTAGCACAAACACTTTGCATGTTTGAATATAATACACTAAAATTTATAGGCAAAACTGGTAAAATCAGATATTCACTTGAAGACAGGAGTTCTAGATACATATGATGATGGCAACAAAGAGAAAACAAGTAATCCATTGGAGTTCTTATACATTGGTTTATGTGGACACATACCAGTGGATTCTATTGGTGGTAGATGGTATATATTTATCATACATAGAAACATAGAAATGACGGCAGAAGAAGACCAAACTGTCCATCCAGTCTGCCCAGCAAGCTTTCACACTTATTTTTTTTTTCATACTTTTCTGTTACTCTTATCCCTTTAAATAACGTTTTTGGTTCTATTTCCCTTCAACCCCTGCCATCGTAGATAGCAATGCTGAGCTGCATCTAAGTGAAGTATCCAGCTAATTGGTTTGGGGTTGTAACTGCTGTAATAATCCATCTACTCCCACGCTTGTTTACCCAGCCTGTGCAACTCAGTCCTTGTTGGTTGTTTAAATACAAATCCTCTTTTCTTCATACCCCCTGCCGTTGAAGCAGTGAGCTGCGCTGGATATGTATTCTAAGTGAATTATACATGATTTCAACCGGAAGTTGAATGCATTTTCCTTGACCACAAAAATGAGTCCCAAATCATTTTTTTTTATTCCGCAATTTGTATTAAATGGTTATAACATGAAACACAAAAAAAGAAAACAATACAACTACAACATAATGGGCATTTACAAATAATCAAAAGAAAGTAACTGTGCTCTACAATTTTTAAATCAAATGATCTAGTATACTTCAGTTCTTCTGGAAAGAGTGCAATTGATTACATTTTTCAGTTACTGTGGCTTCAGATTTATAATCAACGCAAACCATGTACCACTAGAAAAATTTGCTGATCATAGAAACGTCCTTCCAATTAGAATGTTACACCACAATAGCTAATAAAATATCAAATGGTTTAACATTTTTAGCCTTAATTCTCTAAGCACTATAGATTTGACTGATAAGACAAGTCAAAAGTAATGTTAAAAATTGTTTTAATTTTATCCCAAACTTTCCTCCAAAAAGGCATATTTCCCAGTATTGCACTCTTTCCGGAAGAACTGGAGTATACTGGGGGTTTTCCAAGCCGGTTGAGCTGCCCCCCCCCCCCCCCCCGATGGGCTAGGTCCCGCTTCATGCTAGGTGGGCCTCCCAGTGGCTAGCCACAGCGGTGCCATCTTAGGCGCGATTTGGTGCGGCGCCATTTTGCCCCCATTGTCCATCGGTACACGTGGTGCAGGCCGGCCCTGTGTACGCCTAACGCGTGTACACCTGTGTGTATAACCGCGCGCATAACTACACACACAACCGGCTGCTTAGATTTACACGCACCGAGGCGGGTCTGGGCGCGCTCGAGAGGCTCTAGCCGGCTGAACGCACAAGCTACAGAGTATCATATCCCCGGCAGCAAAGAAGCTCAAGTGGTTAAAAATTGTTTTAATTTTATACCAAACTTTCCTCCAAAAAGGCATAATGCGTATACAAAAGAGAATCATCTTTAAAACAAAACCAACAGTTACTGAACTCGGTAGATTTAATAATGATGTACTGAAGTCCAAATAGCTCAATGAGCAATTTAAAAGGGGGATTCTGTAATAAATGGAGATAGATGCTTTAAAATTCTTCTCCAAAAATATTCTCATTGCTTAAGTTCCAGAGCTCTATTTAACTCACGTTTACAAACTTTCTGAAGCCCAAGACGCCTGTCTGAAATAGCATGAACTTATATAAGTATGAAGCTATAATCCTATATATTGGCACATAGAATAAAAGTCTGCCTTATCATACCGAATTGAAAACTCAATAGACCATGCCCTAATAAAAGAGACTAAGTTGAAACCATGCATAAGCTTCCAAGAACAGTAAATCATCCTTCATTCTTAACTGAGACATTAATTCTTTGTTCTCATTTAAAGCATCATTTAGTGCCCTAATGCCTTTAGCCTGCCAAAGAGTCTAGTTAACTAGCTTTTTATTGATCATAAATCTGTCATTAAGCCATAGTGGCATTTGTACAGAGAGTTGTATTTTGGCTACCTTAACCTCATCTAACCTAAGACAGGCCCAGTGAGTCAATTTTAATCCTTTTGATAGCAACATTCCTGGAGTATACTGCATCAGCAAGGGAACATTTCTTCCACTGGTCTAGTCCATAAATCCTTGTTTAAGAAGAAAAGCACAATGATGTCTGAAAGTCCAGAAAGTTTACTCCCGCAAAACTTAAGTATGATAATTTTAGCTTTTTAAGAGTGATATCAGAACATTTCTTTTCCATAAAAATTGACTTAATAGCTTGTTGTTAGTCTTATAAAATGACTGACAAAATATTATAAGTAATACACTCATTCCTTATAATAATCTAGGTTATGGCTTCAAGACTACCCCATCATGAGAAGAACAATGGTGTCCATTTAAGCACAGATGCTTGAATTTGCTGAATGGATTTGAAATGACCAAGTTATTTTGGAAAAATATCCCAAAGTATTTAATGCCTTCAGGTTTCTGTTGAAATTGATAAGATACCACCATATTCCTATTACATTAGGTATTTAAAAGGAGTACATCCAACTTATCAGATAAGGTTGTATTCTGATAGGTAAAAGGAGCCAGTAGTTGCCATTAATGAAGGAAGCATATTATCAGGATTTGTCACACATAGTAAGAGATCATCTTCATAAATTGACAACTTTGCTGTTAGAAATTCCTTTTGGTCATTCTGAACAATAACCAGGGCAAGTGATTGTAGTGCTAGGTGAAAGGAAACAGCCCTGGTGGGTACCTCTCTTCAACTTAAAAGAAATCAAAACACTCTGCATAGAGGGAGCTATAGAGAATATGAATCATATTAATATATGTCCTGAAAACCAAACCATTATAATACTGTAAATAGTTATCCTACTGCTGCTTCTTGTGATCATACTCAAGTCCATTTTTCCTCCATTGCCTCTGGGGATAGGGAAATACCTACAATACCTAGAATGTAATCTGCTTTGAAGTGCCTGAAGAGGAGAGTGTAAACCAAATAAATAAAGATATTGCTATTCAATGCAAGGAAAGCTTTCTCAGCATCTAAAGATATTGCAAGCACAGAGGATAAATGAATCATATAACAGAAAAGCCTTGCATTATCAGCTGAAACAGTTCATAAAACCTATTTGATTTGCATCTATAAGATCTCCTAACACCAGATTTTAGCCTATGAGCATAAATTTTACATTCTACAATAAGCAGTGATATAGGTCTATAATTCTGAACTAAAAGTGAATCCTGTCCTGGTTTCGGTATAACCATTATTAAAGCTTCTGCAACTGACCCAGCCACAGCAGCAGTGCATAAAAAAAAAAATTCCATATACAATTCCTTGAGTCTAGGATCCAACTGAGATGCAAAAGCCTTTAAAAACAAACAAAAAAAAGCCTTTAATATCTTGTTATCCTTAACAGGCTTTCTATATTTGGGATGATGGAACTTCTTCAGGAAGCAACAAATATGTTCCATATCTTATTATGGACAAATAAAAACTAGAATAAAAATTGAGAAATAATTTAGAAAATTCCTCAGATAAAGAATAGATTTTATTTGCGTCTTTAATTACCTGCATACTAGTTCTATTATGCTTAGCTTTAAGGTATTATGCTGTATATGTCCACTTTTGTTATTGTCAGCAAAATACCTTGCCTTTTAAGTAAATATTATCTTAAACCACCCTTTGACTCATTTTTATTATATTGAAATTTTAATTTTTGAAATTGTAATACATTATTAATGGAAGCATAATGAAGTTTTTCTAGATTTGCAATTTCCTTTTCCAGTCTAATTCCTGATATCTTTTTTTATTGTTTGTTTTTTTCTAGCAGCTTATACCCTATGATAAATCCCCTTAGTGGCTTTAAAAGCACCCCCCTTGGTATCAAAGGGATATCACAAATATTGTTAAACTTGACAGAATTCCTCCGATTGTGTGGCAATTCCCATGAAACCGCATATCCTCTAATAATGAAGTAGTGAAGTGCCACCTTGAGGTGCACTTTTCCATATCTTTAATATCTATATATATTGAAATTCTAGCATATGAGATATCTGTATTACCTTTAGCAGCTTTAAATATCAGATCCAATACGGAGTTTGGTATTAAAGTAATTTGTCATAGAGTATGATGGAAAAAAGGCGAAAAAAAGTATATTCCCTATCCATGAGATGAAACAGTCTCTAAAGATCCACTAATCCAGCCTGTTTTATTAAAGTCTTAATTTCCGAATAACTCTTAGAGAATTAAAATTTACAGTGAGATTGTCCAAAAGCTGATTAAAATCTCCACCTAGTATCATAGGAATATTACCTTCCAGCAAAATACTTTACACAATGGTTTGAAAAAACTTTGGGGAATCAACAATAGGAGCATAACTACAGAAAAAACACAGCCTTGTCTCTCCAAACTTCCATAACAGCTTTAACCAACCTCCCTTCTGAATCAGATGTTTGAGCCAGCAGTTCAATCAGACTAACATTTATATCAACAGTCATGCTTTTCAAATATAGCAGTATTTTCTTTTCTTAATTAAGACCTTTTACATCAAAGAAACACTTTCATTTCCTGTAACATCAATTAGAAATCAAATTAGAAACAGGGCAGCAAGTATCACTAACCAGTTCTATTTCCACATCCTCTCCCAATAACAGCTAGTTAATTAGAAAAAAAAACACGATTCCAGCCACTGACCACGATAACATTGCAATTCCCATGAGCCGATCAACAAACTAAGGCCAAACCAAGGCCTATTCAGTTTAAGAAAACCCCAGGATCCACTGCAGCTTGAAATGACCACAAGATTTCTTTTCAAATGACCCTTTCCACCCTCATGAACAAAATAAATTTCAAAAGAAAATTGTTCCCACTCTCTCCATTCCTCTTTCCTCCCTTAACCATTCCACTAAGCAAGTCACACTATCCAAACAGTCTTAGCAAGCTAGACATCCAGAATGATCGCAAAGCCCCCTCCTTTAGTGAGTTGCCATTCAAATACATCCTTGAGAATCCAAAAATTCTTGCACATCCTGAAGTTCTATAAAGTTTTTGGTAACTTTATTTATAGTTACTCTAATTTTGGCAGGATAAAAAAGGAAAATTGAGCATTCATCTTAAGTGGCTGTCATATTGCCAAAAATCTTTTCCCCCTTTGAGCTGTATTCTTAGCCAGATCTCCCACAAAAAGAATCTTTTTTTTTTGCTATACAGTAGTTCAAAGTTTCAAGCACTTGTGGGCAGTGCAGAATTCTAATAATAAAGGGTCTAGGGTATTTCTGACCTGGTAGTTGCTTTTGCTTAGAAGGAACCCTATGAGCCCTGTCCACTTCAGATGCCTTGGTTTATGTTAGAATTAAAACCTTTAATCACACCAAAATAGTCCAGAAAACATAGGCAAACAAACGAATTATATAAGGAAAATGTTGCACATAAAAAATTAAGAGTTTGTAAATACAGAGAAGACTTTAATTAGGACCATCACACCACCCTGTGGATGCTGAATCATTTTTCATTCAGTATTTTCACCGCTGAAGGTCTTATAATCATCGGTTCAGAAATAGAATATTTTTTATATGCTTATAAAAAGAAATACTTCCCCTTCAATAGAGCCCGAAATATCACATTTCTCAACGGCTGCCTCAGGGGCTCCCGATTTATTCTTGTCTGGCGAGGAAAGTATGTATCTTGAATACGATACAACGGTTCTTGAGCGCTTAAGTTTCTGCCCTTAAGGCAGCCATTGCGAAACGTGATATCATGTCGGGCTCTGTTGAAGGGGAAGTATTTCTTTTGATAAGCATATAAAAAATATTCTATTTCTGAGCCGATGATTATAAGACCTTCAGCGGTGAAAATACTGAATGAAAAATGATTCAGCATCTGTGGGGTGGAATGATGGTCCTAATTTAAATATTGAAAAACTTGTTCTCTGTATTCACAGACTCTTAATTGTTTATGTGCAACGTTTTCTTTATATACCGTATTTTTTGCTCCATAAGATGCACCTGACCATAAGACGCACCTAGGATTCAGAGGGGGAAAATAAAAAAATAAAAAAAATTTGTGCTAAACCGGCTCTGCATCTGGGCGTCTTATGGAGCAAATTAGGGGAGTGCATAGCTTATTTTTTTTTTTTCTCCCCATTTTGTTTTCGGGTCTGGGAAGGGCCATTTCGGTCCACTCCCCAGATCAGAAAACTTTTCTTTCTCCCCCCCTCCCCCCCCCAAAAAACCCCATCCCAACCCTTTAAATTAATTAACCCCCACCCTCCTGACTCACCTCCAAGACCTGCCGACTTAATTTACTACAACCCCCCACCCTCCTGACCCCCCCAAGACCTGCCAAACGTCCCTGGTGGTCCAGTGGGTGTCCAGGAGCGGTCCGGGAACGATCTCCTCAGCTTCGGCCGTCGGCTGCCAGTAAACAAAATGGTGCCGACGGCCCTTTGCCCTCCCCATGTCACTGAGACCGACCAATAGCAGCGGTCGGTCCCAGTGACATAGTGAGGGCAAAGGACCGTCGGTGCCATTTTGATTACTGGCAGCCGACGGCCCAAGTCCAGGAGATCGTTCCCGGACCGCTCCTGGACCCCCGCTGGACCACCAGGGACGTTTGGCAGGTCTTGGGGGGGTCAGGAGGGTGGGGGGTTGTAGTAAATTAAGTCGGCAGGTCTTGGGGGGGGGGTCAGGAGGGGGGGGGGTTGTAGTAAACTGTCGGCAGGTCTTGGGGGAGTCAGGAGGGTGGGGGGGGGGGTTTGTTAGATTTTTAGGTTTTTTTTTATATTCGCTCCATAAGACGCACATACATTTTCCCCCCACTTTTGGGGGGAAAAAAGTGCGTCTTATGGAGCGAAAAATACGGTAATTAAAACTTTTGGCACACAATTCTCCATAAAAGTAGTTGTCATAGCTTTTGGATCCTTCTGAGATGCCCAACATCTGATGATTATTCCGTTGTAATGGTTCGTAGCATTTGGCATTTTCTTGTACCTGCATCATACTTCCTTCCAATGTTGCAAATTTCTCTTCAGTTTCTCTACCTGATGTTGAAATGATGAAAACTGAGCAGAGATAGATACCATTTCTTTTTTAATTTCTTTAGTGGCATTATAGTTTGTAAAATCCTTTAGCACTAGTAACTCTTGCATAATCAAATCCATGGCAACTTAAACTCACTTCCATTGTCAATTACGGACTTATTTCAGCTTATTGTCTGTCTGGTGTTCCAAGTATCATAATATATAGCAAGGGTGGCCAAGTATGGGCCTCAAAAGCCACAAATAGGCTAGATTTTCAGGATTTTCATTAATTTTAAAATATTTTACTTCGCCCTGAATGCAGGAAGGGCGGGTAACAAATATTTTAAAATAAATATCCTAAAAACCTGTCCTGTTTGTGACTTTTGAGGATCGAAGTTGGCCATCCCTGCTATATATTATAATACTTGAAACACCAGACCGGCAATACGCTGAAATGAGTCCATAATTGACAATGGAAATGAGTTTATCACACGTAAGACTGAGAATTTTATGAATGAGTATGTAATTCATAATGAGAAGACAAATCCATATTTATCATCCCAAAATGGAATTGCAAAACGTGAGATTAGAAGCAGCAAGAACAATTCTGATAAGATTTGGACTACCAGTCAAGTTTTGAGTTGAAGCAGTAACCACTTCTGCTGCTTATGTAACCGTTTGTGACAAATTAAAGAGAGAAAAAAAACCCCCATCAGAAATATGGACGGACAAAAGGCAACTGTAGGGTACTTCATTGTGTTTATATGTCTCATATATGCCTGGATTTCCAAGCAGTTTCAGAAGTAAAATGCTAAGAGCAATCCTATAATCTTCTTTGGTTATTGCGAAAACAGGAAAGATCACTTTTATGATTCCAAAATGAAGAAGACCCTGACAAGTAGCGAGCCAAAGTTTAGTCATTCAAGAAAAAGCTGAGATTCTAGAAAATGGTGATGTTCATATTTCTCCAAAAGTATCAAGTCACTTATATCTTAAATGAAGAGCTTGTTGGACATATTTACATTGATGAAATACCATGAAGTGATGGTATCAGTTGATAATGATAGTCATCACATGAGCTTTCACCATCAATGGCAGGAACACTGGAACAACAGAAACCAGACAAGCAGTAACTGTATCATTCAACATGCAAGTCACAACGACCTGATAGACTACTAACTCCTACAAACTAAAGGCAAAGTCTTATTGCAACAGTGTGTATCATAAAGTGAAAGAACCAATATGCACTGAAGATATGAGAGACTGAGTGGCCAGAGGCTATTACTGAAGAACTTTGATCGCACAACAGGATGAAAACTTGAGAAGTAATGCCAAGAAAGGAGGACATGAAAGTTAAGTTTTAAAGATGATGTGGAGTACTGTTGGTTGGTTACAATCTATATAGGGTATATAATGAAAATGACAACTTTAGGTTATTACTGGCATTGGTTAAAAAAACCCCCCAAAACACCCTTCTTGGATGGCCACTAGATGTCCCTGGTATCCCACAAACCAGCTAGAAGGAAAACCACAGTTCAGCTCCTCCTCTAGAGGCTGCTCGAGTGTGTGGACCTATCTTATAAGTAGAGATTGAGATAATAGGAGGTAAGTCATTTGAAATGGAATTTTATAGAGAAAGGAGCTCTGGTGGAGTGTTATAGTGGGGTCAGCTCCCTCACTTAGTACCTTTTTTGAGAGAATATTCCTTTCTGGCACCCCCTGCCAGACTTGATATGCCTCAGTTTAGAGAAAGAGATTTGGGTAAGATTTTTGCTATTTTTGAGAGTTTGCTAGGTTGCCCCCTGGTACTCCCTCGTGATGGCCATTCCCCTGATCCGGAGGCTAGGCCTCTGAAGACCTGCTAGCTCTCTTCTAGATCAGAGAAGGACTGCAGTGACAGAAGTATCCCAGAGGATTTTTTGACATTTTTGCGTAAGGATTTCCTTTTGTTTTGAGAGGAGGGTTTTTGTCACCCCCTCCTCTCCAGTGGAGACTGGGCTATAGAGCATAATCTCTGTGCAGCAACAGATCTTTCCTTCTGGAAGATCACTAAGGATTTGAGTTGGAAAAATAGGAAGAAGACCAGAATTGGAGACCCACCACTGGATCCTCCCCCCAGGGACTTGGGCACAGGCTGGGTAAAGAATATCAGAACTGTGGACTCAGGTAGGACAGCTCTAATTTCTTTTGGGACCCCCACGTAGAGTAGAACTTCCCTCAAGTACTGGATTTCTTTTTGCAAAATATTTTTTATTCTGCAGCCACATCAATATAAAAAAATCCATAAGACAAACGTAGAGTCAGTAAATGTAACTGGGCTCATAGGCCCTGATGACTTTATAGCCGTACAAAAGACATAGCATAAATGCAAAATATAATAACATCGCCACAGTTTTTCTTCTTCTCAAACACACAAACCACCCCTACTCATACATTATAACTGATGTCCTTCCTGCTACCTCAATACCTCCAAGCATCCTCAGACATACCCGCACTACCACACAACCCTAAAATCACAGAACCCCTAAGAGACTAAGACTGACATTTCCAGTTTTTCCAAACCTGCTAAGCACTTGGCTTCTGTGAAACATTTGCGAGCTCCTCCCATTTTGCCGAATATTCCATATCCTTCAGATTATTTTGTAAGTCAGCACAAAGCTTTCAAAGAATAGCTTCCATGCAGCTGCATAGGGCTTCTGCACTTTTCGCTTAGTGGATTTTACATCTAACCATTTCATTTGCATAACATTAACCATCCTGGATTCCCACTGATTTAATGTGGGCAGAGAATCCTGTATCCAGTTCTGTAGAATACATTGACATGCTACATGTTTGGCCAAATGTGTAAGTTTTTACACCTTCTTATAACCCCCTGTACCTTCTGGAGCAGCCCCCAGCAAGACAACCATCCTCTCTGAGGAAGAAGGGTCCCCATGCAGTTATGTATGATCTGTAGTACCATGTCCCAGAAGGGGATTATTTTAGGGCAATGTAAGGGTGCCATTCTCATGGCTACATTTTACACATAAGGGGAATTGAACAAGCTTCATATGGTATCTTTTAACATCAACAAAACGATGGTTGTACCACATGTTGCAATGTTGTGTATCGGAATATAAACTAGTGAAATACTGTTTGATATTGCTGGGAGACACTTCAATTTCCAACCCTCTTCTCCAAAATTTGCTCAGAGTTCAAGAAAGAGGGAAGGAGACAGGATTTACAAAGCTTATGCCAGTAAGAAATGGAATTTTTCCTTGCTAAAACATCTTGGATATCAGTTGAGAAGGCGTGTTCACATTTGAGCAATTCTTCTGTCCAGGGTAAAGAGGCAAGACAGTGCCACAGTTGGAGGAATGCAAAAAACTGAATTTGACAAGTGAAACAAATCTTTTGGTTTATTAAAAGAATGACAAATTAACATATCTTCTTCATAACATTCCACAATACAGAGTACTGGACTTCTTATAGACTCAGAGCAGGAGTGGTAAGATTTTGCCAAGGAACTTGTCAGACTCCTACACAGGAGGAAGAAGACAACCAGTTGTAATCTCATTATTTAAAACTGGTCATTGATTTACCTTTTTGCCTAATCAGTAAAATATAATTTTAACACCCAGTCCTGTGTCCAGTGAATTTGTCCCTACAGCATCACAGAATACAGAGGGAATTACACAGTTATACGGAAAACACAACATTGCCTGGGCCATAAGCATCTTCTCCCCCCCCCCCCCCCCCCCCCCCCAGAAAGGAAGAAATCATTGTAGACAGCCCCAGAGAGAGAATTTATTTTTATGGCCCTTAAGGAACATCTGAACCCCAAACAAAGGGTTTACAAATACAATAATGCAACAGTTTGATGTGAAAACAGTGCATTGTTATGAAGAGCTTCAAGAAGTATTCTATATGGAGCAACCTCCAGAGACTGATGAAAAGATAAAAGATGACAAGTATTTACAAGCTCCAAAAGGGAATATATGGATTAAAATAATCAGGTCATGCCTGGTACATGACATTAGACCAAAATCTATATGACAAAGGTTATCAAATAGAATCAGATCAATGCATATTCAGGCCAATACAGTAAAAGTCGTGGGAGAGTGGGCGAGTGCCTGCTCTCCCTGCGCGCGCACAGGCCACTCTCCTATGCGCGCGATTCAGTAAAAAAAAATATTCAAATAGGGCCCGAGAGTTTGACAGCCGACGCTCAATTTTGCCGGCATTGGTTCTCAAACCCGCTGACAGCCACGGGTTCGGAAACCGGACGCCGGCAAAATTGAGCGTCCAGTTTTTGAGCTGCAGGCAGATTTTAATTTTTTTTTTTTAATTTTTAATTTTTTTTAACTTTTGGGACCTCCGACTTAATATCGCCATGATATTAAGTCTGAGGGTGTACAGAAAAGCAGTTTTTGCTGCTTTTCTGTGCACTTTCCCGGTGCTGGCAGAAATTAACGCCTACCTTTGGGTAGGCGCTACACCATCTAAATCCCTGTTCTCATACGTTTCTCAAATCACAAAATCAACCCCACCGCCTATTCCAGATGAACAAGCACTATCCAAGGCTAATGAACTAGCCTCATTTTTTCAACAGAAGATTCTGAATACGCTTGCCCTTCTACCTCCAAATACTAAACCTCTCACTTCAGACGAAAATCCTTACTCATTCTCGAGAGCCAAGCTCGACAGTTTCGAATCAACATCCACCAAAGAGATTGAATCCCTACTTAAGACAGAAACCTTCTAGCCATCCAGCAGATAACATCCCTTCGAGACTATTGCTTCTCATCCCAAACACTATCTCAGGACCTTTGACAAATATTATTAATTGCCTTCTAACTCAAGGAAGTTACCCTGACAGTTTAAAAACCGCAGCACTCAAACCCCTCCTTAAGAAGCACAATCTAGACCCCAATGAACCAGCCAACTTCAGACCCATCTCCAATCTCCCTTTTCTAGCTAAATTAACGGAGAAGCTGGTAAACTCCCGACTATCAGAGTACATAGAAGATCATAACATCTTATACCCTTCACAATATGGCTTCCGTAAAACACGCAGTACGGAAACACTCCTCATCTCACTTACAGACCATATCATTATGGGTCTAGACAAAGGCCATTCCTTTTTGTTAGTCTTGCTAGACATATCAGCGGCATTTGATACCGTCAACCACTCCATCCTCCTTGACCGCCTAGCAGACATCGGCATCTCAGGATCAGCCCACAGTTGGTTCAAATCCTTCCTTTGCAACAGAACTTTTAAAGTAAAAATTAATAATACAGAATCGCCCTTAACAAAATCCACCCTTGGTGTTCCACAAGGATCCTCCCTATCACCTACCCTTTTTAATATTTACCTTCTCCCCCTTTGCCAATTGCTAACTGATCTTAATTTAATCCATTATCTTTACGCAGATGACGTGCAAATTCTAATCCCCATTACAGAATCTATTTCAAAAGCGCTCTCCCACTGGAATAGCTGCCTTTTATCTATCACTAGCCTCCTCAATAGATTAAACCTTGTCCTAAATGCCTCAAAGACGGAGCTCCTCCTCATCTCTTCAAACGAGGAAAAGTTTGTTCCATTATTCTCTAACAACTCATTCTTCATCCATAAGCATGTGAGAGACTTGGGGGTTCTTCTGGATAATCAGCTAAACCTAAAGAAAATGGTTAACAACACTTCCAAAGACTGCTTTTATAGACTTCAAGTTCTAAAACGTCTGAAACCTCTACTATTTTTCCAAGATTTCAGAACAGTTCTCCAAGTGTTGCTATTTGCCAAGATAGACTACTGCCGTGCCCTTTTCCTTGGCCTCCCCAAATCTACTACCAAACCACTGCAGATGATTCAAAATGCTGCGGCGAGATTATTGACCAACACCAGCCGTGGAGATCACATTTCTCCCATCCTTAAATCTTTACATTGGCTACCAGTGAATTTTAGAATACTTTATAAATCAATCACCCTAATTCACAAATTCATTCATCATCAACTCCAACTCGACCTCGAAATCTCTTTCAAATTACACTCCTCCAACAGACCAATTAGAGATATTCTCCAAGGTACTCTGATTTTTCCCCCAACTAAAGCCACACGCCTTTCCTCGACCAAAGTCCGAGCGTTTTCAATAGCAGGACCTTCTATCTGGAATAACATTCCCTCAGGCCTCAGATTAGAACCCTGCCTCTTAACGTTCAGAAAAAAACTCAAAACGTGGCTATTTCATCAAGCCTTTGCTGACCCTCCAGACAATCTCTAGTCACCATTATTCTCTCCTGGACAAATTTATCCCCTCCCAGACGAATGGTTTGCTATCCTCTCGAAAGATGGACTTCCAGGTTAAAGCACCTTAAGCTTTAACCCACATCCTATACTATTATGTTACAATACTTCCTGCCTTTATTTTTTCCAGCTATTTAGCTTCCAAGTTCTACACCCTGTTGAATGTAACTTTACCTTTTTCTCCTCTATTGTTAATCACTTTATTTATTGCTTCAGTTATCCTTGTTATATGTAAACCGATCCGATATGGTTATCACTATGAAGGTCGGTATAAAAAAGAGTTAAATAAATAAATAAATAAATGGGTATATGTTATATAGGCTATCACAAGCAGCAATTATCTATTAAACAGATGTATATGTATCCAGTTGTGAAGATGAATATATCATTCTTTGCAAAACTATCAAAAAAGGAAAGTGGTTAACTAGAATTCTGGAAGAACTTGGATTTAATAAGTATTCTAAAAACCCAGCTGACATAAAAGCTGCAATGAAAATGGCAGAGTACAACTCAACATCAGCGAACAAAACTGATTGATCTTAAATACTTATTCATATGAGAGAGTTTCAAATAGAGAAACTTTCATCAGAGCTATGTCCCAAGAGAAGAGGAGATGGCTGATTCCTTGACCAAACCACTTCAGAAGCCAGCGATCAAATCCCACTACTGCTCCTTGTGGCCTTGGGCAGATCACTTCACTCTCCATTGCATCAGGTGCAAACTTAGCTCTAGAGCCACTAAGCTGTGATGTTTTATTGTGGGAGGGGCCCCACTATTGGGGGGGGGGCATGTATCTCTGCGCTAGCAGGGCCCCTCCCCCCCCAAAAAAACTTTGCGGTTCTATGGTGTGTTTTTTTGTCTTGCAGCCAAACACTGTGGGGCAAAAAATGTGCCTAGGCCTGTGCTCCTAAGGAGGCTGTACCGGCAGGAGGTAACATCGAAGTATTGAGCCATGGCGACGCCAATTCATTAATACCTGGAAATGTTTTTTCTTTGAAGAAACCAGCCACTGTGACTTTAGATACCGTTTGGTATCCATTGAGTCGGCAATAACCTTTTAACGAAAGCATTTTTGGAATCAAAAGAGGAATGGATACTGAGAAAATTGTGAGTTTACACCAAGAAAGATTAGAAAAGATGGAGAAAAGAATTATTCCAATTGAAAAGATTCAAACAAATTTAATTCAATTTGAAAGCTGTTCAATGAAGAATTTTGAGAATATTGAGAATACATTGAGATTTTTGAATCTTAGGATACTCAATTTTCCTATTGTGCATAAAATTCCTGTGGTGGCCTTCAAGTCATACCTTGCAGAAAGTCTTAAAATTCCAAGGGAAGCCATGCCTTTGGTAACCAAGGCATTTTATATATATACCACGGAAGACCCCGGATTCTAATGGAACAGTGCCACAAGAGCAACAATCTATGAATATAACTGAGTTGGAAATGTCTTCGGAAACAGAAATTTCAGCTAGAGGAACTTTATTTGTTTCATTTGCTTTTGAATATGATTGTAATTTAGTATTGAAGTTCTTCTTTAGAAATAGAACAGCCCATTTTCATGGGCATAAAGTATGGGGTTTCCCAGATGATATGAGATCTACACAAGATCGGAGAAAAACGTTTCTAGAAATGAGACCGGAGGTGCTAAATAGTGGTGCTAGATTTCTTTTTTAAGTACCCTTGTAAATGCTTAATAAGATTTCAAAATGAAAATTATGTATTTCTTGAACCTGTACAATTAAGGTCTTTTCTAGATGCGCATGTCCAGGAAGCTCACTTGATAGCTCGATGTGGAAATGCTCTAATGCGTCTGATTCTTGGAGATATCTTGTTTATTTCTTATGAGTAGAGCTCCTTTTTCTTTCTTGGCTCCCCCTCATATTTCTTATAAGAATTTGAGATTGTGAGATTACAGAATATTTCTCTGACTCTTATTGTAATAAGTGATATATGACATCTCTGTTGCTTTTGTATCATAATATATTGTTATATATCTGAAAATGAAAAATAAATTATAAAAAATATATATACTAGCTGTTAAGCCCGTAACAATGGGCTACATCAAAAAAATTTTTGTCGGTCCATTTCCTTCCCCCTCCCTCCCCCTCCCTCATTCTCCCTTCCCCTCCCTCCCTCCCTCATTCTCCTTTCCACCTCCCCCCACCTCTATTCTTCCTCCCACTCCCTCTCACCTCACTCTCTCCTCCCTCCCCCTCTCTCAATCCCCTCCCCTCCCAGCTCATTCACAACCCCTTCGGATGGCACAGACGGAAGATCTCCGGGGGGGGGGGGGGGGAGGAGGTCCCTCCCTCGCGTGCGCCGCCGCTACTGCTCCTCCCAGCGCCATTTTTGTTAACAGGCAAGCTCTGACCGACGTGCCCGCGCATGCGCGGTAGAGCTGCTCTCTCCTGCGCATTTGCGGCATGTCAATCAGGGCTCCTTTATCTAGTAGATAGATATTATATATAAAAGAGTGGTTCAGACCCCAACCCGTTTGAGCCTTTAAAAGCAGTAGAGGGTCCCGCGTTGAGGCTGTGACTGGGGCAAAGTCCGGGGATCGGATTTTGGCTACATGGTCTGGGTCTCGTCCTCTGACCTTGCCCCAGTCTCTTGGCTGGGGCAAGGTCTGTGCCACTTTGAAAAATGTCACATACTGTGCCGGGTGCACCCTGGCCCTGACATGGGACCCTTACTACTTTTAAAGGTTTGGAGGGGTCGTGACCTGGATCCCTCTCTTACATTTTGGACCTTTGGGGATGGGTCTGAGGGGTGGGGGGCACCCACTGCTTATATTTTACCTTTATGGGGGAGGGGAGTTTGGGGGCCACTGATCCCCGATGTTTCTAACCTTTGGGGAGAGGGGTTGGGGGGGCTTTGCATTTTATTGATCTTTGGTAGGGGGAAGGTGCCAGAAGCTGGGCCTGGGGCTCGGGACCCTATTCCATTTTGACACCTTTGGGGGAGCTGGGGATGTCGCCTCAATTGGCAGCACAGGGTTGAGTTGGGGGTCAGCAGTCACCTCCGCTCAACCTCCTCATTTTGGCATGCAACTTTTTTTTTTTTTCAGCTGACTCTTTAAATGTGAGGCAGAAGCCTCGAGACCTACGTTAGGGTCTCAGGCATCCTGCCTCCTGTTTACCGCATTTGAAATAGGTGGTGGTGTTTTATCATGGCTGACCAGCTTCTCGGTTGGCTGCGATAAAATATTTGTGTTGGATTGCCTATTCATGACCTTTTTTGCATGCATTTGCATTCTTAATGTATGAAAATTGCATGTAAAGAAAGTCATTGTAATGGGGAAATGTAAAAATATTGCATGATATCGCCATGATGTATGCTCTTTAATGCTCATTGTTGCATCTCCCAGTTAGATTGTAAGCTCTCTGGGGATAGGGAAAATACCTACTGTATCGAAAAGTAACTTGCCTTGAGCTACCAAGCATGAGAATGAGCTAAATAAACTTAAGAATCAATTCTGTATGCATGGATTTGAATTCCATTAAAGATTACCAAAACAACTGATATTCTCGTGCGTGGGACAGTGTTGGAAACACGCTTCATGTGATTGTGCTGGCTGCATTGCTTTAGCTAGTTTTGAGCTAGGATTTTCATACTGCTCAGTATATGTACTTCCTTACTTCCTGTTTGTGTGTGTTGAGTTGATGGTTCAGGTAAGCTGTTTACTTTCTTAATAAAAGATGTTTACTGTTCTTGCAAAGAAGAAACCTCCCTAGCTTGTTAGTTTTTTTTTCTTTGAAGGCATTCTCTTATCTAAACTAACTCCATTGTGCCACAGATCTCTAACAGAAACTAACTAGCAGATTTAAAATAAATTGGGAAAAGTCCATAAACCATTATTAGCCAGGTAGGTTTGGGAAAGCCACTGCTTATCCTTGGGAATGAGCAGCAGGAAATAGATCTGCTGACCCAGATTGGATTCTAAATAAACAGTATCAGAGAAAGATCAGTATAATTTTAAATTTGTGTAAAAATTGTAAAACTGTAGCAACGGTAATGAAGACACCTCACACGGGATTCAGGGTGAAGCGTGCTCCCCCCGGCTTTTGGGAAGGCTGCTCTTTTATTATCAAATGATCACATAGCATTTCATATGATACATACGTCACATATTTCCCTGCTACAATGTTTTCCACCATCAGTGTTTATGCTGACCTTTTACTACGTGGGTGCAGAGAGGTGCAAGCGGTCAATCTTCAGGCAGGGAGGGGGGAGGTCATTAGCTGGTCATGAGGCAATGGTACTGAGCTACCTAGGTGTGAAAACCCACAGAAATGCAAGTAGGTCATAAGCTATTCTGGGGCTGCAGAAAAGCTTGCACGATGTTTCCTGCTGACTTCCTGTTAGCTGGGGGCAGGAAGTATGTTTACTTGCTAAAACTTGCTGCGGTCGGCACAAAACGTTTTCTTTATACTAAGAGTAGGTGTTAAGGAAAAACCAGTTTAGAGATGGCAATGGAGTTTCCCCTTTCCATGACGTGGTTTTCCAACGAGCCTGGAAAGCAGAACTCCTATCCCACATAAAACTGTTTTTGATATGATAAAGATTATGTATGTTTATGCTGTAAGCCCCACAAATCAACAATGTTGGATGTTACGGATTCTAAATGTAATAAATAAATAAGTGATACCAGGACCCTCTTAGAAACAGGCAGAACAACCTAAACTTTTTGAATTATGGGCTAAAGGTTGTGATTTCTTTTAAATGATTTTTGCATATATATATTTGATAAGGTTTTCTGTGAAATTTCAACATTTTGGTAAAGGTGTACTTGAGATTTATTTATTTAAGGTTTTTCTATACCGACATTCGTTGTTGGACATCATATTGGTTTACAGGCAACATGGAGTCATCAACAGAGCTTTACAGTGTAACCAATATAACAATTTTTACAGAATAATTATGACAGTTTAACAGAAACGGCTAAGCAGATTATATTTAAGTGCAGTAGTAACAGGCTAATGTGATCAATAGGGGTTTGCATCATAATGAAATGTATATAAATTGACTAGTATAGTTAATGTAATAGTATATTTGTGTGTATGGACTGGACTGTTTTTAGTAGAATAAACTAGGGTAAGGTGAAGTTTAGTATTCTCCGTGATGGGAGTTACTGTGTGGTGAGGTGATAGGATAAGTGCGGGGGGCATAGGTTATTGTGAGGGCAGGGAGTTGGGGTGGTATAGGATGCAGTGTAGTGTTCTTGAGCTTATGAGTATGCTTGTGTGAAGAGCCAAGTTTTTATTTTTTGTTTAAATTTGTGTAGGCAGTGTTCTTGGCGTATGTCAGCGGGCATAGAATTCCAGAGTATAGGGCCGGCAATGGATAGGGCGCGTTCCCTGGCATTGTAGTGGGTGAGTCTGGGTGTGAGAATGTTTAAGGTTGCTAGATAACGTGATCGGGTGGGTCTGTTTGTGCTGCGGAAGGAGAAGGTACTATGGGGCCAGTTCATATCTGGGTTGTGTAAGGATTTGTGTATTATTGTGAGGGTTTTGTACTGTGTGCGCTGTTGGATAAGTAACCAGTGTAGTTCTTTGAGGATTGGGGTTATGTGTTTTTTTCCTGCAAGTGTTGGTGAGGATGCATACAACTGCGTTCTGCAGCAATTGGAGGGGGTGAGATGGTGTTTTTTTGGAAGGCCAAGGAGTAGCTAGTTGCAGTAGTCTATTTTTGTGAATATTGTGGACTGAAGTATTCGGAAATCGTTGAAATGAAAGAGTGGTTTCAGGTTTTTTTTTAGTGTTTGCAGCTTGAAGTAACATTCCTTGAGGGAGTTTTTAATGAATTTTTTGTGGTTGAGTCGATCGTCTATGATGACTCCTAGATTTCTTGCGTGTTGAGATATAATGATTGAATTTAGAGGAGGTTGAGATGTAAGAATTGAGTTAGGGGGAGTGTTGTGTTGATTAGAGATGAGATGTTTGTGTGGAGGAGTTATTAAGGTTTCTGTTTTTGTGGTATTGAGTGCAAGGTTGAGACTGGAGAGGAAGTTACTGATGGCTGCAAGTGAAGCTGCCCATGTTTTTATGGCTTTAGGTAGTGAGTCTGTGATTGGGATGACTATTTGTACGTCTGCATGTATTTAGTGTTTGAGGCCAAGATCTGAGAGGAGGTTGCAGAGGGGCAGGAGGTAAATGTTGAACAGGGTTGAGGAGAGAGAGGAGCCTTGGGGGACTTCTTGTAGTAGATTGAATGCTTTGGATTCTTGGTTACCTATTCTTACTTTGTATTGTTTGTTTTTAGGTAAGAGGTGAACTATCGGAGGGGGGTTCCTGTGATACCGATTTCAGTTAGCCGATTGAGTAGTACGTTGTGATTTATGGTGTCAAAGGCCGCTGATATGTCAAGAAGTGCAAGTATGAATGAGTGGCCTTTATCTAATCCTTTGAGTAGGTGATCGAATAGCGATAATAGGAGGGTTTCAGTGTTGAAGAATTTACGGAAACCATATTGTGAATTGGATAGGATATTGTTGTTTTCTAGGTATTCTGTAAACTGGATGTTAACTATTTTTTCCATAACTTTTAATATGAAAGGTAGGTTGGAGACTGGGTGGTAGTTTGTAGGTTCATTTGGGTTTAGGGTTGGTTTCTTAAGAATGGGTTTGATCACTGCTTGCTTTAAAGCCGAGGGGACTTGACCCTGTGAGAGATTTATTTATAATTTGGGCTAATGGATGGGATATAGTGCTGGGGATAGCGAGGAGGAGTTTGGTGGGTATAGTGTTGCATGGGTGTGAGGATGGCCTCATTTTTCTTAGACATGATTCAATTTCAGAGGGGATGGTGTTCTCAAAGGAGTTCATGGTTACTTGTGCTAATGTGTGGTTCTTGGGTGTGGTTGGTGATGATGAAGATGGGATTGTGTGAAATTGTCATGATTTTTGCTATTTTATCATGGAAAAATTGGGCTAAGTCCTGGCATTTGTTTGCAGCTTCTTCCTCAGGGATAGGTGGGGGGGGGGGGGGGGGGGGGGAGTTTTTGGTTAGGTTGGCTACATATTCGAATAATGCTTTGGGGTTAAAGTGGAATTCGTGTATGCGTTGTGCATGGAAATCCCGTTTGTTTTTTAGGATTTTTTCACGGTATATATGCAGGGCTTGTTTGTATTTGGTGAATTGAGTAGCAGATGGGTCTTTATGCCAGTTCTTTTCTAATTTTCTACGGTTGCGTTTCAGTGTCTTTAATTCTGGAGTGTACCAGGGTTTCTTAGGGTTAGGTGAGTAGTTAATTTTCTTGGAATGTAGTGAGCATAGTTTGTCAACAATATTACTTGTGATTTGGTGCCAGGATGAGAATGCAGATTCTGAGTCAGATCCAGTTTGCTGATGTCATTTGTGATGACTGTGATGAGGTCGTTGCTTGGGCAAGGTTTTCTGTAGTGGATAGTAGAGTATTTAGTGTTGGTATCCGAATTAGATGTTTTTGAGATGGTAAGGTTTGCTTTGATGAGGGAGTGATCTGACCAGGGAATTGGAGTGCAAGAGGGGATATCAGAGTTTATGCAATTGTTTGTGAATATGAGGTCTAAAGTGTGCCCTGCTCTGTGTGTGGGATTCTTTATTATTTGGTTGAATCCCATTGCTTGGAGGGATGTCAGGAAGGCCTCGCATGAGGAGGGGGGAGTGGCATGGTATCAACATGTAAATTGAAATCCCCTAGGATAATAGCTGGTGTGTTCATGGATATATTTTTTGCTATAAATTCAATCAGTGGGGATGAATTTGAGTCTAGGAGACCAGGGGGGTAGAAACTAAGCATATTTGTAGTTTGGGGGGGGGGGGGGGGCGATTTGAAAAGTCCGATTTCAAATTTGGAGATAGGGTTAATGGTTTGTTGCGTTAGTTTCAGTTCCTTTTTTGTGGCGAGAAGGAGGCCGCCTCCTTTCTTTTTGGGTCTCAGGATGGAGAAGATGTCGTAGTCGTGCTTTGGGAGTTGGTTTAGAATAACGATGTCGCTTTCTTTCAGCCATGTCTCTGTTATGGCACAAATGTCTGGTTTATCGTCTATCAAAGCTATCGTGTAGTATGGGGTTTTTTTTGATAATGGGCTGAGCATTGAAGAGGAAAAGGGTGATTGCAGTGAGGCTGAATAATTGTGTGAGCAGGATTAGCATGATGGGTAGTAGGAGTTTGTGTTGGGCGTGATAGTGAGGGGTGTATGGTCTAAAGTGTTTGGGAAATTGGTTTTTGAGGATAGGGATTGTTTGGGACAGCATGTTAGAGAGCGTGGCTCTCTACAACATTAGAGATAATGTTGTAAAATTGGTATAAATAAGCTTAGGTTGCCTATTATTTATTTATTTATTTTACTCCTTATCTTTTTATAACTCCCTGACATTGGTCTGTGTTTTGAAACCTTGTGAATTTTTACATTGAGATATCTCAGCTTCTCTCCAGAGATGCTGTTTCTGCAAGCAACAGAAAAAAACAGTGACATTTAAACAATCAAGCATTGCAACTTCTCCAATCACTAACTGCAAATGGCACAATGATTAGGAACCATATTGCATCACATCCAAAAGGAAAAACAGAACACAAAATATGCT
This sequence comes from Rhinatrema bivittatum, assembly GCF_901001135.1. Taxonomy (NCBI): domain Eukaryota; kingdom Metazoa; phylum Chordata; class Amphibia; order Gymnophiona; family Rhinatrematidae; genus Rhinatrema; species Rhinatrema bivittatum. The sequence goes on from NC_042616.1 coordinate 294,806,068, forward strand.
TCTCTTGCCAACACTGCCATCAGGCTAAGCAAAAACATAATATTAGGGAATAGCACTCAGTCTCCGTGTTCATTCCTTGTGACTGTACTGATTGTAAAACAAATAAATCCAATATTCTCTCATTGTCTTCCCTATTTCCACCACGCAATGATTCATGAACTTGTTCTGTGACCAACCATTTCAAGACATCAACACATTCATAAGAACAAAAGACTTGCCTTCTGGGTCAGACCAAAGGTCCATCAAGCCCAGTATCCTGTTTCCAACAGTGGCCAATCCAGATCACAAGTACCTGACAGGATCCCAAAGATCAATATTATCTCAGGGACAAGCAGTGGATTTCTCCATAAAATCAATACAATGTTGAACCATATTTTGTGTTCTGTTTTCCATTTTGGAAGTGATATAATATGGTTCATATACATTGTGCCACATGGCAGTCAGTGATTAGAGTGCTCGTCATGCCTGATTGTTTACATGCCAGTGTGTGTTTTTCTGTTGCATGCAAAAATGCTAACTCTAGAGAGAAGCTGAAATATACTCCTAATGCAGAAATTCATAAGGTTTCAAAACACAGCTGTTCAAAGCTAAGTTTAGGTTGCATAGGTGCAAGTAATAGTATTAAAAACTTCTAATTATAAGGATCTATGATTATGCTTTGGGCAATAGAGCCATCAACTTGGAGTTGCAAAATGAGCGTTTGTATGCTATTGCCCATTTGTGTATGAAGGCCCTTAATATCACTTATTGTGTTTTTGATAATGTTTATTTAGAGGCAGTATCTTAAATATGGGAGGAAGTTTATGGTTATCTGGTACATTTCCTTGATTTAGACTAATGTAACACTGTGATAAATATATACATATACATATGACAGATTTGGTGGTAAATCTGTGCCATCTGCACCTGATATGGCTAGCCTATCTGAAGCTTCTTTGGATTCTGACTATGACTGTTCTTTTGAATGGCTCTGGAAAAAACTTTTCCATAGAACTCCCTCTAAGCCTCCATTTTAATTGGCAGGAAATTATTCTGCAATGGAAGACATTTACTTTCCGTATAAGAACATAAGAAATGCCATGCTGAGTCAGACTAAGGTCCATTGAGCCCAGCATCCTGACAGACACTAGCCAGTTCAGGTTGCATGTACCTAGCAGATCCCATAAAGTAGATCTGTTTCCTATTAATTACTACCTGGCTGTTAATATGTCCAATCTTCTTTTAAATCCGACTATAATCACATTGACTACATCTTTTTGGCAACAGATTCCACAGCTTGATTGTGTGCTAAGTGAAAAAGTATGTTCTATGATTTCTTTTAAATCTGATAGTTGGTTTCATGGTATGTCCCCTTTTTTCTAGTATTATTTGAAAAGGTGAATAACCTTTATCTGTTCTACCTCACTCATGATTTTATAAACTATCATGTCCTCTTTCGGCCATTTCTTTTGCATGGAATGCATTTTATCTGGGCTTTCAAGATTGTATATTTAAATAATGTCCACATCTAATGCAAACTTTTAACCTTTATAACAGCTTCATTTAGGTGATTTTTTTTAAACTAATGTCCTCATTTTATCATGGTATCCTTGTAAAGTTTTATATGCTGCTGCTGCAGTAGTTTTCATGAATGTCCTCACTTCAGTGATGTCAAATTTGATAGCATTATGACAGCTATTGCATTATGACAGAACCATAAGCTATGCATTTCCACTGAGGACTATTTCTAAAGTTGCTGCCTCTCTTGTCAGTTCTAGGACTAGCTGCTCCATGAAGCAGGCATGTAGGATATCTAGTAACATATCCTCTCTAGCATATCCTAATGCAGGGGTGAGCAAACTTTTTGAGATTCTGTCCCCCTTCCATTCATGCAGTTGGTTGGGGGTCCCCAAGATGTTACCTCATATATGCACACATACATATAGCCATGCTGCTAAATATCCCATGTGAGTTTGTCAGATAAGTCTTATTCAGTTAACTTACATAGACATTGTTTTCAATATTGGCCTCTGAATTTGTATCCATAAGGATTCCACAGTGCATTTGTTTCCTGCAGGATTTCTATGATACTTGGTTCTATGCCATTCTTTACCTATAGTGCCTCTCCACCAGTGTGATCTGCTCTGTCATATCAATATAATTTATGCACTTGTATCAGTGTTGCAGTGGTTATCCTCCTTCCGATATGTCTCTAAAATGCCTAGGTGTAAATCCTATCCCATTTGATTTGGAAACTGCAGGAAAGCCCAGGACACCTTTACTTGGGACCTTGATATATCTAAAGAGTTGGTGGCAGTGCCTGTCTACCCTCGCTCCTTCAGGAGACTCTGAGAAGAATGTAGGGACATTCAGTGCTTTTGGTTAATAAGAAGGCAGGCATAAAATATTGGATGTATGCATATCAAGGACTTGACTATATCTAGTTCCCTATCAATGTGATTAGAATCTGCAGTCTCTAGGATTTTAAATCACCTTCCCCAAGTCTAATCTGACCCTTTCATCTTGATTAAATTTGAGTAACTTTTGTCTTTCCAGGGGTCAAAGACCCATTCAGCGTAGAAGACAAAGTAGCAATTAATACATAAAATCATCAACTAGTCCAAACTTAACTAGGGTTCTCCTGGACATGACTTAGACCCAGGATATCATGGACTTAACAGGGGAAATAATTCAGATAGCAATATCAGCTTTCTTTGTGTTAAGAATGCTTGTCCTCATAGCTGCAACAGTTCATGTTATACTCCTGATATGCTTGTACATGAGGCTAATCAAATTAATCTCAAAGCTTAAGTGGATTCAGGTCTCGGAGACTTACGAGGATGTGTCACGCTCATGGAAGAACACAAAGATTCTAGCTTTGTGGTTCACCTTCCAAATTCATCAACATTAAATTATTCTGACCATGGATGTGTCCAACTTGGGCGGGGAACTCATACAGAGGAACTACACACAGGTTCTCTGGTCACTCCAAGAGAAATGATGTTGCATCAAGTTTCTCAGAGATGAGGACTGTACTGAATACGCCAAAGTGCCTTCAGAAATTGGATGATCAAAAAAATTTTACTTGTTCAGAGTACCAGGTAGTTGGGTTCTTTCTGGATAGGGAGAGAAGAATAGGTTCTTCCTCCTGGGTTTGGGATTCACTCTGAATATGAAAGTGGGTTATCCTTATGAGAGACAGTAACTGACAGGAAGAGACAACATTCTGGTATAAAGATTTGTTGTGACTTGCAAACTCCTTCTCCCCCCCCCCCCCCCCCCCCAGTTCCAAAGAATAGTCCCTGGGTCAGGATGTACTGGATAAGGCTTGCCTCATATGGGACCTGCGTGAGATGAATCTGTTCACAGCTAGAACAGAAAGGTACCAATCTTCATCTGCAGGCTACCAGTAAATACTGTTTCCCAATATTGAGACTAGTTCTCCTGTATGCATATCCCTCCCATATCTCTGGCAGCCAAAACCTTACTAAAACTAAGAAGGGACATGAGGTCAGTGAAACAAATAGCATTGTACGGACCAGGACAAATATGGTTTCCTCTCCTACAAAGCAGATCTTATTTTATTTATTTAGCTCACGCCTTTTCACTGGTAATTCATGGTGGGTTAGATTCAGGTACAGTAAGTATTTTTCCTGTCCCCTTGGACCTACAATATAAGGCCTTGATTTGCTAAGGCTTTTTCCCTGTATATATGGTAAAAATGCTTAATAAATGAGGCCTTAAGTTTATACCTGAGGCAATGGAGGGTTAAGTGACTTGCTCAAGGTCATGAGTAGATCCAGTCTGACTAGGATTTTCTCTGTCTTATAATTCAGCACCTGAGAGAAGGTGATATGTTAAATTCAACAGTTAGAAAGTTACTGGATTTGCAAGTTGGTGACTTTTTCCATCAATATGCAGGCCTAATTAGCTATATGTGGGTGAAGTCATTCAGCAGCACGAAACACTCATTCTCCAAGCTAGCTTTTGATCATTTAGGCCTGGATTTTCTAAGGTCACAGACCTTAGAAAATCCAGCGATGGCGGGGGGTGGGCCTGTGAAAGCCGGCAGCAATCGCACCTCCGCAGTGCTATTGCTACCGGCTTTCGCACCCAATAGCGCCATCATAAAAGGTGGTGCTATTGGGCACGAAACTGGCGGCGAAAAGGGCCCGTACCTTTTCCCCATCAGCACATTTTCGCAGAGTCTGCCCCAGTGCCACCCCAACTCCTCCTCTTCTGGGGCTGACTCCGCCCCCATTTAGTGATCGCATGCGAAAAGTCCCTTTTCGCATGCGATCGCTTTTGAAAATGACCCCCTTAGTGAGGTGCCCTGATTGAACTTCTTTTACATCTGCAAGTTACGAATGCTTCAGGTTTCTTCTAAGATCTGCAGTCTCGGTGTTTTCATTGATTTTGAACTCTGGTTTAAGGATCAAATAGATCTGTCATCAGGAATGGTTTTTTAAAACTCTGCATTCTTTGCAGTTTAAAATCACTGTGTTTGCTGATTTTATTATTTTAGAGTTTATGGATTGTTTTACTGTTTGCTTTTATGTTCTTGATATTTTTATTTCTTAAATGTTGTTTGTAAAATATGAATGTTCCCATGTAAACAGTCTAGAAATGATGATAAATATTAATTAACCCTGATTTCAGGATAGTGGTTTAGGCAGTAATCACTTCTGTTTTGATTATTGTAGCTTAGTATATATTGGGTTTCTAGCAACCTCTGTGCGCTCCCTTCAGCTTCTACAAAATGCAGCTGCTTAGCTTATCAGGCCAAAGCATGAGGAAACATATCTCACTAATATTGTTTGAACTTCACTAGCTGCCCATACAGTGGTATATAATCTATAAGGAAGCCATGCTTGCTCACAAATTGCTTGCTTTTGATTCTTTTGCCTGAGCAAATTCCATGTTGCAGATTTATAATTCCTCTAGAACTTTACAGTCATTGCAATGTGGCTTGTTGAATGTCCCAACTCCACATCTTGGAAGATTGGCCAAAACCAGCCAACATGCATTTTCTGTGGCCGACCCAATTCAGAGCCCCAAGAACTGCATCTTACAGCAGATTCAAAAGAATTTAAAAGACAAAAACCTGTTTTTTTCAGATAAGAATTTTTATAGTTGGCGTTGCCTTTTTCTAACAGGCAGGTAAATTTGATAAGTATTTTGTTTGACTGTCAGGTTTATTTGTGTGTTTCATTTTTCTCTGAGGACAAGCAGGATGGTACTCCTCACACATGGGTGATGTCAGATGGAGCCCGATGTGGAAAACTTTGACTAGGCACACTGAGCATGCCCAGTATGCCCTATACATGTGTCCACGTAGAGTCCCTCTTCAGCATTTTTTTCTACAGAGCTGTGAGCCTCGATGTTCAAGCTCTAAAAACTTGGCTTTTGCCTTATGGAAAACTTGTTTGGGATTTTTTTTTTTGCAAGTTTTCACAATCTTTTTCTTCAGTCCATCGCTGAGTCCCTCTCTGTGCCTCCCTGTTATCCCCAGTCAGGGTTAGTGGCGTTTTGGGTAAGTTTCGTTTCATAGTCTGTTCCACCCATGGTAGCATTGCTTCAGTGCCCGCTGCCATCATTCTGTCCTACCCTTTTGTTTTGCCCCATCATGGCCATGTCCGGCTTTCACAGATGCCTCCAGTGCCTGAGGCCATGTCGACCACTGATCTTCATGAAGTATGCATCCTCTGCCTAGGGACATTGCATGACATCTGGGGTTGCCACTTGTGTACCTTTATGACCCCGAAGAGACATCTGATTCGACTCAACAAGATGAATCAGCTCTTTGTGTCGAGGAAGTCTGAGCCATTGGCATCAAAGGACCTCAGAGCCACACCAATGGATACCTCGCCATCGACATCAGTGGGACTGTCTGTTCTGTTGAGGTTGCCGGTAAATAGGGGTACTGGAGACCGTTGTCGATCTCCTCCGGGCCGAGGACTTCAGGTTTGTTGTCCTCGACCTGGACACTGGGGAAGGACTGGGCCAACCATTGAGGGAAGCCTAAGAAGCATCGGCACTGGTCCCCGTCAATGCACGATGCCAGGCACAGGGATGCACTGGCTTTTGCTATGATGCCCTGAAGCAACCCTGTGGTGAGGAATGCCCATCCTCCCATTGATGCTCTGGTTCCGTGACGGTCTCCGCAGCCAAGCCGCACATTTTACTTTCAGAAATTAGCGCCTACCCAAAGGTAATTTCTCCGGGCACCGGGAAAGTGCACAGAAAAGCAGTAAAAATTGCTTTTCTGTGCATCCTCTGACTTAATATCATGGCGATATTAAGTTGGAGGTCCCAAAAGTGTAAAAAATAAAAAATTGAAAATGGGCCCGCGGCTGGCAGGTTGAAAACCGGACGCTCAATTTTCCCGGTTTCCGAACCCATGGCTGTCAGCAGGTTTGAGAACCGGCGGCAAAATTGAGCATCAGCTGTCAAACCCGCTGACAGCCGCCGCTTCCGCCAGGCCTAATTTAAATAAATTAAAATAATGTATCGCATTCACAGGTGAGTGGCCGTGCATGCGCTGGGAGAGCAGGCACTTGCCTGTTCTCCCGCGATTTTACTGTATCGGCCTGATAGTGAGGATGAGGGTCCCTATGACCCCTAGGGGGAATGATCGAAAGGCGTTGTCCTCTGAGGATTCGGATGCTCTCCCATCAGACATTTCTCCAGATGATCAAAGGAAATCTCCGTCTGAGGACTTAACCTTTGCAGATTTGTGAGAGTGATGGTGGAGGCCATCCCATTCCAACTTTTGACGGAGGAGGATGCCAGGCACAAAATGCTTGAGATCCTTCAGTTTGTGGAGCCCCTAAAGAGATCGTGGAGGGGTCCTGGTGCATGAGATCCTTAAGGAGTTGCTGCTGAGGATTTGGGAACAGCCCCTTGCAGTGACTCCCATTAAGAAGGTAGATGGGGTTTACCTCATTCAGAAGATAGATGGGGTTTACCTCATTCAGAAGTGGTGAGACAGCTGACGAAAAGCGTCAGCTGTCTCACCACTCAATGGTGGTAGAATCTGCCCTCAAGAGGGCCAAACACTGTCAGACCCATTGCTCTGCATCCCTGGGGTAAGATCACAGAGCGATGGATGCTCTTGGGAGGAAGGTGTTTCAAGGTGCCATGCTTATTGCCTACATTGCTGCCTACCAGCTCTATATGAGCCAATAATCATGGGACATCTGGAAGTAGGTGCAGGAGGTGGCTGATCAGCTGCCTCAACAGCAGCAAGACACCCTCATATCGCTGGTGCACAAGAGTCTGGAGTGTGGAAAACACGAGGTCCATGCCACCTATGATGTTTTTGAAACGGCACTATCTGCAGTCAGAATTGGCGTCCACAGAATGGGACCTCGAATCTCCGACCGGAGATTTGTGTGTAGGACGTGCCATGTGTAGGAGAGAATCCCTTTGGAGATAGGGTGAGAGATGCTGTGGCCCAACTCAGGCACCATCATGAAATCCTCCAGCAACTCTCTGCCAGTACTCCAGACCCATCCTCTTCCAGGAGGCCATCGAGACCAGGGACAAGGATGTCTTTCTTTCGCCAAAGGAAGTACTATCCTGCGCCTCCTCGCTCCCATCAACACCATCAGAGCTCCTTCGGCCGACCCAGGCAGCAGAAAGTTCCCAAGCTCTAACTGGCTTCTCAGTCAAACCCAGGAATGTCACCTCAATTGGACTTCATAGGAGCCCTGCTGGATATGACTCGGGCCAAGGCCTTTCTGCCTTGCGAGAGGGCCATCACCTTGACGACCATTGTGGCAGAGGTTCAACAGAATCAGCTGATGACAGCCTGGCACATGTTGAGGCTATTGGGCCACATGGCTGCAACCATCCATGTCACTCCCTTGGCATACTTACACATGCACAGAGCCCATTAGACCCTGAGGCCACAGTGGCACCAAGTCAATCATAGCCTCCAGGATTGCATCCAAATCACCCTGTCTCTAAGTGACTCTTTGTCCTGGTGGTGGGTAATTTCCAGTCTGGACCAAGGGACCTTCTTTTGGAGTCTCCCTACTCAAATTGTGCTAACCATGGATGCATCTACCCTGGGGTGGAGAGCTCATGTGGATGGGCTTGGCACCCAAGTCTGTGGTCCACTCAGGAACGTTCTTGTCAAATCAACTTCCTGGAGGTCAGGGTGATCAGATACACACTATGGATTTTGAGATCAGCTGTCTAACAAACTTGTCCTGATCCAGACAGACAACCAAGTAGCCATGTGGTATGTCAACAAGCAGGGAGGCATGGGATCATTCCTCCTGTGTCAGAAAGCGGTCCATATCTGGTCGTGGGCCCTGTTCCACAGGATGGTGCTCAGGGCCATGTCCCTGGCCAGAACAGAGAACGTGGTAGTGGACAGGCTGAGTCAAGCCTTCAGACCCCACAAGTGGTCCCTAGACTATATGGGTAATGAATCGGATATTCTGCCTCTAGGGGAACCCGGATGTAGATCGGTTCACGTACCCCTGCAAGAGGAAGGTGCTTTGGTTCCGTTCCCTGTACAAGTCAGACAGCAAACCAGCCTTGGACGCCCTTGCCCATCATTGGGGCAAGGGACTTCTGTATGCATATCCTCTGATTCCCTTAATGGCAAAGACTCTCTTGAAGCTTCACAAGGACAGAGGGACTATGATTCTCATAGCCCTCATTGGCTGAGACAGGTCTGGTTTCCACTCTTGTGGGAATTGTCCATCCAGAAACCGATTTGTTTGGGGACTTCCCCAGATCTCATCATGCAAGATCAAGGCAGGCTGCAGCATTCCCAACCATCCCTGTCGCTCACAGCCTGGATTTTTAGAGGTTAATTCTGCAGCCGCTTGATCTTTCAGAGGATGTCTCTGGTCCTGGTGGCTTCTAGAAAACCGTCCACTAGAAAGTCCTATGGACTGAAGTGGAGGGGGAGGTGGGGGGGTTCCATGTGGTGTGAGCAGAAGGCCCTAGATTAATTCTCTTATGTCACCCAAAAACTGCTTGATTACCTTCACCTCCTAAAAAAACAACTCAGAGTTCATCTTAGTGCGATTGGCTCATATCACCATGGTGTAGATGGTACGGCCATCTCTGTACAGTATATTTGTACGTTTTATGCGGGGCCTGCTTCAATTGAAGCCTCCCCTAAGGCCTCCCACTGTGTCTTGGGACCTTAATGTGATGTGAGCTCAGCTGATGAAAGCTCCTTTTGAGTTGCTGTGCACCTGTGACCTGAAGTACCTGACCTGAAAGGTTATAATTTTGGTGGCAGTCACTTCAGTGTGCAGGGTCAGCGAGCTCCAGGCCTTACTGTGTATACGCAAGACCACCCTGTCATGATAAATCTTGGTATAAGGTGGATAAGTCTCTAAGTTCCTGTCTAAGGTGGTGATGGATTTCCATCTTAACCAATCAATCGTCCTGCCAATTTTCTTTACCAGGCCCCATTCGCATCAAGGCAAACGAGCTCTGCACAGTTTGGACTGCAAGCAAGCCTTAGCCTTCTATCTGGAGCGGACAGAAATCTATAGACAGTTCACCCAACTTTTTGTTTCTTTTGATAAGACTAGGTTGGGTGTTGCGTTGGCCAGACACCATCCAGTTGGCTAGCAGACTGCATCTCCTGTCATGCCCAGGTGGGACTGCATCTTGGGGGTCATGTCAAGCCTCATTCTGTCAGAGCTATGGCAGCATCAGTGGCCCACTTGCAAGCAGTTCCTGTGAAGGAGATCTGCAAGGCTGCGACATGGAGTTCTCGCAACACATTCACATCACACTACTGTCTGAATAGGGATGGCCGACATGACAGTAGGTTTGGACAGTCTGGCCTCCAGAAGCTGTTTGAGGTGTAGAAACCAACTTTCCCAACCTAGGGTCCGTTGTTTTGGTTCAGGATATATCCCCATCTGTTACCAACAGCACCAGTGTTGTGCCTGTTGGCACCTGGTTAGGTGTCTGTTGGTTCCCTTTTTATGTTGGGGGAGCAACATGTAACTAGGGATTCACCCATGTGTGAGGACTGCTATCCTGCTTGTCCTCTGAGAAAGCAGAGTTGCTTACCTGTAACAGGTGTTCTCCGAGGTCAGTAGGATATTAGTCCTCACAAAACCCGCTACGCCGCAGAGATGATTTTCTCCTATTTTTTATTTTTATTGTAATTCTATGTTATAAGACTGAAGAGGGACCCTGTGTGGATGCTTGGTGTAGGGCATGCTGGGAATGCTCATTGTGCCTAGTCAAAGTTCTAGAAACTTTGACATGTTTTCCGTATTGTGCTCCTTCCAATGATGTCATCCATATGTGAGGACTAACATCTTGCTGTTCTCGGAGGGCACCTGTTACAGGTAAACAACACTTTCTCAACTATGACACTGAGATGAGCATCTAACTTAGATATTTTTTCAGCAAAGCTGTCCATGAGATCATGTATGTAGCCATGCTGATCCCTGCAGCTTACACCTCAGCAAATACCTCGTAATCAGAGGCAAGTCTTCAGCTTCTAGTGTTGTCTCCACACAGGTGTTTTTGCCTGCCTTTTTTTTTTGTTTTGTTTTGTATGGTTGTTCAGCTCACATTGAGGGTGTAGAGGTTTTCCTGATGTCTTTAGCTTAAGACATTTTATCATCGGCAGACCAAAGGGATCAAAGAAGTGATAAAACATAATAGAATTATGGTGGGAGCTCAGTCAAGCAGTTGCTGCCCTGTTTAGAGCACAACTGGAAGTCTTCAGCTACTTCTTTAGAAAACATCAATGGCCTCTTCCCCCCCCCCCCCTTTATTTACTTTCCTAAGAAATAAAAAGCATGTTGCCCTTAAAATATGTTTAGTTTTGCCTGCTGCTCTTTTGCTTCTTCTAGCTTCCCATCCAGTTAATGACTCCTTAAAAAAATTTTTTTGAAATGGGCATATTAAGAGCAATTATAAATAAATGACAATGTTTTATTGTAAATCTTAATTCTAATTGATTGAGATATAGTGTTGGAATTTGGTTTTAACTTTTTAATATGTATGATGGAATGTAATCTTTTGAATATGCATGTGTTCTGTTAAATATTGGACCATGTCCAAGCTGTTGCACTCCCCGAGGGAAATGTATGGCTACACAAACCTAGTTGAGGCAGGCTAATTGAGTTTGTGTCGGAAACAGGTTGGATTTATTTCTTACTGATATCTGCAATAAAGCTTTCTTATATTGGATTTACTGGGATGAGTTTCTCTATCCTTCTGTAATGTGACTAATGATCTTTCTTTTAATGAAGAAAATACTGTATGTGTGTTCAGCTGTATTCTAGTTTTGGTGCATTATCTGCTTAGTGGTTAACCATTGCTGGTAATGTAGTAGCCATAGGCCAAGGTTGGCCAGGCTATTGGTATTTCTTTGTAGTTCTTGATACAAACCTGTTTTCTTCCCCTTAGATGGTTCAAAACTTTCAAGATGAGAGTTGTTTCTTAATCTCCACAGTAAAAGGTATGTTTCTGTCTTTATTGAAAAGTGATAATGTTGAAATTATTCCCTCCCCCCCTCCCTACTTAATTCTTCCGTAGCTCTCAGCATGCCCAGGCGACTCATTGAAATCTCATTGACCAAAGGGATGGAGGGGCACCAATTCTAGGTCAGTGGGGGAGTGCCCAGGCCCAACCATCCCTAATGAACAAGGGATCAGGATGTAGGTTTGAATATGAATCCCCAGTACAGCAACACTAGCCCAGTTTAAACCATTCCATGTACATTATCTGCTTAATTCTGGCATCTTTAAATTAATGCAGGACACCTGCTCCAAGTACTCTCCTAATACAGCAGTTGTACTACAATTCATGGCACATCTTTAAGATTTAAATTAATGAACTGTTTGATTCTGAATAATGGGCTTTCCTTTAATCAGATTTATTATTGACATAATCACTGGATAGAACAGTACTTTTCAAGTTTATGGTCGCAAACCAGTGATTGAGTCACAGTTCTGTTCCCAACACTCCTGCACTGAGCGGTTCAGACATGCATGGTGGCTTTCCTTTGGGTTTCTTGGCTGTCATCGTGAAAACAGCACTGAGTGTATGGGTGCCATGTGGCTCGAACCTCTGAATGCTGTGCTGTACTGTTCTTGCAATAAGGGCTGAGAAGCACTTGGAGAAGAGGTGCCACATGGCTCTCAAAGTTTGAGTCACGTGGTACACTTCCATTCAGCACTTATTTTGCAATGATAGCCAAGAAGCCTGAGAGTAAGGCACTGCATGGCATGGCTCATGTAACTTGAGTCACATGGAGCAGAAGTATTAGAGAAGAGTGGTGGGGGAGAGGGCAGCAATTGGTGAGAGTGAGCAGTGGGGGCTGGGGGTGGAAGGGATGGGAAGAGTGAGAAGCCCGGGGGCTGAGGAGGAAGGGGGTGCTTGAAAATCTAATGCGTTAGAATATTAAATATAAATGTTTTACAAAGTAAGGGTTAACTTGGAATGTTACTGGTATTAACAGAAATTATGCCTGTGTGGAGAGGGGTGAGGCAGACACTGCTAACATACCTAAAGAAAAAAAGCTCATCTTGTTTTTGATGGATTGTCCAAGCACTCTTCATTTGCCATATATTTATTTTTTCAAACTCTTAATAGATTATCATATTAAGTGTACAGATGCCCTGATGTTCCCAGTGGATGATTTCATTGGGTTCAATTGAGGTCTATCCCAGTTGGCATATTGCATTTTGTGTTTTGCTATCTAATTTTATGTAATTATACAGATGTATGCAAAAGTTTAGGCACCCTGGTCAAATTGTATGTTTCAATGAATCTCTAAGTCAGGGGTAGGCAACTCTCCCTGTGAGAGCCACAAACAGGTCTAGTTTTCAGGTAATCCATAATGAGAATGCATGAGAAATATTTACATGCACTGTCTGCATTGTATGCAGATATATCTCATGCACATTCATTAAGAATATCCTGAAAACCAAACCTGTTTTGGCACTCAAGGACTGGAATTGCAAAGCCCCATTCTAAGGGAACAGAAGTTAAGATCTCTGGTGAAAAGGTAAGCACAAATCCAAATGAAGGTCATGTGATAAATCTCCAAGAAGGTATATTGTGGAATATTTATAATCTGCCTTCTCAATAAGAGGTTCAAAGCATCATAGTGAAGAAGCCATAATAGTGAAACACTGCCCCTGACAGGGGCAGTGTTTCACCATTATGGCTTCATCGGGAGGAACAAGTTCTATAAACAAATACATAAAACAGACAGAGCAAGGTACAGGCTACAGCAACCAGAGGCGATCACAAAGAACATACCGTAACTTCGGCAGTACAGTAGTTTTAAACGAAGTCAATGAATCACAGCATCCTGACAAACTTAAAAGAGCATACTAGGGACAGACAAAGGGGAAGTTTGATAGGAAGTTTTAAAGTGTGCTCCAAAAAAGTCACATCAGCGACCACAGCCAATAAGAAATCGAGAGTATAATACCCAATGAGACAAGGAGAACAGAATCCATAGGAAACGCTAAAGACAACTTGGACCCAGTAATTTATGGAACAGATTGTTGTTGTGTTTTGTTTTTGTTTTGTTTTTTATTTTAATCTCATGATTGAGGCCGAAGGGGGTAAGGGAACTCAATGTATATCCACCATTGTTCCCTGTGAATTAGATTGCAAAGTTAAACTCAAAATCTTTTTGAAATTTTTAATACAAAATTACTATCTGTTGTATTATTTTTGATCTGTTGAAATCTACGGTGAATATAGAAAGTGCAGAAGTTTGGCCACCCTTCCACTTGGTTCATTACTGTTTGTTAAACAAAAGTGAATAAGGCACAAAAAGTTGATCGACTTATTTCTATCAGTTAGGCGACCACAGTTGAATAAATACACTAACCCTTCTAACCTCTCAAGTTGTGATAGTTCTGTCTACTTTGTAATAGTTGTTATCCCAGGACAAGCAGGATGCTAGTCCTCACATATGGGTGACGTCATCCACGGAGCCCTTAAGCGGGAAAAACTTCTGGCAAGTTTCTAGAAGCTTTTAACTGGCTGCCTGAGGCTACTGAGCATGCCCGGCATGCCATGATATTCCCTGCCACAGGGGTCTCACTCCAGTCTTCTTTTTTCCGCGCTGCTATCCGCATCGTGGCTTCCAGGAGCCCTGTGAGTTACCTCACAACGACAAACTTTAAATTACAAATTTTTACCCCTTTCGGGTCTTACTCGGTTTGTCACCAGCTGGTGACAAACATCACATAATTTTTTGTGAAAAAGGAATCCGGAATCATCGACGGATGTCGACGGAAAAAACTTCCGGATTCAAAAAATGTCCGGCCTGCAACCGGACTATGTCAATCACGGACCCGCACGTCGACTGCGTCCGCTGCCTGGGAGGAGACCATGACATCGCCTCCTGTGCCCAGTGTCAAGAAATGACGGTGAAGGGTAGGAAACTTCGCCAGGAAAAAATGGCCCAGATTTTTCAAATCCGGCCATCGCCGTCGCCCTCGTCATCGACAAAATCTTCACCGGTAGGTTTATCGAAGAAGATACTTCTCAAGACGAGAATTCCAGAGGGTTCAGGAGACGCTTCATCGCCAACACCGTCAGTGGCATCGTCAAAATCTGTTTCTGAGGTGCGTACAAAGCACAAACACCGCAGACATCATTCCATCCCTCCGTTACCACCGCCGGAGGAACCGGTATCTAAGCAGCGGAAATTGTCATCGACCTCCGCAGCACCGACAGAGGAATCGATTCCATCGACTTCCGTGACAGATTTAACGGCGTTAATTAAGAAAATTGTCACCGATGCCCTCAAGGAAAACATGCCGGCGACATCGCCGATGCCGACCTCCGGGTCGATGCCGACTTCTCAGTCGATGCCGGCCATCGGGCCGATGCCGATGACTCAATCGATGCCGACTATCGAGTCGATGCCCTCCTCGATATCGATGCCGGTGCCATCGTCGATATCGATGCCACTGCCGGTGCCATCATCGATCTCGATGCCGAGGACGACTGCAGCATCTCCGCAAACAGCACTTTCTGTGCCGATGGATGCGGCCAGCTGCTCTTCAGCGATACCTGCTACTCCGATGATCTCTGCAGCTTCATCATCGATACAGCTGTCAGATCCATCGATGGAATCGGTGTCCACAATGGCCCCTAGGCCTATCTCCTCCTTGATTCCCATTTCTATGTTCTCCTTCCTGACTACAGCACTGCCTACTGCTGCACAGGTAGCACCTCGGTACACCCTAGCCCCGTCCAGAACTCCAGGACAAGGGAAAAAGGCATCAGGGAAATCTAAACATACATCCCTGCAGGCTACAGAAGTTTCTTCTGACAGAAGACTGCATGCACTGCTAACAAAAAGATACCAGGATCTATTAGCTTCCTTGCCTGCACAGCCTGAGGAACAGAGTGATACCAGTGAGGGTGAGCCGGACACTCAAGATCCTCTACAAGGACCATCTGGGATGGCACCATCTGCAAAGCTAGACCATCGTTCACACCAGGTCCCAACAGATTCATGGTCTGATACACAGTCAGAGCACTCTTCGGAGGATTTTTTATCTGAAGGTACTCCGCCTCAGGCCAAGAAGCAATCCCCTCCTGAGGATTTATCCTTTGCTTCCTTCGTGCAGGAAATGTCAGAATCCATCCCCTTTCAACTTCAAGCAGAGAAGGATGAAAGGCAGCAGACACTGGAGATACTACAGTTTGTAGATCCCCCAAAGCATAACTTGGCTATCCCAGTGCATGAAGTGCTGCTGCAACTTCAGCAAAGGATTTGGGAGCACCCGTGTACAACACCTGGAGTAAATCGTAGAGTGGACTCTACATATTTAGTCCAAGCAGCCCCAGGGTTCGAGAAACCACAACTGCCACACAACTCATTAGTTGTAGAATCTGCGCAGAAAAAGTCACGCAGATCTAGGACGCACGCCTCTATCCCTCCAGGGAAAGATAACAGATTCCTGGACCTGATGGGGCGAAAAATTTACCAGGGAGCGATGCTAAATGGCAAAATTGCTGCGTACCAACTATATATGACGCAGCATCAAAGAAATCTGTGGAAGCAGATAGAGGAATTTCTCCCATCTCTCCCCCAACAACACCAAGAGGCAGCACAACAGATTGTGCAGAAGGGACTGGATGCGGGCAAACATGAGGTGCGAGCGGCGTATGATGCCTTTGAGACTTCCTCCAGAACGGCAGCATCTGGTATCAGTGCCCGTAGATGGGCCTGGTTGAAGGCTTCGGACTTGCGTCCAGAAATCCAGGATAAGCTGGTAGACTTGCCTTGCCAAGGTGACAGCTTGTTTGGAACAAAAGTACAAGACGCCGTGGCACAGCTTAGAGAGCACTCTGAAACTTTAAAGCAGCTCTCCACTTTGTCCCATGATCCTGCAACTCATCCTGCCCGCAAGCCTCCGCGTAGGGATACAAGACGACCTTTCTACAGGCCGAGGAGATATTACCCTCAGGCTTCTAGACCACGCTCTACAAGGCCTCAACAACGGCCTCAACAAAGACAGCAGAGAGCGGCAAGACCTCAGCCTCCGCCCCAAACTGCTTCCACCTCTGGCTTTTGAAAGCAGTACCAGAGAACGGAACCAACCAAACCCCTTTCCACAGTTACCAGTAGGGGGAAGGATTTCCCAATTTTACAACGAATGGGAAAACATCACCACAGATCAATGGGTCTTATCCATAGTCCAACAAGGTTACCATCTGGACTTCACAACTTCCCCGCAGGAGTTTCCTCCACAAAACTCCTATCTCGAACACATTCCTCAATTACAAATGGAATTATCTACTCTTCTGAAAGCAAAGGCTGTGGAACACGTGCCACACTCCCAGAAGGGAAGAGGATTCTATTCCCGATATTTCCTCATTCCAAAGAAAACAGGAGGACTTCGTCCCATTCTAGATCTCAGAAATCTCAACAAATTTCTAAGGAAAGAAAAATTCAGGATGGTATCATTAGGCACCATGCTTCCTCTCATACAAAGGGGGGATTGGCTTTGTTCTCTGGATCTTCAAGATGCTTATACTCATATACCTATATTCCCACCTCATCGCAAGTACCTAAGATTCAAGGTGGGACACCAGCATTTTCAATACAGAGTCCTACCATTCGGCCTTGCCTCAGCTCCCAGAGTATTCACAAAATGTCTAGCAGTAATAGCAGGACATTTACACAAACAAGGTGTTCATGTCTTCCCTTACCTAGACGATTGGCTAATAAAAAGCCAGTCGCATCAAGGAGCACTAACGTCTCTCCGTTACACAATACAGTTGCTTCACAGGTTGGGTTTTCTAATAAACTATCAAAAATCCCACCTTCAGCCGTCTCATCTGCTACAGTACATAGGAGCAGAACTAGACACAAACCTTGCACAAGCTTTTCTTCCAGAAGATCGTGCTCAAACACTGTCCCGGTTGGCGTACTCCATGTCCATACAACCGCAAGCAACAGCTCATCAGTTTCTAATCTTACTAGGCCACATGGCGTCAACGGTTCACGTCACTCCTATGGCAAGACTTGCCATGCGACTAACCCAATGGACTCTTCGATCACAATGGATCCAAGCCATTCAACCACTTCACTCTCGCATCCAAGTAACCCACCAGCTGCGCTCATCGCTACGATGGTGGACACTCAAGGACAATTTGCGCAAGGGCCTGCCCTTCCAAAAACCGATCCCTCAGATAACATTAACTACAGATGCATCCACCTTGGGATGGGGAGCTCATGTGAACTCTTTCCAAACGCAAGGGACTTGGACAAAACTCGAGGCCACTTACCAAATCAATTTTCTGGAACTTCGAGCTATACGTTATGCGCTGCATGCGTTCAAGGACTGCCTTTCACACAAGACTGCTAATCCAAACAGACAATACTGTAGCCATGTGGTACATCAACAAACAGGGAGGTACGGGCTCGTATCTCCTTTGTCAGGAAGCGGCACAAATTTGGGACTGGGCCTTGAACCACTCAATGTTCCTACAGGCCACTTATCTAGCAGGGATTCACAATGTACTAGCAGACCGACTCAGTCGCCAGTTCCAACCACACGAATGGTCTCTAAATCCCTCTGTTGCGACCAACATATTCCAACGTTGGGGACAACCAACAATAGACCTCTTTGCATCGCATCTGAACCACAAGGTGGACAGCTTCTGTTCTCGACACAACCAGAAGCACCAACCAGCCAAGGACGCCTTTGCTCGCCCTTGGAACTCAGGCCTACTGTATGCATATCCTCCAATACCGCTTATCACCAAGACGCTGGTGAAGCTACAACAGGACAAGGGGTCCATGATTCTCATAGCCTCATATTGGCCTCGACAAGTATGGTTTCCCACACTGCTAGACCTGTCAATCAAGAATCCAATACGCCTGGGAGTAGCTCCCACTCTCATCACTCAGGATCAGGGCCGGTTGCGCCATCCCAACCTTCAATCCCTATCCTTGACAGCATGGATGTTGAAAGCTTGATCTTACAATCACTTAACCTCTCAACTAATGTTTCTCAGGTGCTTATAGCTTCCCGCAAACCTTCCACAAGAAGGAATTATTCTTTCAAGTGGAAACGATTTACTTCCTGGTGCAAGCAAAACAATACAGATCCTTTCACTTGCCCCACAGCTACTCTACTAGATTATCTGTACTATCTTTCAGACTCTGGTCTTCAGACATCGTCAATCAGAGTACATTTAAGTGCAATCTCAGCTTATCATAACAAGATAGGAGATGCACCAATTTCAACACAATCTCTCGTCAGTAGATTCATGAGAGGTCTAACTCAACTTAAACCACCAATTCGGCCCCCAGCTGCGCAATGGGACCTGAATCTGGTCTTAACAGGATTAATGCGTTCTCCCTTCGAACCCATAGATACCTGTGAACTTAAATTTCTTACATGGAAAACTATTTTCCTCATAGCCATTACATCAGCTAGGAGGGTTAGTGAATTACAAGCACTTGTCACATATGAACCTTATACAAAGTTTCTCCATGACAGAGTGGTTCTCCGAACACATCCAAAATTCCTTCCCAAGGTAGTTACGGAATTCCACTTAAATCAAACTATAGTTCTACCCACATTCTTTCCAAAGCCTCACTCTCATCAAGGCGAAAGAGCTTTACACACTTTGGACTGTAAACGTGCATTGTCCTATTACTTGAATCGCACTACGTCCCTCAGAAAATCCAATCAGCTTTTCGTCTCTTATGACCCAAATAAGCCAGGTAAAGCAGTGGGAAAGCATACTCTATCCAATTGGTTAGCAGACTGCATACAATTTTGCTATACAAAAGCAGGCCTTCCTCTCCAAGGGCGAGTAAAGGCACATTCAGTAAGAGCAATGTCAACTTCAGTAGCGCATTTTCGTTCAGTACCAATCATTGACATTTGTAAAGCAGCAACATGGACTTCTCTCCACACCTTTGCAGCTCACTACTGTTTAGACAAGGAAGGACGACAGGATTCAGCCTATGGACAATCTGTCTTAAAGAACTTGTTTCCAGTTTAATCCCAACTCCTTCTACAACCAACCTGCTGTGAACTTCGGCTGCATCATTTCCTCAACAAAGCATCACTGCTACCTGCACGGACAATGACTCAGCCTCTAGCTTGCTAATCACCCATATGTGAGGACTAGCATCCTGCTTGTCCTGGGATAAAGCAAAATTGCTTACCTTGTAATAGGTGTTATCCCAGGACAGCAGGATGTAGTCCTCACGGAACCCACCCGCCACCCCGCGGAGTTGGGCCTCAGACTTTATTATTTTAATTTTGCTTATGCTTATTGCTACATACAAGACTGGAGTGAGACCCCTGTGGCAGGGAATATCATGGCATGCCGGGCATGCTCAGTAGCCTCAGGCAGCCAGTTAAAAGCTTCTAGAAACTTGCCAGAAGTTTTTCCCGCTTAAGGGCTCCGTGGATGACGTCACCCATATGTGAGGACTACATCCTGCTGTCCTGGGATAACACCTATTACAAGGTAAGCAATTTTGCTTTCTCATTTTCAGGGCAGGGCTGCCAAAGTTGGGCCCAACTACTAATGATCAGCAGCTGTGTGAACATTAAAAGAGAGAAGATAATCACTCTTACAAAGCAGGGGGGAACACTATTAAGTCTCTAAATGTCTTCCGCTAGCCATTTTAACTGTTGGAAACATTAAGAAATGGAAGTTACATTATCTTGTGTGGTTGGCTGAACAGTAGGGATGTGCATTTGTTTGAAACAAATGGGCCATACTCATTTAATTCATGGATCCCTGAAAGGAATGGAGAGTACCCACAAATAAAAATATTTTTGTTCCCCATTCAAGTCTATGGCCCATTGAAGTGCTACAGTGAGACTAATATGTGTAGCAACCTAAAAATTCCTCAATAAGATAGTAGCCAGAACAGAACCAAGGCGGTAGAAGAGAGCAAGTAAACAGGAGAGAGGACCAATCAAGGTGAAGCCGCCTTGCTCCTGACATGACACCTTTGGGGGGTGGAGGGGGTCCTTGCAGCCATACCCCAGACTTTTCACGACGAGAGTCTTGCTGCCATTCTGCTCCTGATGCTACACTTTGAGGGTTTTGCTGCCATACCCCTATTGTATCCCCTTGGGGTTCTTTCTGCCACTCTGTCTTGCTGCCATACCCCAGACTCTACACCTCACGGGTCTTGCTGCTACTCTACCTTGTTGCTATACCACTTATGCTACACTTTAGGAGTCTTTCTGCCTTTCTGCTTTCCTGCCATACCCCAGAATCTACACCTTGGAGTGTTCTTGCCACCGTGGGTGGCTGCTTTGCAACTCTTATGGTGCTTTGGCTTTTTCATGTCACTCTTTGTGCTGATTTTTCCCTGTGTCAGTGCCTGGGGATTTTTTATGCATCTTTGCTGCTTTGCTTCCACTTCATGATGCCTTAGGGTCCCTCTTGGTGCCACTTTGCAACTTTCATGTTCCTTTGGGGGCTCCTGCCATTGTTATAGGTGCCCTCTTTTGAAGACCGGGAGAGTTCTTGACATTCTTGTAGCTTCTTTGTTCATCTGACAGTGCCTTGGAGAATTCTTGCCACTGCTGGTACCCTTTTACCTTTCCTGTGCCTTAGGCTATTCATACCACTTTCTGTGTCACTTTGCCACAGTCTTGGTGCCTTTTCATTCTCTTCCCCCTACTGATGTTGTCTTGTCTTGATTCTATTGCTCCTCTCAGATACCTGCTGATCAACAGATCACAAAACTCCCTTGGTTCTTTTCTGAATTTAGTGCCTTGCATAAAAAAGAATGGCAGTGGCACCGTATTAAATCTGCTGCAAATTTGAGTAGTTACAAGGCATAGCTTAATGGTTTTACAAAGAAATTGGATTTGGCTGAGAAATCTTATTACTCTCGCTGACTCCAATCTGCAATAAACATTCCCAAAGAGCTTTTTAGACTGGTTTGAAACTTGACCACCCTCTCTTAAAAATCCTTATCCAAACCCTTTAATGGGATTACCACTGAACAATTCTTGATTCATCTATCTTCTAAAATTACTGATATTTTTCTTTTTCCTCTGTACCTAACTGGTTTGTAGATCTTCAAGTGGTCTAATTTTGAATTAGAATCTGAAATTGAGGTTTCACAAATTAGTTTCATCACTCAATCCAGAGTTTTGTCCACTGAATCCATATAACCTTACTGTTTAAAAGTTGTTAAAGATTCATTTCTGGTATTTTTTTTTACTTCTATGGTCAATATGTTGTTGGAAGAAGGCAATGTTACCAGCTCTCTTAAGAAAGCCACAATAAGATGGTCAGATCTTAATACTAGTGACCCAGCAAATTACAGGCCCATTTCATCTTTAATTTATGGCCAAAGTTATGGCCAGCTCTCAAATTTTTTGAATGATTTTTCTGTACTGGATCCTTTTCAATTTGGATTTTGCAAATCTCTCAGTACCAAGAGTCTTTTACTATCTCTTATTGATTCACTGAGGCATGGCTTTGATGCTGGGAACAGTTATGTTCTGATTATATTGGACATCTCCTCAGCCTTTGACACCATTGAACACAGAATTTAGCTGTATCATCTGAGGGAAATTGGCATCTCAGGGAACATATTGGATTGGTTCTGTTCCTATTTGCATGGCCAACAGTAGTAGGTTGTATCTGACTCCAGCTGTTCCACATGGGCTCTGCTTACAACCAGTGTACTACAAGGCTTGGCACTATTTGCAATACTTTTTAATATTCACATGATGCATATCTGCAGAATTCTTGCTGGACTTATTGTGGGATACCAATTGTATGCAGACTATATTCAATTTTTTTGTACAAGCGGAGCAATCCTGGTAACTTGCTGTATGTCTGCTATTTGGCAGCGGCTAACTTTCAACAAGTTAGCCTTAAATTTATCTAAAATTGAGGTGCTTGTTCTGTAGCATGGGAATCAACCTATTTTTCCAAGGTCCTTTTTGATTGATAAGCACAGTATACACATTTCTTCATCTGTAAAGAGCCTGGGAGTTATCCTGGACTCTGATTTTAATTTCAATGAACAAATCAAGTCTGTTGTAAAGTCTGGCTATTGCGTGTTGTACATAATTTGAAGTCCATTCTTTCTTTTTGTGTTTCTAAACTGCAGTCCAAGCTTAATATTACCCTTTCTTGACTACTGCAACTGTGTATATTTTGGCCTGCCCAGCTTATAAGTTAAAGGCTCTTCATATGTTACAGAATGCAGCAGCCAGATTGATCTCTCTGGTTGTTACATGAAGGAGCACATTACTCCAGTCTTGAAAGAGTTACACAGGCTTCCAGTCTCTTCTAGAATTTCTTGTAAAATTCTAGCATTGGTTCGTAAACTAGTCCCAAATAATTCAGTTCCAGGGACTGGCACATTGCTTCATCTTTATAATCCCACACGTGCATTGTGTTCATCACAGAGAGGTCTATTAGATATACCATCTGACCAGCATGCCCGGCTGACTGAGATCAGAGAAGGGAGGGCATTATCAGTTGCTGTACCTGTTTTGTGGCTAATTGTACAAACTCTCTTAAAACCCTTCTGAAAATGTACTTATTCAGATTGACCTTTGACTAAGGCTTCATATGGCATACGTGGTTTTTTAGAGGGTTTTTTGATATCTCTTGAAACAGAATGTCTTTGGACAGATTGATAAGAGTTGATGCCTTTTGTTTTTGTTCTATGTTGTCTTTTTGATCTGTTTATATATGTATGCTTTTGTCCTTTCTACATTTTATTGTTAAACAAATGTATTTGTTGGTAAACAAAAATAAAATACCTACAAGTTTCATTCTAATTGATTAGAAAACCCCAAGTTTGAAGCTCAAAATAGGCTGCATTGCTTCCCCCATTGACTTTAATGGGAAACAAATAAAAAAAGATTTCATATGAAATGAATGGAGGTAACCTACAAAACAAATGAATAAACCAAAATAAAAAATTTGTCTCTGCATATCCTTACTGAGCAGTTACTGTATTTTTCGCTCCATTAGACGCACCTAGGTTTCAGAGGGGGGAAATTAAAAAAAAAAAAAAAAAGTGTGCTAAACTGGCCCTGTTCCCGGGCGTCTGTGCATCTTATGGAGCAAATTAGGGGAGTGCATAAAAAATGTTTGTCCCCATTTCGTTTTCGGGTCTGGAGAGGGCCATTTCGGTCCACTCCCCAAATCAGAAAACTTTTATCGTTCTCTTTCTGTGGGGAAAAAAACCCCCAACCCTTTAAATTTAAATAACTACAACCCCCCACCCTCCTGACCCCTCCAAGACCTGCCAAAAGTCCCTGGTGGTCCAGCGGGGGTCCGGGAGCTATCTCCTGCACTTGGGCCGTCGGCTGCCGTAATCAACATGGCGCCGATGGCCCTTCGCCCTTACTATGTCACAGGGGCTACCGGTGCCATTGGTCAGCCCCTGTCACATGGTAGGAGCAATGGACGTGTTCCTACCATGTGACAGGGGCTGACCAATGGCCCGGGTAGCCCCTGTGACATAGTAAGGGTGAAGGGCCATCGGCGCCATGTTGATTACTGGCAGCCAACGGCCCAAGTGCAGGAGATCGCTCCCGGACCCCCGCTGGAACATCAGGGACTTTTGGCAGGTCTTGAGGGGGGGGGTTGCACTTAGCGGGTTTTTTGTTTGTTTTTCTTTATATTCGCTCCATAAGACGCACAGACATTTCCCCCCCACTTTTGGGGGGAAAAAAGTATGTCGTATGGAGCGAAAAATACAGTAAATTTTCATTTCATCAGTCCAAAGCTCTTTGTTCTAAAAAGTTTCAGGCATATCAGTATTTTTTTCGAATATTTTAGACTATGACTTCTGTGATGAGGTTGTAGAAAAGGTTTCCATCTGACAACACACCATGCAGATCATAGTTGTGTAAGCAATGCTGCACTGTGGATAACTACTCCAGTGTCTACTAAACTTTTCAGCAGATTGTTTGCATTGATCTGTGGGTTCTGTTATGCAGATCTGACTAGTTTTTGGGCAGTTCTATTATATTTTTCTTGGTCTGCCAGATCTTGACTTGAGTTTACAATTCCGTGCAATTTCTATTACATAACAAAGTTACTGATAGTTGAATTTGCTAGCTAGAAGTGTTTGAAGATTTTGGGGGGGTTTTGCTGCCTTCCTCTGCTTTGTAAGAATGAATTGTCTTCATTTTCAAATGCTCAGACAACTGCTGCTTAGAGGGGCTTCATGATTATTGAAAGTAGACAGATCAATCTCATCCTGAGAAGCTAGCAGGGTCAGAGTATTTGTTCAACTGTGGAAAGTCTTAATCTGACTAATTGAAGGCCTAACAAGTCAATCAACTTTTGAGGCCTTATTAACTTTTAAACAAAAATAGTAATGAATCAACCAAAAAAAGGGTGTCCAAAGTTTTGCACATGCCATATTAACTTGTATTTTCAATCTGTTAAAATCAGCAAATGGCAATTTTGCATTAAAAATTGCAGAAAAATGTGGTGATTACTTTGTAAATTATCCCACCACTGTAATGTTTATCACTACAAACAATGTATACAGAAAAGATTTTCTTTTTTCTTTAAAGTCCTATCATATTGGGCATTTGCAGCTAGGGATGTGTGAAGCCTGAACCTGTTGGTTCGGGCTTCGTTTTTGGCCCACCACAGTAAATTTCGTACTTCCTGCGGTTCAGGCCTTTAAAATTCGGGGAGACAATTTCGTTTTAGTGCTCACTAACTCCCCGTTAGTGCGCACTAAACCCGAAAACAAATTTTTCACAAAAATCTGGAAAAATTCCTTCGGGTTTCGGGCTCCCTGAACCAGGACAAATGCACATTCCTATTTGCAGCTACTTTCAAAAACTGCCTCAATTCATCCCATGTATAATCATCAGTCCATCTGTATGAATTCTAAAGTCACTTTACTATTTTGTTCTTTTTATAATGCAGTTAAAATAATTCCTGTAAGCTTAACTTATCTGCTACTGCTGGTATTATAATGCTATCCCGTTCTTTTTTGTTCCTGACACACGTTTTGAATTATATTCTGCCTTGGAGGAGGGACAGAGAAGTGGGGGAATTGCTACTGCCAACTTCCCCCCCCCATAGTTATTTCGGCCTACTCATAGTTTTCATGCTGTAACTGAGATTAAAGCCCAACACAGTGTACATGCATACCACTTAAAAATACAAAAGTTATTGCAACAGAATTCCCACTTTACATGTCACTGTTTTGTTTGGGTCTGCTCATAGCTTTCATTTGACTGGAAGTGAACTAGTCTACATACGTACTTTGATATAAAGTTGTAAGCCAATGAAAACCACTCAAATCTCACGCCTTTGCAATGCCCAATCAAGACCCTTCTCTAATACATTGAATTCCATTCTATTTCTGCATTCAAGCTTTGTGGTTGTACAGCTCCCAATTTGAAAATCCAGAATTGTTCTTTGAAAGACAGTCTAGCTTGTTGAAACCCTTCTCTTTGATTTCTTCAATAATCTACTTCAAATGTTGGGAAAGAAAATGGTCATGATCCAGACAGAGTTGCACCATAGGCGTTTGATTTACCAGTGGGTCAGACAGCTATGATAGTCAATGTGTCATGTCTTAATTTCCATTTTTGTTCTACCCACATATATTTTTGGATATATGATCACATACACTACAATTCATGTTAATGTTTAATTTTGTACTGTGATTTGACACAGGATGTTGCCAAAATTATCCTACTGTTTGCTCACAAAATTAGCAAAACCCATAAGGATTATAACATCCTTTGTCAGGTCAGAAGTACAAATTAAAGGTTGGGATTTATCGTGGAAATCCCCCAAATAAATTAGTTGGACTCTTGTTTATAGTGTTTATCTTTATACCATACAGAGTTTGTGTTATCTTCTGTTCACTTAGATTCATTTAAACATTTGACCAGGGATGCCTAAACTTTCACATACAACTGTATAAGCTTTTGGAGATAATGTTTTTGGGGTTTTTTTTCCCTCTACACTCAGGCAGGCTAGTCCACACTAGTTGGTTATGCACTTCCAGCAGATGGAACAGAATAAAAGCTGATGTCATGGACATACAGCCCTGCCCCGACATCAGCCCACTAATATTCTCCATCTCTAGCAGATGATGGACATACTTCTAGACTAGGGAGGTTTTCTTTCCCCTATCTTGTCCTTACCAGGTCTTTCTCCCTCAGCATTAGTAGTCTGCATTTTCCCACTCACTTCTTTGGGGCGTTTAGTGTGGTGTAGAGACTGTGCAGACTCAGTGGGTTGACAGCCTTTGGATAGGCCCCACTCTCAGGCTTGGTCTCTTCTGGCTATGTGGTAGGCTGCAGTGGCATTTTTGCACGCTTGTGCACCTTCTTGCCATGTGGTGGTATAGTGACGAGTGTGCACGTGTGCCTTCTTGTGTGTACAAGGCCGCTGCCTATGTTTGTGTGTACTTCTGCGACCTGCCAGTGTGCGCATATCGAGCCGCTTATTGAGCGCATATTGAGCGTGTAGCTGTGTGCATACTTGATTGCACATCTTAATTTGGGCGCACAACAAACTGATACAAGCATGGCGCCAATGAAGGAAGTCCAAGTGCTTAGCGACTTGTGCTGCAATATAGTCAGGACTTTCTGCAAGTCTGTGTCAGCACTGCCTGGATGCTTGAGGGGATTTGCTGCCACCTGATTTTGCCGATGCTGATCTATCCCCTAGGTCAGAGAGTAGGCGACACGATGAGTGTGTTTCCTTCTTTGGGTGAATAAAGGGCTGAGACATCTTCAGGAAGTACTCTATATGGGGATGTCAGATTTGGGCCTGGTATAGACCCATCCTCCTCCTCCTGGGTGGAATTTTTCCATGGACTACAGACTGTTCTGCAGGTGCACCCATTGGAGACTGATGCCTTCTAAATCAAGGTTAAATACTAAGGGGTCCCCACTTGTCCATGTGAGACTGACCCTAATGATGTTCAGGAGAATGTGAATCAAGATGACTGGTGATTTGGGTGTCTCCCCTCTGGAAGGAGGGGAAGTTTCCCCAGATTTACAGTTACATAGAGCTCTGCTCAGTTTCTTTCATAGAGATGATTTGCTGGGTCTGTTATCTCTGACTCTGAAGATAACTTGGTATGGCTGGGAATAACTCTTTGAGTGCGCAGAAGGAAGACACTATATTGGTCACCCTATGTAAAGTGTCATGTTTCTTTCCCCTCCTGGATGCGATTTAAGAGTTGATTGACCTTGAATGGAGTACGCCAGAGGCAAGCTTTAAAGGGGGCATGCCTTGGCAAGTTTGTATCCCTTGGATCTGAAGGCAAGAGAGTAGTTGGATTTCCCGAAGTTAGATGTGCTGGTGTGTTCTTTATTAAGCGGACCACCATTTCGGTGGAAGGAAGGGGCATCTCTAAATGTTGCTCAGGATAGGAGAATTGAAACTCTTTAAGCAAGCCTTTGAGGCCATGGTGATGAATTTGCAAATTGCTTCTAGGCAGGATAGTTCAGAAGATTGCAAGTCAGACCGAAACCGTAATATTGGTGGCTCTGGATTGACCCTGGAAGCCGTGGTATGCTAATCTGCAGAGGCTGCTGGTTGTCAGGCCACTCAGTTTGCTGCTCTGGAAGGATCTGTACGTTCTGGGTCGATTTTGTCTTATGATTTGGCTCTTAAGAGGGCTCAGTTGTTGAAGCATGGTTATTCTGCTGCAGTGATTTCCACTTTTCTTCAGGCCAGAAAATTTTCTACCTCTCTGTTTTACGTTAGTTTGGAGAGTTTTCGAGACCTGTTGTGAAGAGTGAGGTTCTCAGCCTCTCTTAAAGTGGAAATTCCTTTAATTTTGGAATTTTTATAGGAATGATTGCATAAAAGCTTGGCCCTTATCACCTTGAAGGTTCAAGTGGAAGCTCTTGCTTGTTATAGGGGGTGAATCAATGGTGGGCCTTTGTCTTCCCATACAGATGTGTCCCAATTCTTGAAAGGAGTTAAGTATCTGTGTCCTCCTTTGCGGCTGCTGGTGCCTCTATGAAATCTTAATCTGGTCCTGACTTTTTTGGTGGGTCCTACCTTTTGGCCGCTGGATGGCCTTTCCTTGCAGCTGCTTACATTGAAGACAGTTTATTTATTTATTTATTTAGTTGATTAGTTATTTTATATACTGTCGTTCCAAATAAAGATCACAACGGTTTACAACATAACATACATATAATGGCATGATTTAAACAATGACTAAATGTAATATACATAGGCATGAGCATTGACAATGTAATCAAGTGAGATATAGGTCTGTGGGGTGTTCTAGAGTTTAAACTAAAGGTACTGGGATAAGAGGTTATTGGGTTTATAAGAAGTTTTCAATTTATTTTGATGTCTTTGGGGTGTGATGATCTGTTTAGTTCTGTAGTTGGTTTATTAATGTCTTTGGCCTTATTGGTGCTTGTTCTGAGCACAGGTAGTTTTAAGTTGTCCTTATTGGTGTTTGCTCTGATTTCAGGTAAGTTTTAAGGTAGGTTATAGGCATTTTTAAATAACCATGTTTTCAGTTCACTTTTGAATTTCTTTCTGGGGTCAGTTATAGTGTCTCGGGTAGTGAGTTCCATAGTATTGGGCCAGCAATGGAGAACACATGGTTTCTTATTTTTGTTAGATGAGTATTCAGTAATGTTGGCACAGCTGCTAATCCTTTATTCTTAGAGCTTAGCGATCTCTGTGGCTTGTATGGTTGTAGACCTATGGCTGCCAGACCTGGGTTATCTGAATGAATAGTTGTATGTATTAGTGTTAATACTTTGTAGTGAATTCGGAATTGTACAGGTAGTCTATGTAGAGCTATAAGTGAATGCATGATGTGATCAAATTTTCTCGATCCTATTAGCCTTGCATTTTGTAGAAGCTGTAGCTTTTTTATTAGACAGGTACTCCTAGGAAAACAGTTACAGTGGTCTATTAGAGAAGATGAGGGTCTTCATGGGTCAGCAATGGTTTAAGTTTGTGGGAGGCGCAGTTTCACATAACCTGTTTTAATGTATTTATTTATATGCTTTTTCATTGTTAAGCTTTCATCTGTCTGCATTCCTA
This sequence comes from Rhinatrema bivittatum, assembly GCF_901001135.1. NCBI lineage: Eukaryota > Metazoa > Chordata > Amphibia > Gymnophiona > Rhinatrematidae > Rhinatrema > Rhinatrema bivittatum. The sequence continues at coordinate 294,835,573 of NC_042616.1, forward strand.
AGACCCATACTTGGTCAGAGGATATAATCTAAAAGTTACCCAGGTCTAGTGGCTGGGGTGTAACTATGGGTGGGTTTCAGTTTTTTTGTGTTTAGGGTTATTTTGAGTTGGGATAGTTCATGTTGTATTGCTTTCATGTGTGTCAAGAGTGTCAGTGCTGTAATTTTCAGTAGATTTGGTGCATGGTATGTAGAACTGAATGTTGTCAGCATATAGGTAGAAGGCAATTTCTAGGTCTGATAGTAATTTGCCTAGAGAAAGTATGTAGATGTTGAATAGAATTGCCTAGAGTGCTGAACCCTTGGGGACACCTGAGTTGATCTGGAAGGTGTCAGACATACAGTTGCCCAGTTTTACTTGGAATGTTCTTTTTGATAGGAAGGAAGTGAACCGTTTGATAACATTGCCACCAATCCCGATTTTATTCAGCTGATGGTATAAGAGGGCATGATCAACAGTGTTGAAGGCTGCTGTTAGGTCTATTAGCACCAGTATATAGGATTCATCATTGTTAAATCCTCGTAATAAGAGGTCCATCAAGGATATGAGTAAAGTTTTGGTTGAGTGATTTTTTCTGTAATCGAATTGGTTTGGATGTAGAATGTCATGGTCGTCTGGATGGTCTTCAAGTTGAGATGGGACAGGTTTTTCAAGGACTTTTGAGAGGAAGGCCAGGTTGGCTATTGGATGGTAATTCTCCCCATTGTTAGAACTGCCGGTTTTATCACTGCTTGTTTTGCTCTACATGGGACTACTCCTTCCAAGAGTGATTGATTATGGATGTGATTGTTGGAGTGATAACATTGTGTATTAGTTTTAAGGAGCTAGCTGGAATTGGGTCACGTAACTTACAGGTTTTATTTAAGAAATGATTTGACTGATTTGAAGTTTGGATACTCTGTCAGATGTGTGGACCATTTAGTTGGTTCATGTTTTTCGCGAGCAGGGCCTTGCGCGCCGGTGCGCCTATGTTCCATGGGCCTACCGGCGCGCGCAGAGCCCCGGGACTCACGTAAGTCCCGGGGTTTTTCGAGGGGGGCGTGTCGGATCGGCGTGGCGTTTTGGGGGCGGGATGCAGCGTTTTGGGGGCGGGCCCGGGGGCGTGGTTTCAGCCTGGGGCGGTCCGGGGGCGTGCCCATGCCCTCCGGAACCGCCCCCAGGTCGCGTCTCGGCGCGCTAGTGGCCCGCTGGCGTGCGGGGATTTACTTCTCCCTCCGGGAGGCGTAAATCCCCCGACAAAGGTAGGGGGGGGGTTTAGACAGGGCCGGGGGGGTGGGTTAGGTAGAGGAAGGGAGGGGAAGGTGAGGGGAGGGCGAAAGCGAATTCCCTCCGAGGCCGCTCTGATTTCGGAGCGGCCTCGGAGGGAACGGAGGTAGGCTGCGCGGCTCGGCGCGTGCCGGCTACACGAAATCGGCAGCCTTGCGCGCGCCGATCCAGGATTTTAGCAGATACGCGCGACTACGCGTGTATCTGCTAAAATCCAGCGTACTTTTGTTTGCGCCTGATGCGCCAACAGGGGTAGGCGAAGGCGCGCTTTTTAAAAATCTACCCCGCAGAGAATAGCCACTGCCATTAGCAATGGTTACATGGAATAGACTTAGTGTTTGGGTACTTGCCAGGTTCTTATGGCCTGGATTGGCCACTGTTGGAAACAAGATGCTGGGCTTGATGGACCCTTGGTCTGACCCAGTATGGCATTTTCTTATGTTCTTAGATCTATCTTTGATGAGGTGGAAGGAATTGTATTTTTAGCCCATTTATTTTTTCTAACAAATGATTGGTGTATTCAATGCAGGCATCCTTTGAGAAGCAGTTGTTTGAGATTGAGGAGGATGGGTTCTTGATTAGGTGTTTAACGACATTAAATAGGAGTTTGGAGTTAATCTGTTTTGCATAGTATTCTTTTTTACTTTTGTTGATTAACATTCAGTATTGAGATAGGAGTGATCTGTATTTTCCAAGTGATTCTGAGATCAAGCATTTCCAGCATATTTTCTCGGATTTTCTCAGAGATTGTTTAGAATGTCTTAACTCCTCATTTTACCATGGTTTCTTTAGTTTAGAGGTACTTTGTTCATATTGGATTGGTTTATGTCTGGACTGGGCTTAGGTGATCGGCTGTTTCTTGTGGCAATCTGTTCAACACATCGGGTTTTCGAACTGTAGGCTCTTCCTTGCCATGAGTCCTTTCTGTGTGTGACTCCAGAGGTGGTAGAGCTTCCTTTTTGCTGAAAGTGCTTTCAGAGTTTCATTTGAATCAGTCTATTTTCCTGCCCATGTTGGACAGGGATTGAGATGAGTGTGAGTATCATCTTTTGTGTACCTTGGATGCAAAGCGGCATCTGTTGTGGTACGTGGAGGTTACTAAATCTGTCTGGATGTCTGATCGACTGTTTGTATTCAATGGTGGAGGTAAACAGGGTGAACTGGCACTGCAGGCAACTATAGCCACATTGGGTTAAGGAAGTCCTCACGGCCGCCTCATGTGGATGCTGAGATTCCTTTGCTGAAGCAGGTTAGACCACATTCCACGAGGGCTCAGGTGGTTTCATGGGCAGAGATTAGATTGTCTCCTGTCGAGATTTGCTGAGCGACGACATGGCCATCCTTGCACATCTTTTCCAAGCATTACCACTTGAATGTTTGGGCTTGGGAGGATGTTGTCTTCATGCGGGCGGTATTGACTGGATCACGGGCAGCTTCCTGCCCTATTTGGGAGTAGATTTGGTACATCCCACTGGTGTGGATTGGCCTGCCTGAATGCAAAGGAAGGAGGAATTACTACTTACCTGATGATTTCTTTTCCTCTAAGGAAGGCAGGCCAATTCACGACCCGCCCTTGCCTGCCTATATTTTTTCCTTTGGTTCACCCTCTAGGTGCGGCTGATGCAGAGTGTTGCTCCTGCTATTTATTGGAGGACTGGTAAGTGTCTCGGTTTAGTGAATGTTCATTGTTTTGTCTGAGCTCAAGTGTTTGTCCACAGTTTGTCTTTTCCAGAGAATATTGGTAGGTTGATATTGGGGCAGGGCTATATGTCCATGACGTCAGCTTTTACTGTCTCCACCTGCTGGTAGAAGTGCATAATGCACTAGTGTGGATTGGCTTGCCTTCCTTAGAGGAAAGGAAATTATCAGGTAAGTAGTAATTCCTCCATAATCTAACTAAAAGTAAGTGTCTGTCCAAGGATGGGGAAATACTGTGAAGTGTAGGAAGTGCATAATTGAGATGTATAATATGTATCTCATGTTGTAAACGATTGTGATCTTTATTTGGAACAACAGTATATAAATTGGCTAAATAAATGTGATGGTAATGTGCACACTGAGCTTGGATGAATTGTGTGATAAAAAAGACTGTATTGAATATTCAGAGAGATGGGCGGAGCTCAATTTCCATATGTGGAAGTAAAAAGTGAATTGGACATAGAGAGAGGGCAAGAGTTGGAGTGTGGAGCGGAGCTGAGGGGAGTACAAGGCAAAGTGGGGTGGAGCTGGAGAGTGGGACAGAGATGAAGAGTACAGAGAGGGCTATGCAGGTACAGAGCAACTTTCTTTATTATAGTAGGAAGATATGTTAAAACAATGTAATTTTATTTATTTATTTATTTATTTGACATTTTCTATACCGAGCCAATAAAACTTAATAGGACATGAAGCAGTTTCTGAATTGAGACCCAATAAAATTATTGGCTGACTTAAACTCACAGTATGAGAATTTGCTCTCATTTTTGTTTCCCAGCCAGAATAGTTGTATAGATTAATATGAAGTATGAATTTGAGATTTCAGTACATGCTTCTACCTTACTCTGCAGTAAGCTTGCAGAACTCCAAGTTGATATTCTAAGTTCAGTAGATCATCTTACTATTTGTTACATCCATGCTCAAAATTTTATAATGTCTTGGTCATCTCAATAACATAGTTACTTGATGGAGTATTAGTCCATGCCGTTAGTATAAAACTAGGCAAAATATTATGCAGTTCAAGCCTGTTATATCTTCACGTGGTCAGCACTGTCCGGTTCAAATTGTCACTGGGATGTGATGCTGAAAAAGAGGGAAAGCCAAAACAAAAAAAAAGTCCTCATTAAAGTGATGCATATGCTGATCTAGTTTCAGGTCACTAACGAACAGTTTTTAACACCAAATAGAGAAGAAGCTTGAGCTTCAGAAGTTATGTCTGTATAAAGAATGATTTAAGGGACTTGCACATTGGCTAGACACCTGGATCCGTGTTTGGATCACCTAAACAGGGCCTGCTTGGCATGGGTGTATTGTTTGGATCACCTAAACAGGGCCTGCTTGGCATGGGTGTATTGTGGAGAGATGGTGCAGGATGGAAGGGAAGGTGGTAGGCTGTGCTGCCCAGGCAGTCTATATCTGTATATGAGGAGGGATTGGGGCACTTGAGATTGATTGAGGGATTTAAAAAATAATAGGAGGATGAAAATGTTTTAATTAATGACTTGACAGCCGTAAACACTGAATGGTTACCTAACAGTAAAAAGTGCCTTTACGTACTGGTCTGCCAAGAGCGGTGCAGCGGTTGCTCTTTCTAGGTTTATAATAAAGAGAAGGTTCTCTTTCAAAGGTTGTGATTGGATTTAGGCTTGGGTTTCTAATCTGATTTCCTTTCTTGTATTCTCTTTCAGCCGAGAATGGTGAAGGGTTCCATATAATTATGAAATAACAGTGACACATGAATGTGGACGTATATAAAATGAAGTCAAGTTTATTCTAATAGACTCGGCGAAGAAGATCCACAAAACAGCATAACTTCAAGGTCCCGACTTCACCGTGTTAAAAACAAAATGTTTCATATTGAAAACACAAAAATGACTTTTCTAAGAGCTTGTTTGAGTGGTGAACTTGCTTACCATTGGCCATAGCTAAGCTTCTCCTCATAAGAGGTTTCAAGCGGTGACAGCTTGCATACAGGCATGGACAACCTAAAGCAGGCAAAGGTGCTTGCCCTTCTCTTTCAATCAGGCAAAGGATGGTCAGTAGATAAGGTTTGTAGACACATTCGTGCTGCACAGTGACACTGTATCCAGCCTAGTAATGAATCTTTACTTCCCTATCGGAGGGCACCTACCTTTCTGTCCCAGTTTGTCTATTAAGTGCTTGTAGCTCATGCACTTCGTTACTTTAGTTTTTGTTAGTAGCGGATCTCCTTTTCCATGTGGAAAGGAGTAGTTTTGCTATGGGAGGCGGGTGTTAGGAAAAGCTGGATGATATGACAATAGCTTCCCCTTTTTAAACTGAGTATAGAACAGCTTCTGTAAACGTTCAAGGACAAACTGAACAACAGTTCAGTTGACAAAAGGATGAAATATGTGCATGCAGTAAATTGCATTGTCTAGTGCAGTATCTTGGAGCAATTAATATAATCCTGTAGGGTATAGATTTTTTTTTTTCTTTTGCTTTATCTTTGAAACAAACTCCAGGAAAATCTGTGTGTTTTTATATTTTCTTTCTAGCCTGTCTAGTATGGAATACCAGTGCAGGATAAAGTTTTCTCTTTCCCTTCTTAAACGGGTCTTCAAAGTCAAGCTAATTTTTGACAGAAAAAGCGAATGCAGCAGCGTTGGTACAGGGGCTAGTGATATGCCTGGCACCAAAAGGATTGCCTAGCAGCTGTAAGCAGCACTAGCGAAAGTGACACTGTTTTTCTGTAGCAGTTAAATACTTTGCTATTGTCAAGTCTAATAGTGGGCAAATGTTACTTTGGGTTTTTCGGTTTGTTTGATTTTTTTTAAGTTTGCTTTTTTATACTCCATAACCCCATTGAAGTTAAATCATTCTTTTGATAGTGCCTCATTTATATGACCAAATATTTCTGCACTGATGAGAGAGAAACAGTCTGACTACCTTTACAGGAGGAGGATCTAGTTTTGTTCCCTCCCCTAGTAAATGTCCTTCTGCCCTAACAACATTCTGCATGTTGCATCTTGCACTGTACTGAATAAGATCCTGCAGTTAATGTGCAGCTTTAGTTTGGTTTCCAGTTCTGCTGTGTTATGTGGCAAGGCTGTTTGCTAGGTTAGCCAATGAAGGTGGCCTTTCTGGTCAGAAAACTGAACTACTGCTGAGCACTGAAAAAGCCACACTTTTGTGGCCAGATGGTCTTATTTGGCAGCTCTTGCTGTAATTCCAGATCCTTGCATCCATTTCCGAGTTTGTATGTGGTGTCAGTAACAAATTTAAGTTGCGTGGGAAGAGTGTAGTTTGCAATGCGGAGCTTTAAAGAACCTGGATTAAAGAAACCAACTCCACGGAAAGCTGAGTTGATATTTCATTCCATGGCTAAAGTATCTAATAGGATGCAGGCCTCGTTCTGTATGTTTTATCCTTAAATCATGGAAGGAAACTGCTTCTTTCCACCATCTTTAGCTGCCCATGTTTGCTTTCAAACCAATGACCAAACGTTTCTGCCATGACAGAAGAACTTAGATTTTTGTGGAATTAATTCAGATCGGGGAAATGTTGCTTCTGTGTACAAGTTTGGTGTTCCTCTTCACACCTTTTTTTATTTTTGGACATGGGCAGGTTTCTTAATAAATTCTCACCACGATTTACGTATCGGAATACTTTTGAGTTGTGGAAGTGGGCCCTTGATTGGAAAATCATTGTAAACATTCACACACATATTCCGAGGGTGTTTGGGGACAAGATGAGAATCATACAAGTTTAACCCTTTCATTCGAAATTCAGATTAACTTAGGTCACTGGCAAATTGCTTCTCTGTGTATCTGAAATATTGGGATGTACACATAATTTCTAAATACAATAAACATTTTTCAGTCATTTTGTAAATGTGCTTCTCTTAACTTCCTAGTAAGGTGCAGGTTGCACAGCTTTTAGATTCAGAGAAACCAAATTTGCTATTAGAAGAAACCTGAAAGGTAGAAGCCAGAAAATAAAGGGCACCCCAGCGTCATAGCAGTGTGTGTGTGCATGCATGTCATTGTTTGTAATATTGATAATCTATGTAACTATATAAAATTTCTTTCTGCCTAAAAAGGCTGATGCTGAAAGTTTCTAGATAATTTATTGCCAAGTTCAGCTTCCCACAAGTTTAGATTTCCTCCACCTCAGGGTGCATAGTAGAAAACTTTTTTCTTCATAATAAAATTAACAAAAGTTTCTATATTCTGACAAAGCCGATTAAATGCTCTAATCTGCAGAGTACTTATTAAAAAGCTTTTTAGGTAAAGGAGCTCAACTGTTTGAAGACTTTTTCAAAACAACTTACAGGAACCAGTCCAGCTTCTGTCACATGGTGGACGACCATCAGATAAGCAAAGCCTAAATGAGTTTGGGGAATCGGATTAGCAGCGATCATTCTTAATACTTTGATTTACAATTAAAGAAGTTTTATGTTAAATGAACCAAAATTTCACAAATGTCTTTACTGTAATTTTGCCTACTTTATTAAACAAAAATTTCAATTCATGAATGTCCAGAAGAGAATATATCACAAACCAAGTGTTAAATCAGCAGTACTAGCTAGGTAATTCACATCAATTTGTTTCTTAATTTTGTTGCACCCTCTCTTGGACTTATTCTTTACTGTCCTTCGTGTTTTGCACTACATTTATAACCGAATAACTGGACAGATTGAATGGGCCAACTGGTCTTAATCTGCCATTATATCCAATGTTAGTATGTTTTTATACTCTTTTGGAATAATAAATATCTTCTTATGGTCCAGATCTCCTTATTTTAAAAATTCTTTACTCAGTTCACTTGGTGCTGTCTGTAATGCTGAACCAGGGTAATGCCAGTGTGGGGTTCTGATAAGGATCAGCACAGCAGTGCCACCCAATTCATGATGGTGGGAGTAACTAAAACCAAGCATTTAATCACCTTCAGATGAAATGAGAGAGACAAGACTATTACAACTGCCAACTGAATAATGTTTAAAAAAAACAAAACAAAACCCTGTTGCATGTGCTGCGGCTAAGACTGGTCTGATCAGAGGTGATACTTGCCTCAGACTGTTTAAATCCTACAATAAAATTTGTACCTGTTTTTCTTCTGTTATACATCTCTTTTGTGGTGGTTGGCAGTGTTGAGGGAAAGGAAGAGGTAATTCTAATTTTATTGCTAAAGCTAGTAACAGGGTTGATGTTCAACAAGCACCATTTGGCTAATTCAGTCTACTCTGTTTTCCTGCTGAAGCATATATCGGAGCTGTTGGTTAGCTGTGCCTGCTCTTGGAAGTTTGATGCAGCTGAACTGCTACTCTGTAAATAGATACTTTTTTTTTTATCTTCTCTCCTATCTGGCCTGCTCATTTTCCATGTGAAGACTGATATCTAAAATCAGAGATGTTGGTAAGTACTTAAAAGAACTGGGGCATGGGCCAGTGTGCTTGGACCCACATGGTTCACCCCCACTCTCCGGAGATTTTGATAAATCAACAATCATGATCCGCCCACCTGAGAAGGATCCTGTAAAAACACAAACTAATGTTGTTGAGATCTGACTGGGCCTTATTGGGGACAATTTTAAAAATCAGTACCAGCCACACTGCACTGGTTGTTTCTTACATGATCCGTGATGTGCTGCCCGTCCCTTTTCAAGGCCTCTCACCATTTCTGATCCACTTGGTGAGGCACTCCTTGTTTTCATAAAATTATTTAGCCCATCTACACCTTTCTCCATATAACAAAAATTAATTTTACATAGAAGATAAAATAACACTGACAAATTCCAATTAGATTCGTATGAAACATTTTACTGGATCAGCATATGAATTATATAAAATTATTATCTTCAGATGTCACATCCAAGACAATATTCTGCCAAGTGCCGAGGAGAGCAGTGTGGCCAGCGTGTACACAAGAAAAGCAGCATAGACCCACGAAGTTAACGGCATGGCCTTAGTAAGTGTAAAAGCGCAGCCCCGCTAGCAACGCTGCTGATTCTGGTGGGGCTGTGCTGCTTTAACACTTACTAAGGTCTGCTTACCAAGCCATTGATTCCAGCAGGGCCATGCTGCGTCAGAGGAGGAAGAGCACGCCCTGCTGGAAGGAGTCCAATGGTCCGTGGCTGAAAGTCATTCCCTTGGCCATGGGGGGCTGAAGAAGAAGACTCCTGCTGCCTGCTAACTCAAGGAGGAAGTTAGTGAGAGAGCATGTGTGCTTGTATGTGGGGGAGTGACAAGGAGCATGTGTGTGCACAACTACCCACTTGCTCTGCCTGCTAATCCATGACAATTTCAGGGCATCTGGAAATCAAGTTCCAAGGTATGGATAACGGAATTTTCTAAAATTCTTATTTTAATTGTTAGGTGTTATTTGAAGTCTGTTTTGAAATATTTTATTGATGTTTGGAAGATTTTATGAGCTTTTAATTATTGAATGTTGTTCTATTCATTGTTTTAAATTCTTTTGATTGGTATGGTTTTACTAGTTTTATTTTGAGGAATGGAAATGTTTTTACATTGTTGCAGTGCATACAGAATTTAGCTTGTTTCAGTTTCCAGTTTAGTTTTTGTCTGTACATTTCTATTTTATACTGTATGGTCTCTCTTATTCTGTACTTGAGGGTCTATCTGTGTTTTGTATGTGTGACTGAAGTGAGTTATTCCATTAGTGTGTAGTTTCTATGCAGGGATCTATAGCAATTTGGCTTCTTCTGTTTTCCTAATAGGGGGGTGTATTACTAGTTTAGGTCTGGTGTAATATTTGCAGTATTACCGTAACTTTCATAGGTAGGGTTGTTGCTGTTTGAGTGCTGGAAGTTAGTGCTGCTTTTTTATGTAGAAGTTATTTTTTTCTCGTGGCTCTCTGAGGGTCATGCCCATGCCCAAGATGCATTACAGTAGTCCTAATACCATATAAGTTCCAAGTATCTCTTGCTTTTTTGCAGGGTTTTCTGACACCTCAGCAGTGCATGTAAATATACATATTGTGATATTTTTACCTTAGAAAAATTTGCTTTGAATGTTTTTTTCATGTAAAATCTGTTGTAAATGCATAATTTATAATTGTGTGTGAGGGAGGATATGATGGGGTGGGAAGTACAAGGCTGTAAAGCTTTCCTAGGGCACCTTGCATTGGCCATGGGCATTGCTGTACACACATTGAACAGAGACTCCCAACTCGTGGTGTCATGTATTGTGTAAAAAGGGTGAGGGTGCAGTTTTTCACTTGGCAATAGGCACCAAATTGCCTGGCTACAGCTCTGGTGTGTGCACACACACACACACAAAATAGATGATCTTCTCCCCTAGTGAATTCAATCTCTTAATGCTATTTTGCTAGGTAGAATAAAAAAAAAAGGTAATAATCCATTGAACTTTCAGTGAAGGATATTTGGCCCCACCTCAGGCCAGCATCGGCACTCTGCCCCTATCCCCCCACTGCCCAGGTTGATGCTAGCATGCTTCCTGTTTCTGCCTTCCTGTAGCTGGCCTCTTTATTCCTACCTGTTGTCCCTGCTGTGTGCCTCTGACCCTGCAACTGTTAGCAGCCACCCTGTTCTTGTTGTATCAGTCCTTTTTCTTCATTCCTGTTGGTTGCACTGCCTGTCCCATATGGCGCTGCAAGCAGCACATGCTGCTGTTCCAAAGTGTGAGCAGTCTGCTGCAAGAGTGCCACCTCTTGGCCAGCACCAGAGGAGGACTGACAGAGGACTACCACACTTATTCACTGTTAAATGGAGTTTATTGCTTGTATTTATTTAAAGATATATACTATTGATTTTTGTATTTTCTGTTCTATGTTATGTACACTGCAACCAATTATATTCGCGGACCTGTAATCCATGAAAGTATAATTACTTAGCTATAGCTGTTCTCAATGCCACAAGCCTGTTAGATTTTCAGGATATCCTAAATGAATATGCACACATGAGGCAGCATGCACACAGATTGCTCTCAGGCGTAGTCATTAGGGATATCCTGAAAACCTAACCGTCTATGGTCCTCGAGGATTGAAGCTTCCTCACGGCTGCAGAATCATGCAACTGCTTCCTAGGGCAGATACATGAGTAATTCTTTTTGAAAGTTTATCCTAGCTGTACTAGGCAGACAACTGAAAAATAGCAAGGTCAGCAGCATGCAGGAAATCACACAAAATCTTTTTTTTTTCCCTTGAAAGTTTTGTGCGCGCTCCACTGGGGCATAGGATACAAGTCACATGGCCCATAAGTATGACTTACTGTTCAGAGAACAATCAAAGGTAAACAATGATACTATCTGAAACCATTTTTTTATGGGCTGCAGTCATGCATCTCAGAAAAATTAGACAAAGCGCTGAATCAGAATAGATTTTTTGAATAGATGTTTGATCAGCAAAGTTAGGGTCATGTTATAAAATCAGCACGTCCACTGGTTGGATTTCCTGTTGGAAACTGATGACATACACTGGCTTGCCAAAAGTATTTGATGACCTAAAACATCTGCAGATTGGTGTGGATTACAAATGACACTTAGATTGTTCCAAACAGTATGATTAGCAAACCAGTATGCTCTTAAAGTAAATGTTCAAAGTCACAATTCATTATTTCTCTGCATTTTTTGAAAAATAAAATTTAAAACTGAAAAATGCTGCTTGCAGAAGTATTCAACCCCTTCAGACACCTTTTGCTGCAATAACAGCTTTGGCTGTTGGTGTAAGTTTCTACCAGCTTTTGCACACTGGGAGTAATTTTTGCCCGTTCATCTTGGCAGATTTGCTTCAGATTGTTCTTGTTGGTTGGATGATGCTTATGGACTGCAATTTTCAAATACTTCCACAGATTCTTGAGTGGAGTGAGATCTGGACTTTGACTTGGCCATTGTAGAACATTCACCTTTCTGCTGTTCAACCACTCCTGTGTTGCTTTGGCTTTGTGCATGGGATCATTGTCCTGCTGAAAGGTGAATTTTCTCCCAAGTTTTAGTATTTTTAGCAGACTGAAGCAGATTGTCTTGCAGTATCTCCCTGTATGTTGCACCATCCATCCGTCTTTCAAGTTTAACAAGATGCCCAGTGCCCACTGAGGAAAAGCATCCCCACAACATGAAGCTACCAACCCCATACTTTACTGTTGGGATGGTGTTTGCTGAGGAATGGCAATGTTAGATTTGTGCCACACATAGTGGTCGATTTTAAGACCTGTGCACGTGGTTCCCGGCACGCGCACAGGTCTTATTGCTGATTTTATAACATGACCCTAACTTTGCTGATCAAACATCTATTCAAAAAATCTATTCTGATTCAGCGCTTTGTCTAATTTTTCTGAGATGCATGACTGCAGCCCATAAAAAAATGGTTTCAGATAGTATCATTGTTTACCTTTGATTGTTCTCTGAACAGTAAGTCATACTTATGGGCCATGTGACTTGTATCATATGCCCCAGTGGAGCGAACACACAACTTTCAAGGGGAAAAAAAAGTTTTTGTGTGATTTCCTGCATGCTGCTGACCTTGCTATTTTTCAGTTGTCTGCCTAGTACAGCTAGGATAAACTTTCAAAAAGAATTACTCATGTATCTGCCCTAGGAAGCAGTTGCATGATTCTGCAGCCGTGAGGAAGCTTCAATCCTCGAGGACCATAGACGGTTGGGTTTTCAGGATGTCCCTAATGACTACGCCTGAGAGCAATCTGTGTGCATGCTGCCTCATGTGTGCATATTCATTTAGGATATCCTGAAAATCTAACAGGCTTGTGGCATTGAGAACAGCTATAGCTAAGTAATTATACTTTCATGGATGTCAAGCAAGACCAATGAGCTACCCATGTGTGACTGACTAGGTAAGGATGGTTATCCCAGGACAAGCAGGATGCTAGTCCTCACATATGGGTGACATCAGTAATGGAGCCCTATGTACGGAAAACTTCTGTAAAAGTTTCTATGAAACTTTTGACTGGCACCAGAGTGCCTACTGAGCATGCCCAGCATGCCATGATATTCCCTGCCACAGGGGTCTCCCTTTAGTCTTCTTTTTTCCGTGAAGCAGTTAGCCTCGCGGATCTTAGGAGTCCTGTGGGATTCTCCACAATATTTTCCTTACGGGAAACTTAGAAAAACTTAGCCGCATAGGGTCTCCCTTCAGTAGACATCGGGGTAAGTTTTTCGTTTGATTCACGGTTCCGTTCCGTTCCGTTTTTCATAAAATTTTTTGTACCTGAGTCAAGGCTGTCGACGGCTGTCCGGCCACAAAATGGCTACAGGATTCAAAAAATGTCCAAAATGCGCAAGAAATATGTCGATCACAGACCCTCATCAGGACTGTGTCCTCTGCCTTGGAGAAGGCCATGACGTGAGAAATTGTCCCCTTTGCGCTACGATGACCTCGAAAGGTCGACGTCTTAGGCTCGACAAGATGGAACAATTGTTTAAAATACAGCTAGTTACTGTTCCATCTACTTCCACACAATCTTCTCCGGCTGGGTCGATTAGGAAGGTCGTCCTAAAAAAACGTCAGTCTAAGGAATCAGGAGACGCTCCATTCTCCTCCCCCTCTCCATCGTCTAGAGCGTCCACATCGAGCAGCGAAAAAGGGCGCGAAAAAGATAAACATCGCCATCGGCATCGCAGGCTGCACACAGCAACCACCGCCCCGATACCCGGCGAGCCATCGGCGGAGGACGGGACACCGATTAAGAAAGCCCGGCTCCAAAGTAAGGCTTCTGAGCCACCAACAGGCCAACCCTCGCCGATTCCGGCGGAAGGAATCGTACCTCCTCAGGGCTCTGAGGTTGTGCTACTATCGCCGCCACCGCCTCCCCCCATGGGTTCTCTGTTCACATCATCCATGCGGGCGGAACTTGACAGTTACATACGTCAAGCGGTTAAGGATGCCTTTATCGAGGCGATGCCACGGCCTTCCACTCCGGTTCTGCCATCGACACCGGTCATAGGAGGATCTCCGGTCCCATCACCGATACCTTCAATACCGATGCCGAGGAAATCACCGCTCTCCTCGATGGCGCCGATTCCATCACCGGTTCTACCTAGGCCGCAACCACCGGTTTCAGCTCTGCCGATTCCCCGGTTACCATCGATTCCACCACGGCCATCGACCCCGATGGCACCGTCGATGCCTTCTCAAGAATCCATTTTTCAACCATTAATGGACAAGCTGGACTCACTGATCCATTGCTTCTCATCTTTACCACAACCTATAGATGTAGATGAGAATCAAGAGCCATTACCAGGTCCCTCGGGTGTCATGCCACCCCTTAGACCTCAGACTCCACTATCCGAAATTCCAGCTAAGCCTACTAGGCCGTTGGAGCACCCTCTGGATGATAGTGACCAAGAATTCTCCTCGGATGAAGATCTCCTTTCTGAGCTTTCTCCGCCAGAAGATAGAAGAAAGTCACCGCCGGAGGATCTGTCTTTCTCCAACTTTATTAAAGAAATGTCTCAAACAATTCCTTTCTCCCTCATTTCTGAAGTAGACAGCAGGCAAAAAACCTTGGAGGTGCTTCAATTCGTGGATCCTCCCAAGGAAATTCTTGCTATTCCTGTTCACGAAGTATTACAAGAACTTATGTACAGGATATGGGAACACCCTGGGTCGGTGGCAGCTGTTAATAAGCGGGCGGATGCCACTTATCTAGTGCAACCCATCCCGGGGTTCCAAAAAACTCAACTACCACACCAATCAGTGATGGTTGAGTCGACTCAAAAGAAAGCCAAAAGATTAAAGCAACACGCCTCCATACCTCCTGGAAAGGATAACAGGTTCTTGGACAATCTTGGCCGGAAGATCTTCCAAGCTGCTATGCTGGTATCTAGGATAAATTCATACCAGCTTTTCATGAATCAATACCAGCGTGACCTATGGAAACAAGTTGAATCCCTGTCTCATCAGTTACCTGACCATCTTCAGGAAGGATTTCAAAACCTCGTACATAAAGGCCTAGAGGCAGGAAAACACGAGGTTCGGGCCACGTATGATTCATTTGAGACAGCATCCAGATTGTCTGCATCCGGAATAACAGCTAGACGATGGGCCTGGCTCAAATCTTCAGAACTGAGACCAGAGGTACAGGAGCGCTTGGCGGACCTGCCTTGTTTAGGGGAAAACCTCTTTGGCGATAAGGTCAAGGAGGCGGTGGCCACCATCAAAGACCACACAGAAACCCTCAAACAGCTTTCTCAGCTGCCACAAGAGGTACATCAACCTTCAAGGAGGCCTCCAAGAAGGGAACAAAGAAAGCCATATTACCGCCCTAGGCGGTATTATCCACCAGTAGCCAGGCCCAGACAACAAAGGCCTGCTCAACGGTCTCAGCCTCGCCAAAGAACTGTTAGGCCTCAGCAACCTCCGCCTGCGGCGTCCACTTCCGGATTTTGAAGTACAACCAGAGGGCATGAGTCATTCCCAAAATCCTTATCCACAAGTACCGGTCGGAGGCCGAGTTGCTCACCATCTTCAAACTTGGACCTCCATCACTACAGACCAATGGGTACTCTCAATCATATCTCAAGGGTACCACTTGGACTTCCTCACTGTGCCAAGAGACAATCCCCCTATTCCGTCTTGGACAGTGTCTCATCATTACACAATCCTGCAAGCAGAATTATCTACCCTCCTGACTGCCAGGGCCATCGAAAGAGTTCCCAGGCCTCAGTGGGGCACAGGATTCTACTCCCGATATTTCCTCATTCCAAAGAAAACCGGGGGTCTACGTCCTATCCTGGACCTCAGAAATCTCAACAAATATTTAAAGAAGGAAAAATTCAGGATGGTGTCCTTAGGCACCATGCTACCTCTTCTTCAAAAAGGAGATTGGCTCTGCTCTCTGGATCTTCAAGACGCTTACGCTCACATTCCCATTTTTCCACCTCATCGACAGTACCTGCGATTTCTGGTACAAGGTCAACACTTCCAATACAGGGTGCTACCATTCGGCCTTGCATCAGCACCTCGAGTATTCACAAAATGTCTAGCAGTAGAGGTGGCACATCTTCACAAGCAAAAAGTGCATGTGTTCCCCTACTTAGACGATTGGCTCATCAAGAGTCATACACAGAGCGGAGCTGTCACTTCTCTCCATCTCACAATAAGATTGCTTCACTCCTTGGGATTTCTCATCAATTACGACAAATCCCATCTCACACCATCTCACCAGTTGCAGTTCATAGGTGCAGATCTCAACACCATCACAGCAAAGGCCTTTCTTCCGAAAGACCGAGCTCAAACGCTCGTTCTCCTGGCACACTCTATTCGCAATCAATATACAGTCACAGCTCATCAGTGCCTCATCCTACTCGGACACATGGCCTCAACAGTTCACGTCACTCCCATGGCCAGACTGACCATGCGACTAATGCAATGGACACTCAAATCTCAATGGATTCAAGCCACTCAGCCACTGTCCACTCACATTCAGATAACACCAGATCTGAAGTTTTCCCTTCTCTGGTGGACATCACCGATCAACTTGCTCAAGGGCCTACCTTTCCAGCAGCCAGTTCCACAAGTGACTTTAACTACAGATGCGTCCACCTTGGGATGGGGAGCGCACATTGCTCATCTGAAAACACAGGGCAAGTGGACAAAGCAAGAAGCCTCTTTTCAGATAAATTTCCTGGAGCTTCGAGCTATACGCTATGCTCTATATGCATTCAAGGACTGCCTTTCACACAAGACTGTTCTGATCCAAACGGACAACACAGTAGCCATGTGGTACATCAACAAGCAGGGGGGTACGGGCTCGTACCTCCTTTGTCAGGAAGCAGCCCAAATATGGGACTGGGCCCTGGCACACTTAATTCTACTACGGGCAACCTACCTAGCAGGCATCCACAACACAGTAGCGGATCGCCTCAGTCGTCACTTCCAACCACACGAGTGGTCTCTAGACCCGACCCTGGCAGCCAAGATCTTCCAACGCTGGGGTCAACCATCAATAGATCTATTTGCGTCCCATCTGAACTACAAAGTGAGCAATTACTGCTCTCTCCTCTCGCAGCAGAACAGCTTACCAAGAGACGCGTTTGCCCGCCATTGGAATTCAGGCCTGTTATACGCGTATCCACCAATACCGCTAATAACCAAAACACTAGTGAAGCTGCAACAGGACAAGGGGACCATGATACTCATAGCCCCATATTGGCCTCGACAAGTATGGTTCCCCACACTGCTAGATCTCTCAGTCAGGGATCCAATTCGCCTGGGAGTAGCTCCCAATCTCATAACTCAGGAACAGGGTCAGTTGCGCCATCCCAACCTTCAATCCCTGTCCCTGACAGCATGGATGTTGAAAGCTTGATCTTACAACCACTCAACCTTCCAACCACTATATCTCAAGTACTTATAGCTTCACGTAAACCTTCCACTAGAAAGAATTATTCCTACAAATGGAAACGGTTTACATTGTGGTGCACTAACAAAGATTTAGATCCTTTCACTTGCCCCACTACCTCACTACTAGATTACCTTTACCATCTCTCAGACTCTGGTCTTAAGACATCATCTGTAAGGGTACACTTAAGTGCAATCTCAGCTTACCATAACAAGCTGGACGATGCACCTGTCTCCACACAGCCTCTCGTCAGTAAATTCATGAGAGGCCTAACTCACATTAAACCTCCAGTTCATTCCCCAAGCATACAATGGGATCTGAACGTAGTACTAACTAGACTTATGCGTTCTCCCTTTGAACCCATAAATACTTGTGACCTTAAATTCCTCACTTGGAAAACGGTATTTCTCATAGCCATTACATCAGCTAGAAGGGTCAGTGAACTGCAGGCACTAGTAACTTACGAACCCTTCACGAAGTTCCTTCATGACAGAGTAGTCCTCCGTACACATCCGAAATTCCTTCCTAAGGTTGTCACGGAATTTCATTTAAACCAAACCATAGTTTTACCTACATTCTTTCCTAGGCCTCACTCTCACCAGGGAGAGAGAGCCTTACACACTTTGGACTGTAAACGTGCGTTATCTTTCTATTTAAACCGCACTGCAGCCCAAAGAAAATCAAATCAGCTGTTTGTGTCCTATGATCCAAACAAACCGGGTAAAGCAGTGGGTAAACATACTCTGTCAAACTGGCTAGCAGATTGCATACAATTTTGTTATGAAAAAGCAGGCCTTACTCTCCAAGGGCGAGTAAAAGCACATTCAGTCAGAGCAATGTCAACCTCAGTAGCACACCTTCGCTCGGTGCCTATTCTGGACATTTGCAAAGCAGCAACATGGAGTTCTCTTCATACCTTTGCAGCTCACTACTGTTTAGACAAAGAAGGAAGACAAGATTCAGCATATGGACAATCCGTCTTAAAGAACTTGTTTCCAGTGTAACCCCAACTCCTTCTACATCCAACCTGCTGTGATTTCGGCTGATTCATTTCATCGTCAATACCTTACTGTTGCTTCAGCACAAAATGACTCAGCCTCTAGCTTGCTAATCACCCATATGTGAGGACTAGCATCCTGCTTGTCCTGGGATAAAGCAAAATTGCTTACCTTGTAATAGGTGTTATCCCAGGACAGCAGGATGTAGTCCTCACGAAACCCACCCGCCACCCCGCGGAGTTGGGTCCGATACGTTTTATTATTTTATTTTTGGCTAACGCTATTTGCTACAAACAAAGACTAAAGGGAGACCCCTGTGGCAGGGAATATCATGGCATGCTGGGCATGCTCAGTAGGCACTCTGGTGCCAGTCAAAAGTTTCATAGAAACTTTTACAGAAGTTTTCCGTACATAGGGCTCCATTACTGATGTCACCCATATGTGAGGACTACATCCTGCTGTCCTGGGATAACACCTATTACAAGGTAAGCAATTTTGCTTTTTCATCAAAATAGAGGACATCTATCAATTTGGTGAAAACAGTTTTTTAAAAATCCTGTTTTTGAGACTTTATTCCTTTTTTAAGGAACATGAAGACAGTCCTGGAGCCCCAACACATAAAACTGAGTTCTGCTTTGCAAGAAGGCCTTGGTAGGATATAGTCCAAGTCTTTAATCTCAACAGCAGCCTATGTAGTATGGCAACCTCATGTTGCAACCTTGCAGTTCTAAAGAGGTTGATATTTGATTGGCAATAGCTATTGCCATTTCCTTAACAGTACATGGTCTTTGAAAGTCAAACCTGTCAGCTCATGCAGAAAAAGTAGAAATGGTATATTTTCTAATGGGAAAGCCTTCGCTGTTGGTGTAAAAAAAAAGAAAAAGCTGGGTGAATTTTCCAAAGACTTTAGTCCCCTTCAGATAAAAAAAAAAGTTTTAGCGGTCACGTGTGTAAGGTGCAGCTTCTCTCTTGTGCGTGTTGATGTAAATCATGACCACCTGTTTATTGGTCTCACCTAAGAGAAGTGTCGACCATTTAGTTTCTGAAGGGTTTTGAAGCAATTATTACCAAGTAGAGGCCCAGGAGCCTTGAATTTCTTTCATTCAGATGATGCCAAGACTGCCCTGGAAGAAGGTTGCCTGCCTGCCACTCAGGAGAAATTGGGAGTCGTGTCTAGAAGAGCAGCAGTGCATCTACTGAGCAGAGTAAGAGTATGGAGCAACAGTAGCTGCTTTGGTCAAAATGAGAATGGTGGATTTGTGTTACTGAGCAGAGCCGAGCATGGTCCTAATGTGCATCTGACCAGAGTAGGTAGCACTTGATAAGGTTAGTGCTTCAAGAGGGGGCTCCAAGTTGTATTTAACTGATGCTAGTTATTGACAAACCTTCTGGCCATCATGTCAGCTTGCAGTTTCTGTGCCCAAATGTCACACAGAATTGTTCAGGACTGGCCAATAACCTTCCTCAAATTTTGGCCTCCATGTTCATTGGAAAATTCATGTGACTTGATCTTCCTACTTGACCTCAGGGAAAAATAAATTTGTTCCTCCCTGCCTCCTCTTTTTAACCTAAAATTTGTTCTGTCAAGCACTAATGGATTCAACATCCATTATTTTTATAGGATGGGATTAAATCTGCAGTGTATAGATCATGAAAACAGCTACATATGGCAATATCTACTCTGCAGCATCTTTTGTCATGCTGTAGAAAATATATATTTGGTTCCACTGCAGAGCTAATTGTTTCTAGGTCCATGAAGATATTCGCCCAGGCATGAGTTCTTGCACACCACTGACTCACACAACATAAAAATCTACCCAGTTTCTAATTAATTGTTTTGGGGGAACCAGTCTCCACTGTGCTACTGCACCATGAGCCTTCATTCAATTACTTTGGGGTGAGGGTGTTCTCCCTATTTTATATATTTACCACTCAGCCCAGCCATTACAGTGACAGTCCCTAGCCAGGGGCCATGCACAGTGGCTCCTTCGGATTCTTAGCTAACTTAGTTTTTGCAAGTGGTCTCTGGGTGTCACCATTGTGCAATGATGGATTTCTCAAGAGGCTGCAAATACTGTCTTTACAGCATCCCCCAGTCAGTCCAGGGAGCAGAAACTTGTCCTGGGGCTCAGAGCAAAGTTTTCTGCAGGGCAGTATGCAGCATATGCTGCATGTGCCATTGGGCCGGCCTGTTACTAATTTTTGTATAAATTCCTCTCTTATTTCCTAGGACAATGTAAAATAATTATGCAAGTGCCATGTTAAATACTTTTTTCTTCAGGTATCATTTTAAAGGATAATTTTCCTTTCCCTGTACGTACCAGGATCAGTCCAGGACACCTGGGTTGTGACTCCGCACCAGTAGGTGGAGACAGAGCAAAACTTGTGGGCGGAGCCATATATGCCCCTGTGCCAGTCACAGCCCCTCAGTCTTACTCTGTCTCCAGTAGGTGGTGCAGGTGCGGTCACAGCCTCGGCCTGCACTGATTCTGGTAGTTAGTCAGGTTTTTTTGGAATTTTTTTCTTTAAATTTGGTTTTGGAAACTTTTCATCTAGATAAAGAAGATTTTGGTTTTGGAAATGTTTTCTTCTAAAGAAAGAAGACTCCCTCGTCCTGAGAGCCTCCCAGGGGGGTTGGGAGGTTCTGAGGGGACCATCCCCCCCTGGTAGAGGCCGCTGCTGAGGGTCAAGGACCCGGCCCTTGCTGGCAGCAGCGTTCGGGGGTGACACCGGGGAGCCCGGTTCACTCACCCCCGCTGGAGCAGGCACGTCAGGACCAGGGACAGCGTCCAAGCAGCAATCGCAAGTACAAAAAAAAAAAAAAAAAATCTGTTTTGTTTTTACTTTGCGGCTTCCTCGCCGGCTCTCCGTCCTTCGCGGCTTCGTTCCGGGGGGGGGTTGATTTTTACTGTAGATCCCTTCTGGGCACTGGCCGGTCGTGTGGGGGATGCCGGTTCTCCGTCCTTCGTGGCTTCCTTCCGTGGGGGAGGTGAATTTTTTGGTACTGCAGATCCCTTCTGGGCACGTGCCGGTCGCGTGGGGGATGCCGCGTGGAGCCTCCTGCCGCGTGTGCGGCCCGGCGCGCACACCTGTATAGGGACGGCGTGTGTTTTTTCACGGGTCTCGGGCGGCGGGGGCCGTCCGAGACAGGTCGGTGAGCGCGGATTCGACCAGCGTCGGGGCTGCCGTGTGATGAGCAGGCAGGGGATAGCTCAGCTGTTTCGTCCCGCTGAGCGCCGTTCCCGCTAAGCGCGGGGACGGCGGCCATTTTAGGTGCAGTTAGTCAGGCCACGCTGAAGGCCTTAGAAAATGGAGGTCTCCCTCCGGATCTTCCCCGCAGCAGCGAGCCCCCGGGAAGCCCTCCCCGGGGAGGGGGGGGGGGCTGCTTCTCCGGTTTAAATGGAAGGGGCCTCCTCTGTTTCAGAGGCCTCCCCTTTTTCTTCGGATTTCCTGAAGTGCAAAAGATCAAGGCAGCAGAGGAGGAAAGCGGGGAAAGGATCTGAAAAGCCCTACGATCCTCCAAAGCGGAAGTGCCCGGTGCGGGCAGACCGCAGGAGATGGACTCCGGAGCCCTCCGGTCCTCCAAGGCAGAAGTGCCCAGTGCAGGGCAGGCCGCAGGAGAAGGACTTCGGCTCCTCCTGTTCGGAGGACGCAGCCCCGGCTGGGGGGGCGCTGAGGAGCCGGAGGGAGGGGGGTCAGACCTGCCAGGTACCAGCACAGGTACAGCAGTGGATGGAGTTGACCCCAGAGTAGTCCGCTTGTTCCCATGGGAGGAGTTGGCCCTTTTTCCCGGCCATCCTGCAGTAATTTGGGGTGGAGGCCCACAGATGGAGTCTTCACCGGGGGCCAAGATGGATCCGGTCTTTTCCAGCTCACCGGTCCAGCAGTGGCCTTCCCGTTCCCCTTTTTCGGCTGCGGACATTTTATTCCGGGAATGGGATACCCCGGAGCGGGGCCTGAAAGTGAGTAAAGCCATGGTCAAGTTGTATCCATTACCAGCAGATACTCTGGAGCTTCTTCGGGTTCCCAGAGTGGACGCAGCGATGTCAGCGGTAACTACGAGGTCAACGATCCCGGTTACAGGAGCAGCCGTTTTCAAGGATATCCAGGATAGGACAATGGAACTCCAGCTTATGCAAGGGTTTTTCAGGTGTCGGCCTTGGGGGGCGCGCGGCGATTTGTAGTAACTTTGCGCTGTGTGCTGGGTTCCGGTGGACCCAGGTTCTCCAGGCCCATGCGGATCTGTCGGAAGAGGAGGCGCGGCATGCGGATCACCGCTGATTCTCTGTATGACTTGCTCCGGACGGCCGCCAGAGCTATGGTCTCGCCCGGATCAGCGAGGCGCCTCCTCTGGTTTCGGAACTGCGATCCCAGGTAGTCGCGTCCTCCACGTTCGGGACCCTCGTATGGGTATTCTTCCCCCCGGACCCCTCAGTGACAACAGTCTTTTCGGGGGCAGCGGTTCGGTATGCCCTCGCCGCAGCCTCTGTACGTGGTCCAAATTGTTGGGGTGCGGTTAATGTTGGTTTTCGAGGACGGGGCCAGCGTTACGGCGGACCAGTGGGTCTTCGGTGTGTTAAGTCGCGGCTACGCGTCAGATTTGTTCGAACCCCAGCGGACAAGTTTCTCGTCGCTCCTTGCAAAGCTCCGGAGTAGGAGGCGGCAACGCTAGGCACCATCAGGCGCTTGGAAAGTTTAGGAGCTGTGGTTCCGGTCCCGATCCATCAGCATGGTGACGGCCGTTGCTCCATTCGCTTCATCGTTCCAAAGAAAGATGGCACGTCAAGACCGATCCTGGATCTCAAAGGCGTGATCAGATGCCTGCGTGGGAGAAGATTCGTTCGGGGATTGCTTCGGTGTGCCCGGGCACATTCTTGGCTTCCCTAGATCTTACGGAAGCATCCCTTCACGTGGGACTTCGACCGGAGTCCCAGAAATTCCTGAGGTTCTGCATGCTGGGACGTCCCTATTCTTTCCAGGCGCTGCCGTTTGCTCGCGCAACAGCTCCCCGCACATTCATGAAAGTGATGATGGTGGGGGCGGCGCAGCTACGCTGGGAAGGCTTCCTGGTTCATCCTTGCCGGGACGACTGGCTGATTCGCGCAAAGTCCGAGGGTCAGTGTCGACGGGCGGTGGCCCGGGTCCTACAGATCTTGCAGTCTCTAGGCTGGGTAATCAATTTCGGCAAGAGTCAACGGGTACCGACCCAGACCCTAGAATTCCTCGGAGCGGTCTTCAACAAGAGACAGGGCAAACTGTTCCTACCCCAGGAACGCAGGTGCAAGCTACTGTCTCAGGTGAGGCGGTTGCTGTCTCTTCCCGGTCCTTGGGTCTGCGATTGTCTGACGGTCCTGGTTTTGATGACTTCAACACTCGCCATGGTTCCCTGGGTGCTCGTTCATCGGCGGCCGTTGCAGTCGTCCTTTTCTATCCCGATGGTAGCCGGTCTCGAAGGAGTTCTTCCTGCCTCTTCCACTCGAGGGCCAAGCGAGATCCAGCCTGCGTGGGTGGCACAATTCCAAGCTTGTGGTGTGTCCCTGCTGGTACCCGATTGGGCGGTGGTGACCACGGATGCCAGTCTCTCCGGCTGGGGAGCAGTTTGCCTAGGGAGGTCGGTCCCGGGGCTATGGTCAGCGTCTCAAGCCCAGTGGTCTATCAGCCGACTAGAGACCAGAGTGGTCCTTCTGGCTCTACAAGCCTTCTTACCGTTAGTACGGGGAATGGCGGTCCGAGTATTATCGGACAACGCAACCACCGTGACCTACATCAATCATCAAGGAGGGACAAGGAGTCCACAGGTGGCTGTAGAGGCGCAGCTCTTGATGTCAGGGTCAGAGCTAAATCTCGGCAGCATCGCAGCCTCCCACGTTGCTAGGGTCGACAATGTCCAGGCGGTTTTTTTTTCTCAACCGTCACCTCCTCAATCCCAGAGAGTGGGAATTGGGAAGAGCCGTTCCTCTTCATTTGCAAGTCCTGGGGAATGCCCCACATGGGCCTGATGGCCACGTGGCACAACGCATTCGCCCCGAGGTTTACAGTCGGAGTCGAGAAGGGGAGCAGAAGGGGTCGACGTGTTGGTGATTCCCTGGCCGACGGATGTGCGTCGGTACATGTTCCCGCCGTGGCCCATGCTCGGCAAGATTCTGCGGCGCATAGGATTGCTCCCGTCCAACGTGATCTTGGTAGCACTGGAGTGGCCGCGCCGTCTGTGGTTCGCAGACCTCGTCCAGTTGTCGGTTGCGGCACCCCTTCGTCTCCGGGGGTTCGCGGGGCTCCTTCATCAGGGCCCCGCCTGTTTGGAGGATGCGGATCCCCTCTGTCTTGCGGCCTGACTTTTGAGAGGAGTCGGTGGCAGAGAAAAGGTTACTCTGCCGCGGTAGTTGCTACGCTGCTGAGGTTCAGGAAGCAGTTCTACGTCCCTGGCTTATGTCCGGGTCGGGGTAGTCTTTGCGGAATGGTGCGTGGAGCGGAGTCTGGATCCCACTTCCGCTGCTATGTCCGATATTCTGGCTTTTCTCCAGGCGGGGCTGGCTAAAGGCTTAGCGTGCCGTTCTCTACGGGTCCAAGTGGCGGCGCTTGGTTGTTTACGAGGTAAGGTCCAGGGAACCTCCCTGGCTCTTCACCCGGATATTTCTCATTTCCTTAGGGGGGCTACACTCCTCCGTCCTCCTTTGTGGCCCCTTGGTCCTTCTTGGAATCTCAACTGGGTGCTTACCGCCTTCGGCTCAGCGCCGTTTGAGCCCCTGAAGCGTTCTACGATCAGGGATCTCATGTTGAAGACCGTATTCCTGGTGGCGATTACGTCGGCTCACCATATCTCGGAATCGTAGGCTCTGTCCTATCGGGAGCTCCTCTAGCGCTTTCCGATTCGGGAGTTTCGTTGCGGACGATTCCTTCCTTCCTGCCCAAAGTCCTCTCGGTTTTCCGTTTTGCATCATTCGGTAGAGCTTGCCGTTTTCGCGGTTGGGGAGTCTTCGGACACGAAAACGAAGACCTTAAGAAACATGGATGGGCGAATCTCTCTTCTTCGCTATCTATTATCCTTCTCGGGTGACGGATCATCTGTTTGTGCTGACTTCGGGTCCACAGGAAGGTTCTGCGGCGTCCTGCACGAAGATCGCCCGTTGGTTCAAGGAGGCCGTTCGCTCCGCATACTTAGTGCGGGGAAATTCACCGCCTGTGGGTCTTCGGGCTCATTCGTCGCGGTCTCATGCTGCGGCTTGAGCGGAATCTTCCCGGGTGAGCCTCAAGAGATTTGCAGGGCGGCTACCTGGAACTCGTGGCATACCTTCATTACACATTGCCGGAGGGATGTTCAGGCTGCTGAAACTGGGGGGTTTGGAGTGAGGGTTCTCTGAGCGGAACTCTCTGCTTCCCACCCTCGGTAAGTTAGCTCTGGTACATCCCAGGTGTCCTGGACTGATCCTGGTACGTACAGGGAAAGGAAAATTAGTTTCTTACCTGATAATTTTCGTTCCTGTAGTACCAAGGATCAGTCCAGGATCCCGCCCGCAGTGCTACGCTAGTGTAACGGAGAGTCCGCTCATCGATGTGTTTAGGTCAGCTGACCCCTTGTTTCTTCGCTCTCCCGGTTGGGGAGTCCGGTTCCTGTAGGGGGGTTGGAATTTTTCAATTGCAAGTTGGTAAAGTTTGCTCTGGTTACCTTATGGAGTTTTCTACTTTGACATTACGTATGACTGAGGGGCTGTGACTGGCACAGGGGCATATATGGCTCCGCCCACAAGTTTTGCTCTGTCTCCACCTACTGGTGCGGAGTCACAACCCAGGTGTCCTGGACTGATCCTTGGTACTACAGGAACGAAAATTATCAGGTAAGAAACTAATTTTCCTTTTTCTTCAGGTATCATTTTAAAGTTGTAGACTATAGTTTTAAATGAACACACTGAGATGAGCTGATTGTGTTGATTTAAATGATCATCCCATCTTAATCCTAGCTATATTAATTTGTAGAGGTGGTATACTTCTTTACATTTTAGAGTCCTTGTAAGTTCTGTCCTCTAATGTGTCTCTATGTAACTATTGTTGAAGAAATACACAATAAAAGAGAGCCATAATTCTAACAAAAGACGGCAACTGAGCCCTGGATGGCAAACACACTGAACAGGAGGAGGAGTACCAGCACTTACTCTCTGAAACAGTATCTGTTTCGAGAAGAGCAATATTTTTGCTAGTTTGTAGTATAAATAGTGGCTTTCTGCATAAGTACAGAACTGTTACTGCACCATAAATGGTGATGTGGGAGCTGACATCTAGGACAGTAACTATCATTTGTTTTGCTTTTTTTTCTCCTTGGCAGTCTCAGCTGCTTCCCCTTCTCTGACTGGCATGCCTGGACAGCTCAGCAAACATGTGCCAGCCTGAGGCACACCCTTGGCACCACTCATGGGCTGACTGGGGTCACTTTAACAGCTTCTTTCATTCCCTGGGTTTAAAAACCCACACCAATTTTATGAAGAAAAGCTCTCGTTTAAAAAGTCAAGACTACAGTTGATTCTGAGGCAACATGGCTGGTGAAACACCAAGGGCTGGATGAGTTTTGAAACAGCAATGCCTACTGAGGTTGCAAAGCTATATCGCTATTATGTTTCAGCTAATATGACGGAGATTCAAATTAAAATTCTTTACAGAACTTATATATCTCAGGTTTTGGGTGTGAGAATGAAGCTGTGGGACTCAGATCTTTGTTTGAAATGTAAAGTACTCCCAGGTAGTTTCTCTCGCATGTTTACAGAGTGTCAAAAGCTTCAGCCCTTTTGGAATAAGGTTACTGTTTTAATTGAACAGATCCTGGGCTGTGAAGTTCCTTGGTCTGGACAGTTGTTTATCTGTGTCTTTAGGAGGGCAGATCTGTTTTACCTTAGTGAGGGAGGAAAATTTTCGCTGCGGCTCTCCTCTGGGTAAAACATCTGTGCTGGCAGCTGAAAGAAGTCCCAGTCTTTGCTCAGTGGAAAACTCTGATGCAACAGAATGGACAGTTGGAAATGATAAAATGGAATCGCTAACAATAGGCCATTCCTCTATACGAAGGGATACTATGATTTGTGGTCAAAGGTATTGCTTGTTATATAAGGGACCAAATATGGTTTTATTTCTCTTTTAAAATTTGATGGATGTATTACAGGGATCTGGGCAGTGCTCTAATATGACAAATGAATAGAATGTGAGTGGATATGACTGAGTGTGGTTGTGTGTGTGAAAAGGGGAATTCATAGTTATTGATGTTAAGGAAAAATTAGTTGATACTTGCGGTTCTGAGTTCTTTTGATTAATACTGTTGTTCTGATGGCTTAGAGCTATTATGGACATCTGGATTCCGGCAAACGGGAAGTTAACCAGGAAGCCTTTCAGCAGACAGTACTTCGGCGGCGGTGGTGGGGGGGGGGGGGGGGAAATACCTCATTTTTATCTTTTGTACCTCACGATACCACCACGATTTATCATTCTTCAGGCAGTATAGGGAGAGATACTTGCCTTAGTTCAGCCTTGGTCAGGAGGGAAGTTGCTATGCATGTTCCTATCTTAACCACTGGTAGAGTGGATTCTGTTCAGAATAGAGGTAGACAGCACTCATGTAGACCTAGTGGCTATAGTTTAACTAAGGGGCCCATGGCACATGGTTCTGTTGAGATTCCAGATTGACTGTCCTCTGTTCCTCCTAGATGTATGAGGACTCTTGGTGCAGGGACTAGTCACCATGGAGAATCCTTCTCCATTTTGTGCTCTGGTTTGCCTCTTGAAGAGGTCATGCTTTCAAAAAATATTTTTTTTTGAAAATGGGCCACTCTTCTTCTGTGCTTGCCATCCTATTGGAGGAGTTTAAGTCCTCAGTTTCTCTGGATAATATTCGGTTATAGGCACCTCTTTGAAGCAGGCTGCAGTGTGTTTGATTTCTTTTTAGCATTCAGATATCCCTTTTTGTGTTAGACTGTCTTATGAGAAGTTTGGAGAAGGATTTGGCCTTGAGCTGTCAAAGTTCAGGTTGCAACCCTATCCTGTGTTAGGATAGGATTCAAGGGATCTTACCAACCTCCCTTACAGATATATTCCATTTTTCATTGCAGAGTGAAGAAGCTGCAACTTCCATCTTTAGACCAATGATCCCTTAATTGGATCACACTTTGGTTCTGAAAGTGTTGCAGTGGCCTTCCTTTGGGCCTTTGAGTCATGCTTTGGCTGCAAATACTGGACAGTGATTTATTTGTGGCAGCAATTTGTTGGGCTTGGCATATTTTTGGATTTCAGGATCTTACTGTAGGAATCTGCTTACTGGTCATTGCATCAGATTTAGTATCTTTTTGTGGAGCACTGTTTTTCATTTCAATCTATTTCTTTGCCAGTTTCTTTAATGAGGAGTTCCTGGGTGGCTACCATTCCTTGAGGTTCTTTGATGTCAGGTCACTAATCCCTTTTTGTTAAGCAGTGAGGCTGTGTGTTTTATTCAGAAGTCTACAATAGGGTACAAGAAGTCTCTATAGCCAGTAAATCAAGATAGCTCAAGGACACAATACCTTAGCATAGTGCTTAAAGGCCAACAGGACCCTGAATTTGTTTGTGCTCATTCTACTAAATCATGTTTTTTTTCCTAGGTGTAAGCAATGGGTTATTGTAAAGCAGCTAGATTATTGTCTTTGCATTGTCTCTTATGCATTACAGATTGGATTTGATTGCTAGGGAGAGCAGAGCCTTTGCAGCTGAATTCTTAAGGCAGCCTTTACTTCATCCCTCCCAAGGTAGTTGGGCTTTGGTATTTCCCACTTGTCTCGACTTGACTGGTGCAGAAGGATGAAAGGGAAGGAGAAATATTTACTTGTTAGTTTTCCAGTCCAGGCCCCTCCCAGGAAATTCAGCTGTATTAGGCAAGAGAAATTAAAGATTTTCAGGTATTTGACATGTACATTTGTATTTTGTCAGAGTAATTTTTCTTTTTAAGCCTATGTTGATTTTGTTTCCTATCCTCCCTTTGATTGTGTGTTATTTCTGTTTCTCCACAGAGTGTAGACAAATTGTGTGCTGTAAGTGGATTTTTTCTGTATTGCAAACCTTTTATTTTTTAGGTTTATTTTGAATTTTTATGAACTGTTCAGTGCTTTGTCATAGGAATACTGGCTTTTCACTGCATTGTACCCCCTTCTATGTAATGGTAATGATGTCACATAGGAAAACTGTGTGCTCTGCTTCCATCTGCTGGTAAGGAGGACATAATCCACTTATCTTGAGTGGCCAGGTATAGCAGGATTCATGAAAAGAAAATTAACAGAAAAAAATTTCTCCTTTTCTCAATCTTTGTAATTTCTGTTCCATTTTTCTGTTCTTCTTGACCCCTCCCTGTCCTACTCCTCCTTCCTGCTGTTTGTTTTTCCTCTTCCTTTGAATCTTTCCTTTAGCAGTAGATATTTTAATACTCTTCTTCCTTTTCTCTTTCTGCCCCTTCTGCTTTTTGCCTTATCTTTCGATCCGATCTCACCTACTTCTCTTCCTTCTTGTACCCCCCATCGCTTGGTCAGATCACTCGATGATAGAAGTTGAACTATCCCTAAAGAAAAAACAGACCATCAACATCCCTAAATCCTCGATCCAATTCAGAAAACCATGTTCCATGGAAGTCCTCAACAACATCCTTACCAAGGACCTATCTAACCTTGACCTCACAAATGCAGCCAATGCTTTGAACTCGCTATCACCCACTCAGCAGCTGATAAATTATGCCTCTTAACATCCCTACCCGCACCAACAAAAAACCCTGGTTTTCCACAGAATTAAGAAAACTCAAACAGGACCTACAACATAAAGAACAAAGCTGGAGGAAGGATCCCTCGCCTAACACACAGGCCTCCTACAAAACGGCAATGATATATTATAGGGCCACCATTCTTCGCACAAAAAGGGACTTCTACGCCAAAAAAAATACGGCTTCCTATACGACCCTAAAACACTATTCTCATATGTGGCAGCACTCACCACCCCTATTCCTCCTATCATCCCAGAAGAAGAGGCCCAAAACAAATCTACTGAGCTGGCAATTTTCTTTGATAACAAAATAAAAAATTTACTTATCCTGCCATCAACTTCCAACTCTACTTCAAATTACCAGCCTCCACCTAACCAAAACCACTCCTCAATGATTCACAAACAGTCTCTAGAATCTTTTGATCTTACATCACCCTTGGAAATTGAATCTATCATCAAGTAAATGAAGCCCTCTTCGCACCCAATAGATCAAATCCCAACCAAACTCCTTCTCACAATCCCAAACACCATCGCCAAACCCCTGGCCGACATCATAAACTGTTCCCTCACTCACAGAACAGTCCTGGACGTTTTAAAAACAGCCTCCCTGAAACCCCTACTAAATAAACCTAACTTGGACCCATCCAACCCCATAAATTTCCGCCCAATTGCCAACTTACCTTTCATAGCCAAGATAATGGAAAAACTGGTCAACTCTTGTCTCCCAGACTACCTTGACTCCCACGACATTCTACACCCATCACAATTCGGATTCAGGAAACACAGAATCTCTCCTCTCATTAACGGACAACATCCTGATGGGCCTCGACAAAGGTCAATCATACCTGCTAGCTCTTCTAGACATCGCTGCGTTTGACACAGTTAACCACACAATCCTCATCAACCGCTTGATGGAAATAGGCATCTCAGGCTCTGCACTCCTCTGGTTAAAATCTTTTCTAAGCGACAGGTATTTCAAAGTAAAAATAATCAACAAAGAATCTTCCCCCATAGCGTCCAAGCAAGGAGTACCCCAGGGTTCCTCGCTTTCCCCGACTCTATTCAACATCTGTCTTCTCCCCTTATGCCAACTACTCAAAAACCTCAACCTCACCTACTTTATTTATGCGGACGACGTGCAGATCATAATCCCCATCAAGGATCCCATCTCCGACACTCTAAACTATTGGAACAGCTGCCTCCACGCAATCAATATCCTTCTCACGAGCCTCAGCCTGGTTCTCAATACATCCAAAACCGAACTTCTGGTCATCTCCCCCAACGATAATAACTCACTAGCCAGCACCACAAATATACCATCAGTAAATCAAGTGAGAGACCTTGGAGCTACCCTAGACTCCAGAATGAACCTTAAAAAATTCATTAACACCACCACTAAAGAGGGCTTTTACAAACTTCAAGTCCTAAAACAATTTAAGACCTCTCCTTCTATTCCATGACTACCGATCTGTCCTTCAAGCCATACTATTCTCAAAAATTGATTATTGCAATGCTCTCCTGCTTGGTCTCCCGGCCTCCTCCACCAAACCTCCTCAGATGCTGCAAAACGCAGGAGCCAGGATCCTCACAAACACTCGCCGTATGGACCACATCACACCGATACTAAAAATACTACATTGGCTACCCATACACTACAGAATACTCGTTAAGACTCTGACCATCATTCACAAATCCATACATCAGCAATCCCCTCTGCAACTTTCCATACCCCTCAAACTACACTCCTCATCACACCTGCTCTCACACCCTCCTGCTCCCTCTCTGAAATCCACACTCTAGCATCTCCCCTTACCTCCCATGTTCTCTCACCCCCTCTCCTCTCTCATACACATTCTCTCGCACTGGGGCCTTTATCTTCGCCGTAAGCGGAGCACATTCCGTTCACAGCACACAGGGGCCTTCCATTTGCGCCACAAACAAAGCGCACCCCATGGCACATGGGGGATGCGCTCTGTTCGCAGCATGCCAGGGTTTCCTCTATTTTCTGCGCAGAATTTGCCAATGCAATTGGGGGGGGGGGGGAGAAATTCTGTCCAAATCCTGCACTCGGCCATAGGGCAGAATTCCCTCCAGATTAGGAGGTGGACTGCGTGAACTGGTGCAGGTATTGGCAAAATCAGGGTTTTCCATAAGGAACTTATATTTTTTTTTGTATGTAAAATATACACACCTGTGTTTATAAAATAGATAGGAAAAGTACACACTTTCAATTCATTGCACATATTTGTGCTTAGGTATGCATTTATTATATCGTAAAATAGTAATGACGGCAGAAATGGACCAAATGGACCATCCACGCTGGCCAGCAAGTTTCTTATGGTAGTAACTGCTGCTCTATGCAGGTTACACCTATGGTTCTGTTCAGAGTAGTAAATATGGCTCCATGCAAGTTACACCCAAGCCTTATGTTAAGTGTAGTAATATTTACAATTAAAATAAAGCAATTATCAAACCCATAACAAAATTACTGCTACCTCCATTTTTACGGGGTGAGTAGCCTTCATGATATTTCAGACAATGCTGCTTGCCTCTGCTTTGCTTTTGGAGTTGGCTGTAGAAGCAGTCCTGTGCTCTTTCCCTAATGCCTGCAAATCAGTACTCTGGATCGTAAAAGTCAGTGCCCAGCGTTGGCTGGCATCTGAATCCAATTGCCCTCTTTGTCCCCATTGTTAAAACAGAGAGCATTATTGCAGTTTCTTCGAAAGCATCAAGGCTAAATGCTTAAGGGTAGTATTCTCCATGCCTTTTTTTTTTCTTCCAAACTCATTTTTATTAAGGCAATGAGGCGATGGCACAAACCATAACAACCAACAATTTTCAACATTGAACAAACAGGAAAATCTTCCATCAACGAATAGCATGCTAGTTCATAACCTCAATCCATCAGCCCCCAAGCCTCTTTTTATTGTTCTCCTTACAATTGTAATAACAATTACAGTTGCCTAAACTCCCCCCCCAAGCCATCAAAACAATCACACATCTCATACTCCCCCCCCCCGATACCCATCATTGAGATACAGCTCCCCATAAGGCCTTCTTTGGGCCCGCCTCCTGCCAATTCACTGAATATCTTAATTCTTTCAATCAGAGTTGGGTCTACATTGGCAAGGTGTCATGAAAAATGTGCCAGATATTAATATAATCATGTGGAACCTTCTGATGTAGCATAAAGACGACAATGCTCCATCTGCATGAAAGAGTTCATGTACTCCATCCTGCGACCTTTGGAAGGTGGACTCTCAGAGACCCAGTCCACCAAAATACATTTATGATCCAGCAATAGCATAACTGCACAAAAATATACTGGCTCTTCATGATAGAGGGTATGACAGAGCAGAGTAAGCTCAACCCTCCCAGCAAGAGCACATCCCCTCTAAGAGGCAAAAAGGTATTATTGCACTTCTGGCCAGCCAAGATGATCTCCTTCCAAAGTCAGCAAGGTAACAGCAAGTTACAAACAGGTATGTGTACGATCCTGTATCTACATGACACACCTCTGATTCTGCTATCCCCATTTTACACAAACATATTCTATCTATATGTGAATGATGAACAATTCTAAATTGTATTTCTTTCAGACTCACCTCATGAGGGAGGCTATTCACCTCTTCAAAAGTTGATCCCATGACTTCAACAGTTACTGTGTTTTCTAGTTCCTTCTTCCAGTATTCTGTTAATTTGTGAAGTCCCACCACTTGCAGAAGTGTTTTACAGATCTTATACCATCCTGATTATAGAGTTTTTACCTCCTGCTATCTGATCTATTTCAGCCATCCATTTACACTCTGCACTAATTTAATCTTGTGTCATCGCTAAGGACTGGAAATAGTGCCTAACTTGTAGATAACCATAAAAATGTGAAGTCAGGATATGATACATTTCTTGTAACTGGGCAAAACTTAGAAAAAGGCCCAAATCTGCATCTACCAAATGCCACAGATAAACTATACCTCTTTTTCACCAATCAGCAAAAAGTGATTATTTTACGCCTGGTGGAAATGAGGGATTTTGTGATAAGGGAAGAAATAAACATTCTAAGACCCTCCCATACACCAGCACACAACTTTCCACACCTCTGCAATAGAGCGTAAAAATATATTACCTTTGACCCCTTTTGGCCAACTTACCTTAGGCATATGAATTTACCCCATAGGAGAGCATGGGCTGCCCATCTCTTCCAACAAGTGAAAAGCATACCGTAGTAAGAACATTCATCTCCCCAAAACTCCCCCAGGAAACATGATTGACATGCAATGGCATACATCTGGAAATCTGGGGCTTCTATCCCTCCCTTCACCTTACTCAGTAATTGATTTTAGTCTATTCTGGGCTAGTGTCCCCTCCACCAAAAGTTAGATGTCATGGACCTAAGACTTTTAGTATCCTGAAGTGATAAGATGCATAGCAACATCTGCAGCCTCTACAACAGCTTAGGTAAAATGACCATCTTAAGCAAAGCATTTCTTCCCATTAGTGACAGTGGGAGGTCTTTCCATCCCATCAAGTAAGTTTTTATAATTGGCCGCATATAGCTCTGAGAGGTCCCTGGGAATCCATACCCCTAGATACTTGAGCTGAGAGGGAGCCCAGCGAAAGGGGAAACTCCCTTGCCTGTTGTTCTGTAAGGATAGGCTGAGGGGGAGAGCTTTGGCCTTATCGAATTGATTTTTAACCCCACAAAAGTTTGGTATACAGAAAAGCAGTGTACAATCGATGGTATAGCATTATGGGCATCCGCTAGAAACAATAAGATATCATCTGTGAAGAGACAGTTTAATTTCCTGAGAGCCTATAGTTCCTCCTTTTATCTCCCTAGAATGTCTTAATTGTAAAGCTACAGGCTCTAGAGTTAGGGGGGACAGTAAGCAAATCCATGGCTCTCGTGCTAAACTTTCAAAAAATGAGAAAAATAGAAAAAAAAATGAAAGGAGCAGTAACAAAGGTAAAAAGTGTGCAAGAGGTGTGTTCATTGTTAAAAAATACCATCCTAGAAGCAAAGTCCAGATGTATTCCACACATTAAGAAAGGTGGAAAGAAGGCAAAACGATTACTGGCATGGTTAAAAGGAGAGGTGAAAGAAGCTATTTTAGCTAAAAGATCGTCATTCAAATATTGGAAGAAGGATCCAATGGAGAAAATAGGATAATGCATAAGTATTGGCAAGTTAAATGTAAGACATTGATAAGAGAGGCTAAGAGAAAATTTGAAAAGAAGTTGGCCATAAAGGCAAAAAACTCACAGTAAAAACTTTAAAAAATATATATATCTGAAGCAGAAAGCCTGTGAGGGAGTCAGTTGGACAGTTAGATGAGTGAGGGATTAAACTAAAACTAAACTAAAAAATGAAATTTCAGACCTATTAGTAAAAATTTGTAACATCATTAAAATCATCCATTGTACCTGAAGACTGGAGGATAGCAAATGTAACCCCAATATTTAAAAAGGGCTCCAGGGGCGATCTGGGAAACTACAGACCAGTTAGCTGACTTCAGTGCCAGGAAAAATAGTGGAAAGTGTTCTAAAGATCAAAATCACAGAACATATAGAAAGACATGGTTTAATGGAACAAAGTCAGCATGGCTTTACCCAAGGCAAATCTTGCCTCACAAATCTGCTTTACTTTTTTGAAAGAGTTAATAAACATGTAGATAAAGGTGAACCTGTAGATATAGTGTATTTGGATTTTCAGAAGGCGTTTGACAAAGTCCCTCATGAGAGGCTTCTAGGAAAAGTAAAAAGTCATGGGATAGGAGGTGATGTCCTTTCGTGGATTACAAACTGGCTAAAAGACAGGAAACAGAGAGTAGGATTAAATGGACAATTTTCTCAGTGGAAGGGATCTGTATTGGGACCCATACTTTTCAATATATTTATAAATGATCTGGAAAGAAATAAGACGAGTGAGGTAATCAAATTTGCAGATGATGCAAAATTATTCAGAGTAGTTAGATCACAAGCGGATTGTGATAAATTGCAGGAAGGCCTTGTGAGACTGGAAAATTGGGCATCCAAATGGCAGATGAAATTTAATATGGATAAGTGCAAGGTGATGCATATAGGGAAAAATAACCCATGCTATAGTTATAGAATGTTAGGTTCCATATTAGGAGCTACCACCCAAGAAAGAGATAAGAGCGTCATAGTGGATAACACATTGAAATCATCGGTTCAGTGTGCTGCGGCAGTCAAAAAGGCAAACAGAATGTTGGGAATTATTAGAAAGGGAATGGTGAATAAAACAGAAAATTTCATAATGCCTCTGTATCGCTCTATGGTGAGACCGCACCTTGAATACTGTGTACAATTCTGGTCGCCGCATCTCAAAAAAGATATAGTTATGATGGAGAAGGTACAGAGAAGGGCAACCAAAATGATAAAGGGGATGGAACAGCTCCCCTATGATGAAAGGCTATAGAGGTTAGGGCTGTTCAGCTTGGAGAAGAGACGGCTGAGGGGGGATATGATAGAGGTGTTTAAAATCATGAGAGGTCTAGAACGGGTAAATGTGAATTGGTTATTTACTCTTTCGGATAATAGAAGGACTAGGGGGCACTCCATGAAGTTAGCATGTGGCACATTTAAAACTAATCGGAGAAAGTTCTTTTTCACTCAACACACAAACTCTGGAATTTGTTGCCAGGGGATGTGGTTGGCGCAGTTAGTGTAGCTGGGTTTAAAAAAGGTTTGGATAAGTTCTTGGAAGAGATGTCCATTACCTGCTATTAATTAAGTTGACTTACAAAATAGCCACTGCTATTACTAGCAACAGTAACATGAGAC
This sequence comes from Rhinatrema bivittatum, assembly GCF_901001135.1. Taxonomy (NCBI): domain Eukaryota; kingdom Metazoa; phylum Chordata; class Amphibia; order Gymnophiona; family Rhinatrematidae; genus Rhinatrema; species Rhinatrema bivittatum. The sequence continues at coordinate 294,872,376 of NC_042616.1, forward strand.
AGACTTAGTTTTTGGGTACTTGCTAGGTTCTTATGGCCTGGATTGGCCACTGTTGGAGACAGGATGCTGGGCTTGATGGACCCTTGGTCTGACCTAATATGGCATGTGCTTATGTTCTTAATAAACAGTTGAGGAGACAGGGGGCATCCCTGTCTTGTACCTCCTTTGAGAGGAAATGATTCTGATAGTGCCCTGTTAAATAAAATGCGGGCAGAGGGATCTGAATATTATGTTCTAACCCATTCTAAAAAGGGTCCCCTTAATCCCATATTTCTCTAATATCCAAAACATGAATTCCCAGTTTACATTGTCGAAGGCCTTTCCACATCTAGGCTTAAAATTAAGCCTTCCACGAATTTATCAGAAGAACCCTGCAACACTGCTAGAAGCTTCCGTACATTATTTACCCCATGAAGTTAGCATGTGGCACATTAAAACTAATCAGAGAATGTTCTTTTTCACTCAACACACAATTAAACTCTATTTTGTTGCCAGGGGATGTGGTTAGTGGAGTTAGTGTAGCTGGGTTTAAAAAAGGATTGGATAAGTTCTTGGAAAAGTCCATTACCTGCTATTAATTAAATTGACTTAGAAAATAGCCATTGCTATTACTAGCAATGGTAACATGGAATAGACATAGATTTTGGGTAGTTGCCAGGTACTTGTAGCCTGGATTGGCCACTGTTGGGAACAGGATGCTGGGCTTGATGGACCCTTGGTCTGACCCAGTATGGCAATTTCTTATGTTCTTAATCTAGCAAAAGGAATGCTGACTACTTGTGCTGGTGAGCTCTTTTAGGTTCACACTCAGGGCCCATGGTCTCAAGAGGACAGATTTCATATTAACCTCCTGCAGTTACAGCTATTCATTATTATTTATTTATGCTCTAAGAATGGCCAAACTGTCTTGGTACAAATAATCAGGTGGCAATGTTTTATCTGAACAAGCAAGAGGGTCAGATCTTCTCTGTTGGAAAGATATCAAGTTATGGCTTTGGGGTTTCTGCTAAGATGTACTTTAGGGCAGTATATTTGGCAGGGAAGTGTTTTAGTAGACAAGTTAAGCAATCCAGTAGGCAGTCTCAGTGAGGAACTTCCAAGGTAGATTTGTTCACAACTGCTCAGAACAGAAATGTGCCAATGTTCTGTTCCATGAGGTGGTCATCTTTCTCTCTCTATTGGGAGACAGGGATTCTATATACATTCTCTTCCTCTTCTTGCTCTAGTGGGAAAAACCTTAACAAAACTCAGAAGAGACCAAGGGACTATGATTCTCCCTCTTTGCCAAGACCAAACTGGTTTCCATTCTTTCTGGATCTCTTCATGGATCAGGTTGGCCATTTTTCGATCCCTTGTATTGCAGAACTAGGGAATGTTACCTCATCCAAATCTCTAATCCCTCACACTCACAGCCTGAATGTTGAAAGTAACATAAGTCAGAACTACAGTCTTTCCAATCTAGTCTCTTTAATTCTTCTGGAATCCAGTAGGCAGTCTTAACATTTTAAGCAGAAAAGATTTGCTATCTGTTGTGAAAGCAGGGCTCTAAATCTTTTTCCTACCCCTCTCCCCATAACAACTGCTTATTCCATATTCTGATCTAAAAACTGTTAGAATATACCTTAGAGTAGCTGGAACATACTACCATTTTGTAGACGGGAGATCTATTTCTCTGCAAATCTTAGCTGTGTGATTTATGTAGGGCTTGCTTTATTTGACACCTCCCACCAAACCACCTGCTGTATCATGGGACCTCCACATGAGTTTAACCCAGCTAATGAAAGCCCACTTTGAGCCTCTGGTGTCCTGTGGGTTGATGGACCTGATCTGAAAGGTCCTATTTTTGGTGGTGATTACTTTGACACAGAAAGCTTCAGAGCCTACTGACTTATTCATCCTAATTTCATCATAATAGGGTGGTATTTTGCACCCAAAGTTTCTGCCCAAGGTTGTATTGGATGTCCACCTTAATCATTCTAACAACATTTGTCCCAAGGACAACAAAGGTCAATATGTCCTTCACACTTTGGATTGCAAGAGAGCAGACAACTTCTACCTGGAGCAGACTAGAATCTTCGCCCAGCTTTTTTTTTTTTTGCTCAAACAAGGCTGGGATGGCTGTATCAAAGAGGGCTGTAACTGGAGAGTAGATTACATATTCTTCACTTATTCCCAAGCGGGTTTAACCTTAAACAAACATGGCACGGTTCTTGTTGTCAAAGTCATGGCTACATTAGTAGCCTATCTAAAGTCAACTTCTATTGACCAGACATGCAAAGCTGAGACATTAAGCACAGTCCACACATTCACAGTCCAGCAGGACAGCGGATTTGGGCAGTCTATTATTGAGCGTTTTTGAAGGTTAGGGCCCAACTCTAGTACCCCTTCCCCCCAGGACCCATTTTTATTATTTTGGGTTGTCCTATTCAGAAAAAAAGGTTCTGTTGATGAGTTGGTTGGTTATTTAATTATTTATGAACTTTTATTTATCACTTTTGCAGGCATATGGACCATCCAAGATAGTGAACAAGAGCAATAAAACTGCCTAAAACATAAAACATACATTCAGAAGTGTCTTGTTATTGTTGCTCTTTTTCAATTTAGGACAGCCATTCGCTAGGAGTCCTAACTGTGCAGTGGGTGAACTGCTCAGAAAAAAACAAAGCTGTTTACCTGTAATAGCTGCTCTCTGAGGACAGAAGTTCACTAGTCACACAAATCTACCCTCCTCCCCCTTCTGGAGTTAAGCTCATTAGCTTAATAAGAGGACCGGGGCTTGTGGCTGATGTGCAATTGCATGGGACATTTGCTGCATGCTCAATGGAGTTTAAGAATATCTTAGAAAGTTCTGGAACTGAAAGTCCAGACTGACACTGTCAGGATGTCATCACCCAAGTGTTTGACTAGTGAACTGTCTTTGGAAACATTTAATACAGGTAACTAACTTCTTTTTACACCCCACCCCCCCTCCCCGAGCAAAATTCAATTATAAAAATACTGAAGAGAACGAGACCTGGACTATTCCCTGAGGCACTCCAATGATTAGCCCCTTTTCTTTGAATGAGCCCTATTTATCATGAGTTTCCTTTCACTCAACCAGTTCCTAATCCAATTTATAGCTTCTGTATTCACTTGCAGGGTATACAATATGCTTTTGAGTTTTCTGTGCAGAAGAGTGTGTGTGTTATCTTGGAACAGAGTGGACTATGCTAGTTTTCATCTCCTGGTTTAAAGTGTACATGTATTATTAAATAAGGCATTGGAAAATTGCCAAAATACTAAAAGCAACCAAAAACAGGGTAAGGATGCTTATTTATTTTTTTGGAGTTTACAGTTTAAAAGACCTTTCCTTCAAGCATGCCTTGCATTTTTTTTCTTCTCTTAACCTTTGCAATGAAAAGTTGAATATTTTAGGACTATTATGTGCCATCTTCCAGTTTACAATGGAGGTGCAGCAGCGGTACGCAGCTGCACCACTGCTGTGAACAAATATGAACAGTTTTCAAATTCTCATTTTACCAAGCCTGAGCATCTCTCTCTTTCAAAATCTGGAGGCCAATATTCAATAGGCCATTTAGTGGACAAGTTATCCCATTAAGGTTAGCCAGATAACTTGTCCTATATATTCAACAGGATAAACGCATATACTAGCTTAAAGTTATCTGGTTACATGTAGCTGGATAACAAAACACCTAACCAGCTATATTTGAAAAGGTAGGGTTTTTTCAGTAACCCGGCCTTATGTGGCTGGATAACACACTACTGATCCAGACATCTTTAAAAGATATCTGGCTACGGAGCGCTATCATAAAGAAGTAAATAAAGGGGCCAGCAAGCCAACCCCCTCCCTCCCCCCAAAAAGTAGCTTACAAAAGAGCAAAATTAAGAGAATATAAACTCTCCAAATTTACTGAGATTTGAAGTCATAGATATTTAATCGCTTTTTTTGCCCACCTAAATGGGTATTCCTAAAGTAAGGTCTCTTGAGCCTGTTCTAAATATTTAACTCCAGTATTTCAATTTCAGATACATTAAGGAGGTCATTTTAAAAGGAATTACACACATAAATATATAGCATACTATCATATCAATTTTTAAAAAGGCATTTACATGTGTAAAGTGCACTTACACATCAATATCCTATGGACAATTCAAAGGCATTTATTGCAGTAATTTTCAAAAGCCCACTTACATGGGTAAAGTGCATTTAAATGTGAAAAATCCAGTTTTAAGTGTGCAAATGTCTTTTAAAATCAGGCCCAAAGTGCACATTCTTCCTATCATGTTATGTACCTTTTTCTTATCATGCTATACAACCAATTAATTCCATGTAACTTTTTTTCACTCATTATTTAACTAAACTATTCCATGTAAACCAATACGATGTGCACACGGTTATCGGTATATAAAAGCCTTTAAGCAAATAAATAAATAAAATAAAAGCAGAGGCCCCCCCTGTCCCTGATTGCTATACTTTGAAAGAGCAGCCTGCCCCCTCCCTTCCCTCTTGCTCTCCTGCAAGAATAACTGGCAGGGATCCCCACCTTCTCCATTCCCCCCCCCCCCCCCCCCAACATTTATTTATTTATTTTTTTAATTGCAGGGAACAAGGGACCCTCTGCCCTGCTCATTGCATCTCCAGTGCTGCTCTTAAGAGAGGTAGTGCTGGAAGCATAAGCATACGTTAAACTTATGCTTGCAGTGCTACCTCTCTCACAGCAGCACTGGAGATGCAATGAGCAGGGCAGAGGGTCCCTTGTTCCCAGCAACAAAAAAAGAAGGTGGTATTGAGGGAAATGGGGTGAGGGGGGATACCTGCAGTTTATCATCTTTGCGAGAGGGTGGGAGTGGACAGGCTGATCTTTTTAAATAAAAAACAGGGACAGAAGGCCTCTGCTCCATTAAGAGGTTTTGGGGTGGGGTGAGGAGAGCACAGCCCAACAGGGCCTTGGTAAGAGATTTTGGGGTTGAGGGAGTGGATTGGTCCGCTGGCCCCCTTTATTTACTTCCTTTTGCTTCCTTATGACAACGCTACTTAGCCGGCTATCTTTTAGTGAATCAGGAACTAACTTAGCTGGATATCTGGGTTGTGCACGTGTAAATGCATTTTACCCATGTAAGGGAGCTTTTGAAAAATGCTACAATATATGACATTGAATTGTCAATAGGTTTTACCTATGTTAAATGAACTTAACATTTTGAAAATTGCTATGATAGTATGTTAAAGTTACATGTGTAACTCCTTTCAAAATTATCTCCAAAGAAAGCATGATCATCATTAGGGATCCACTGTGGACCAAAAACTTAAGAGGTCCATATTCAAAAGTCATTCAGACGGATAACCCACAAGTTATCTGTCTAAATGACTAACTCAGCATATTCAGCCACTTATCCGGCTAACTTATAGCTGGATAAAGAAGGGACGTTTCAGGAGCATCCTGGGGAAGGGTTGAGTTATCCAGCTAACGTAGCCGAATATCATATTTTGAAGCATGTAAATGCTTTTGAAAATCAAGCCCCTTTACTCTTACATGCAGTTACATTTCTGTCTTTTTTTTTTTACAAAGAGCTTAAGGTTATTACACTAGTCATGTATTTATCCTTAATCTTGGCAAGTGTATGATTTATTTTAATTAGGTGGTTAAATGCTATCCAGAGAACTGTAAATCTCTTTTCATGGGTTTTAAAAAAATATTTTAATCACCAACTGGGAAAAAAAACAAAACAAAACAAAACAAAAGATGACAGTTTTTCTGAACAATATGGTGAAGTTTTGGGTGTAATAAGACAACTTTAAAATGCAATACCAGAACCCAGAAACCTCAGCTGCAAGAGAAAATTAGAGTGAATAGTGCTTGATCATGATCACTGATAATGAACGAGGTGCATGCAAGACAGTTGTATGCTGGCAAGATGCTTGATCCTATATTAAATGACTATAAAACTAGTTTTATGTTTATTAGCTGTGCATTCAGGTATTTTAGCCCTCAGACATTTTTACACCTATGTTTTCTTCAGTTATATTTAGATTTTTGTGTTGTGGATAGGAGTGTTACTGATTGTGCTTTGCTTCATAATAAAGTGTGTGTGTGTGTGTCTGGGGGGCGGGGTGATCTGGTATGAAAAGTGATGCATAGTTGGGAACAGACATTGGACTTGATGTCCCTTATACATGTTCACATTTGAAGTCACAAGAAATTACATGAGGAAATTAAATTATATGATCAACCAAAAATGCCACACAATTCATTATGAATAATATCACTCTGTAACAGTGGCCGCCCTTCTCTTACAATAGTCCATTAAAGAGCAGAACCAACTGCACAGTACCACATGGCAATTATACATTTATCACATGTCAGCACAGGGGGGGAACGGGACGAAATACAATTAAACAGATATTGGTAAGAAGAAAGCATTACCAAAGCTCACTGAATTATTCATTCCACATCTGCACATTACATAACAGTCCGGCGTCATCTCCTGGAAAATGCCAGTGCTCAGTGTGATCAGAATGAAGATGAGTGGTCATCAGATTTCACAGTCCCACAGCCCTCTGTATAGTTCAGGAAAGCAACTTTCCAGACTGCACCTTGTGATGCTTTAGAGAAGCAATGCGGCTGTAGGAGAATTTCTCTCTTCTCTCGCTGTGGTTCCTGATGTCAAAGAATAACACAGCACCGGCAGAGTCGCTGCCCACTGCCACCAACTGAAGGAGGCGGGGTTACTGGTGCAAAGTATGCATGAACCTTTACATCTGATAGGTGAGCCTAAGGGGAAATAAGATTCATTGAGCTAATATGAAAAAGCATAGGACTGCAATTTTTTAGGAAAAAAAAATTGAAGTCAGTGGAAACAGTAGGAATCCCCTCCCCCAACCTGAGAGTTTTCTTTCTAGTTTATGGGTCCCTTGAGCAAATCATAGTAAGTATGACCATGAAAATTAATCCACAGATTACACACCACTAAAATCCCAATACAGCTAAAATTATCCAGGAACAGAGAATTCTTTCACTTAATATACATACATTGTTAGATCCACCACTCCTTATACCAAGAGGGTTTTAAAAAAATTTTTTTTTTTTTTTTTTTTTTTACTTATATTTGCCTTTCAGAAACTTCAAAGCGAATTACATTTAGGTGCTGCAGGTTACAGTGGATCCTTCTATCAATAAATCTTTTTTAAATGACAGCATTATTCTGATGGCATAGAAGGAAAAACTTTGTGCCAGATGGGTATCTTTATTTGCTTCCAGACATTAGCAAAGGTACCTTGCAAGCAGCTTCTAAAAATGGCTAGGAACAGGTCCTCAGCAAAGTTAGTTTGCAGAGATATAATGACAGCTAGATATCTACCAACCATAGTGTAAAAAACAGTCTCTGAAAACAACTGTAAATGTTTTTGGACTCACCTTCCTGGAGCTATTTCAGATAGTTAATAATTATGTAGCCTTATGCTGCTGTTTCAATGTACTAAAAGCTAGATCTTTATCATAACATATGAAGACCAGCTCATCAGAGATTTAGTTAACCAAACAACTAATACAGTTGTAGAGATTTCATCCTGCTTGTCTGCTGAGAAAAGCTATAATCAACTACACAAGGAGGGTGACATCATCTGTTGGCACAGACAGTGTCTCGGGGAATTCTGGAAAGGCCTGGAAGTCTTTTCTGGTCATGTACAGGAATTCCTACTCATACCTCACCTCTCTATGGGAATTCTTTGGCACCTGCCCAAACATAGGCTTCTTTTGCGCCATAGTTAAGTTTTAGATGTATTTTTCTTGTGCAATTTACACAGAAAAGTTTTACATTTCATTGCAATTGACTCTCCGCAGTATGCTTCTTCTTCCTTCTCTTACTCTGCTAAAATCTTTTGTTACTATTTATATCACATACGTTTTCTGTCCTTTTTGGATGCTGTTGCTTGTTTCCAAGTTTGTTTTGTGTTCTTTCCTCAGTGCAGCCTTGAACTCTTTTTCTCAAAAGGTTTTGAGTTTTGATATTGCATCATCTATTTTTCTCATAATGGCTTACAAGACAACCAGCGGTTTCAAGTGTTGCCCTCATTATGATTCCAAGAAGTCCATTACTGATCATCACGGAAGTTGCATGCACAATCTAGGGCTAGAGCGTGATATCCCTGACATCTGCTCAAATATGTCACCCAGGACCATCAAAGCTCCAGAGACACAAATTACAGGCTGTCTTCTCTGTCAAAAGACAAGTTCAGTGAATCTACACTGGCACCAAAGGCATTGACATTGAAGGACCCAAGAGCTGCATCTCAGACTCCAGTTCAGAAAGGATATATTAAATGGATATCTGTGAATGTATCATCCCAGGGTGGAAGACACATGAAGCCTAAGAATTATATTTTTCGCCAGCTGGTCCAAATGGCGCCAAGAGGTAGGCAAAACTTCTCCAAAACCTTTCGACTCTGATTTGACATGGATGGTGTCGACATTAATTCATAGCACCAAACCAAGTGATTCAAAATTCCTGAGGCCTGAACTTGGTGCCTTTTGGCACACTGAATGAGTGCCTCCTTGATACTCTCTGCCTTGAAAAATACAGAGGACAACACTAGGGATGGCCAAGCAGGGGATGTCAACTTCCCTCATGGCTTTTCAGAGATCAAAGCCAAAGGACTATAAACTGGACCCTCAGGAAACCAGCACAGCAAAGTCTTAACCCAAGAGGCTGATCTCACTTCAGATGTGGCCACTCTGAATTATGTTGAGCCTCCAGCACCACTACATTCTTGCAGTCATACATCAAAGAGGCACATGGAGACTTCGGAGCGTCTGCTTCACTTGATGCCAGCTTTTTCCAGTTTGATCATCCAGAGCCCTGGTCTCGGCTCAAACTGGGGAGGAGCCAAAGAGATTGAGGGCCTCTTCAGTGTGTTCCTAGCACCAGTGCTCAGTGCAGCTCCCCAGTCTTTGCATCAATTCTTTGGTGGCAGCTTTGAAGAGATGAACTTTTGCTTCTTGGAAATGCCTTACCTTTTGGACTGGAACCATTTTGCATAGATACCCCAAACATTTGTAACAAACTATGATAATCTCTGATGGTTATCTCCCATTTGCATTTGGGGCAGAACTTGAAGCCACTGGCCTGCTTCTCCAAGACTGTGAAGAAAACCAGCAAGGCAAAAATCAAACAAAAAGAAATTAATATTTTCTTTTTAGATGATCAAATATTCAAAACTTTGGCCAAATGGATCGCTTGGCATGGCCATGACGGAAAAAAAGAAAACAAAAAAAAAAACCAAAACAAAAAACTATGTGCTGGCTCAGTAGACAACGGAAGAGAAAGATAACTTGGAAAGTGTAAAAAAAAAACCCTAATTAGGGGAAGACTAAGGGGCCTTCCAGAGGCAAAAACCCGCCATTGGACACGCGTTTTCCCTTACCCCTTATTCAGTAAGGGGCCGAAAACACGCGTCCAACCCCCCGAACCTAATAGCGCCCGCAATATACAAATGCATGTTGATGGCCCTATTAGGTATGCCCGCGCGATTCAGAAAACAAAATGTGCAGCCAAGCCGCACATTTTGCTTTCAGAAATTAGCGCTTACCCAAAGGTAGGCGCTAATTTCTTCGGGCACCGGGAAAGTGCACAGAAAAGCAGTTTTTACTGAATCGGCCCGAATGAGCTCTGGGGGCAGTGTAGCTTGCTTTTGGAGTTATAGAAGGAGTGTAGGAGCTTTGTCTAATGTGGATTTCTGGCCTGCTCTTAGGACTCCAGCAAACCCTGCTGGAAGTCTGGGAGATGGGTCAGAGATCTGTCCTACCTATCCACTTCCCTGGTCGGTAAGGACTGATCTCGGGTTGCTTTTTTGGGCTTTTAAGAGAGTTTTGAGTTGAAGGAAGCCTGGTGAAATCCTGTGCACCTCTCCTGGGCTCCGGTTTAGGAGAACCCTGGTTTGGGGCTGCCCAGATTAGGGAAGACCTGCCCCTCTACTCCCTCAAGGGCAGAGGAGGCGGAGACCCAATGCCAGGACCTTTTTGTGCTTATTTCAGTTGTGAGGAAAGAAGATTTTTTTGCAAGAAAATCTGGGAGGAAGTTTTAGCAGTCCCTCTTCCTGCCCATCAGAAGGAGCAAGTAGAACTGTTTGTTCCAGCCTGGATCCCTCCCATCAGGGATTCATCTAAACCAAGAGAATCTGAAACCCAGCTAACTAAGTTAAAAAGTAACTGAGAACATTGAGGACACCCATCTGGAATCTTGACCCTGGAGAGAGAGAGAGAGAGGTTGGGACTCCCTGTGCAGAAACAGTATTGTTTCATTTTTACCAGTTCTGGAAAGGGGTTTTATGTCTAGCTAAAGGATACTCTTCCCACCTGGGAGCTCCACTTAGCCAAGCCTGAAGAGTGGATGCCTTCCCTTACCCTGGTTTAGAGACTCCTCACTGTGGATGCTGTATGTGCCAATAACCATACTGGAGTAAGATATAAGGGAAAAAACACAGGATAGCTTCTACGGCCAAGTCCCAAAGCAAAGAACGTCAATCAGCATTGTCTGAATTATCAAGAAGGCTCCTTGCCCAGTGAAAATGTAGCTAGCAGTAATTTGAGTTTAATTGCTTGGCTTTGATTGATTGTAAATATTACTATCCTTATCGTAAGACTTGGAGGTAACTGCATGGAGCAGCAGTTACTACCCTTGAGAGAAACATGAGAGTATCCTGCACGGAGTGGCAGATACCATTAGAATCTTGCTGGGCAGACTGAATGGGCCATCTGGTCCTTTTCTGCTGTCATTTTTATGTTACTATCTTACTTGGTTAGTGTCTAAAATTAAGTCTTTACTGTTGCACAAAGTCAGATGAGAATGGCACAATTGAACTCAATCCACAGCACCACAGATTTCTTTGTCTGTTAGTCTCTTTCGCCAATCTATGCAGGAACAAACCTCAATCCTCCAGTAATCCCCCAGCAATCCTCCTGGGCCTCAGTTATTCTCCCCATAGCCTTAAATTTTAGCCAGTCTCAGTCTCAATCCCTATTCGGCAGCTCATTCCCTTATTTTAGGGGAATGGGTTGACAGTCAGCCCCCCCTGCCCCCACTCCCAGGTTCAGTTCTCCTGTTCTGATATATAACACATCTATAGTATTTCAGTATGAGATTCCTTTAGGTTTGGTTTTTTTTTTAATTCTGTTTCTTAAATCTGATATGCCAAAACTATATAAAGATCATTGTTATTTTATACTAAAGACCTTACGCATGCTATTAGCTGCAAAAAGCAATACCCACATTCTTTGCTCTTCAAAACTTACCCTGATCCTTTTGATTCCTGCTCGGGTGACTTGCTGGCAGTCATATAGCTCTATTCTCTCCAAGCTGTGACAGTTCTTCAGGTGCTCTAATGTCATGTCTGTGATCAGGGGGCAGTTGTCCAGCTCCAGTACCTGCAGTCTGTCATGGCCACATGTACTATTGCTCAGGTGCAGAATACCATCATCTGTGATCAGTTCACAATGTGACAGGCTCTAAATCAAAAAGCACAAAGTCAGCAAAACCATAAATGGAAAGCACAATATTACTGGTAGCACGGGCAGGCTTGTAGGCATGTTTGCAGCTTACAGTCTCTTCTCTGCAGCCAACTTAAACCAGGTTAGAGCATTCAGTAGTCCAGAGCCGTGGACCTTTGCTTTAAAGAGAGAGAGATGACAGCGCATGCCCAGGAATCTCAGCCCTATGGAAAAGCGGAGTGAAGGGTGAGGGGCTGTAAAGAGGGAAGGGGAAAATAGAGCGAAAAGGAAAAGAAGAAATAAGGGTGGGAAGATGGCAGGAAACAGTAAAGCATGGACAAAGACGACAGGCCTTTCAAGAGAATAATAAATGAAAAGACAAAGAAGAGGAGGCAGAACTGGATGGAGAAGAGAAAAATAGCACAATAAAAACGAGAAAAAAATATTAAGTCATTCTGTCATTTTAATTTTATACTTTCTGATTTTCTTATATAAACACTGTTCTCAGAGAAGAGGGCAAGGATTTCTCTGCAGTCTTGCTCATTAGCGGAACACAGTCCTGCTCTCTGATCTGGTATCTATAAAATAATATTTCCTGTCAGCTACAAATGGCACAGAATTTTGATCCTGGGATGGGACTACTCTCACAAGTACAGTGCAGTAAGAAACTATTCAGACCCCTTCACTTTTCACACATTTTGTTACATTACAGCCATATTCTAAAGTGGATAAAATGCATTTTTTCCCTCCTCAATCTACACACAATATCCCATAATGACAAAGCAAAATCAGGTTTGTAGAAATGTGTGCAAATGAATTAAAAATAAACTGAAATATCACATTTACATGGGTTTTTTTTTAAATTATTTTTATACTGCTTTTACAAGGGGTAGGTCAAAACAGTTTACAAAAGAAATATACATAATAAAAAAACAAAATCATACATAGACAAGTAAAACTAATTCAATACAAACAAAAGAATCAAAAAAAGACAGAAATAATAATAATAAGGCCCCAACAAACCTGTAACAACAATTTTAAATGGCTGGATTAGGACTGAAGGCAATAGATCCTTTACTCAGTACTTTGAGGCAACTCAGACAAACATTCTTGGGTATGATGCTACAATCTTGGCACACCTGGATTTGGGGATTTTCTCACATTCTTCTCTACAGATCCTCTCAAGCTCTGTCAGGTTGGATGGAGAGCGTCAATGCATAGCTATTTTCTAGTCTCTCCAGTAATGGTCGATCGGGTTCAAGTCAGGGCTCTGGCTGGGCCACTCAAAGACATTCACAGACTTGTCTTGAAGCCACTCCTACATTCTCTTGGCTGTGTGCTTAGGGTCTTCATTTGGGAAGGTGAATCTTCACCCTAGTCTGAGGTCCAGAGTGCTCTGGAACAGATTTTCATCAAGGATCTCTCTGTATTTTGCTCTGTTCATCTTTCCCTCGATCCAGACTAGTCTCCCAGCTCCTGCAGCTGAAAAACATCCTCATAGCAAGATGCTGCCACCACTATGCTTCACCATATTTGCTAGGTGATGAGCGGTACCTGGTTTCCTCCAGACATGATGCTTGGCATTCAGGCCAAAGAGTTCAAGCTTGGTTTCATCAGACCAAAGAACCTGGTTTCTTATGCTCTGAGCGTATTTTAAGTGCCTTTTGGCAAACTCCAAGTGGGCTGTCATGTGCCTTTTCCTGAAAAGTGGCTTTTGTCTGGCTACATTATCATTAAGGCCTAATTGGTGCAGTGCTGCAGAGATAGAAGAACCTTCAAGAAGGACAACCATTTCCACAGCTGGTTCTTGATCTCCTCCCTGAGCAAGGCCCTTCTCCCCCGATTGCTCTGTTTCAGCGAATGGCCAGCTCTAGGAAGAGTTCTGGAGGTTCTGAACTTATTCTATTTAAGAATGAGAGACACCACTGTTCTTTGGGACTTTCAATGCTGCAGTAATTTTTTATACCCTTCCCCATATCTGTGCCTCTACACAATCCTGTTCCAGAGGTCTACAGACAATTCCTTTGACTTCATGGATTTGATTTTGCTCTGACATGAATTTTCAACTGACATCAACTGTCTACCAATTTTTATTTATTTATTTATTTTTTACCAATTGTACTGAGTTTTGCTTTTATAAGATTGTGTGTGTGTTCTATAGCATAATATAACAGCAATAAGGCCACTGCTTATATTTAGTGCTGAGGGCTGGAGGCAGTTGGCAGCTGCTCAGGATTAGTGTACGTTTTGTGGATAAACAGTTTTTGGGACACACATATTTCTGAGACATGTCCTACTCCTATATATCATGTCTCAGAAATGTGTCCCAAAAATGAGTGTATCCCAAAATTAAAAGTATAGCCACAAAGCTTATCTTTATAATATAAATGAGACCTGCAGGCCAGCTTTGAAGCTGTGTCTGATTGATCCTGCTGTGCATGCTTGAGACTACAGCCCTTTGCATATCAGTTTCTGAATGATCAATACCAGATTTATAGTTGAATTATGCTAGCTTTATAGGCACTCCCATACACATACTCTGCTTTTATAACTTTTGAGGAGTACCAGCTATCTAAAACTCATATTATATTGTTTTTAATGTAATTTACTCCAGATGCAGGCATTGCTGCCGAAACATGGCCATGTTGGGTTGTGTATTTTAATGATATATTTTTGTTGTGTATCAGTTTTATTTTGACTTGTATATTTACAGTTTTATAATATTAATGTCATTTTTTAAGTTTTATATTTATCATTTATTATTATTTCCTTTACCACTGGTTTCACCTTTTGGCATCATTCTGCAGTAATTTGCCTCTTTTTTTTTTCTTAGCAAAGGACTTGCTAGAGCCAGACATTGCTCCATAAGAATAATTCTCTCTCTCTTCAGCTTGCAGACCATCAAAATAAAATAGTAAATTATAGCAGACGCAGGGATCTTGAGTCTGCCTGAAGTGCTGGACCTTGACTGATGATGTCCCCTTCCAGTAAACTTGATACTGATAACTCAATCAGGTCTGAAAACTGCAGTCTCATTTCCAGAATATTCACATGTAAGGCCTTCACTATTAAAAGACCAGGAGCTCTGGACTGCTAACTCCCTCAGGGTGACTTCCCATCCTTGGTTGCTGGCAGTCATGGGAATAAAGAATTACCAAGTAAAGGAGACCTTCATGTCTTGGGGCAATGGTGCTGTGAAAAAAGTCTCTTCTGGATTACTTCCACTTCTTCAGCAGTTTGTGCTGCAGTGTTCTCATGTAGGTTTGGCCTACGGAACCATCTGTATTGGCAGCAGCCATTTATCAGAGACATTGCGGGCATTGCTCTGTTGTACCACTAACCTGACTTGTTCCAAGAGAGCATGAATCTTGTTCTCAAAGTTTGATCACTCTAGACACAGTCTGGAATGTCTCCCTAAGTGAGAGAGATCCTGTGTAAGGTTAGGGCAGGACATTTCCTAGTTCATGACTGAACCATAGGTCTGCAAATTCTCCATAAGGGTTTTTTGGGGTTTTTTTTAAATCACAATGGCCTCCCTGGAACAAAAGATCCCTAATCAGTAAGTCGTTGAGATATGGATAGAGAAAAATTATGTTGTTGTAGAATACCTACCAGTGTCACGAAAATCTTGGTAAAGACTGATGTATGACTATATATTGCTCACAGAGATAAAAATAAAGGACCTGTGCTGCCTTCTTCTCTTCAATTTACTCCTAGGAAGCTCTAGAGCAAAAAGCAGATTCACAAAGTCTGTATTTGCCCTGAAGAATGCAAAACCAGAGATACTTGTGATTTTCCTTTCTGATCGGAATATGAAAATACGCCTTCAACAGATCCAGAGAAGAGAGGAATTCGCCCTTCCTGAATGGCCATTAATACAAAACAAAGAGTCACTATTCTGAAATGAGAGACAAAAATTGCTGTTCACTCCCTTCAAATCAAGAATGGGTCGGAAAGTTCTTACTTTTTGGAAACTATAAAATAAATGGAATATTGACTGTGAACCTATTCAATTAAAATAACCGGAACCACTGCTTGCGCCTGCTGAAGCCGTATCAGCATTGTGGACCGCTCTTCATTTTGCAACTGAAGTGCAGGGAGACACCATAAAGCATCGGGAAAGGAGCGACTAGCTCTGAGGCGAAACCAAAGTGGATTGTTTCTAAAACCCATTGATCCGAGGTTATGTGGGCCCACTCCTGGTAAAAAGGCTGTAAGTGACTGCCTTCTGGCAGTATCAGTGAGTGAACCTGCTGTACTTCATTGAGAAGTCTGAACAGATCCCAGGGAGGAAAAGGATCCAGGTGTAGGTCTTCAGAAGCTGCAAAAGGCCTGGTCTCCAACTCCTGGGACCTTGAAAGCCCCCAAAAGAGTAAGAAAACGCTTGTCTGCCAGGCTTCTTGAAACTGACTAAAACCTCTACCATAGTAATAGCAGGACTAGGAGTAGGGGAAGGTCTGCAAAAGGATTCTCACTTCATATAAAAAAAAAAAGCCCAAAATTACAAGATTCCTCAAATCATATCCTTTTATTTTTTCAACTATGCAGAGAATTAAACCCCGCTCCCACAGCTCTACCAAGTCCCCTCTGGGACTGGGAAACATAAGGTGGGCCTGGTGCCTAACAGCGTCAGTGTTTCCCAATATAAAATCGAGGTAGGCTCGCTCACCTGGGAATTACCTGGGACTTGGCCCTAGCTGAGTCTGTGCTTCACAATAAAAAAATCCTGCTGCACCACCAGTGAATCCTACCATCTGCTGGAAACCATCACTGGTTTCTCTCAGTGCTGCACCACCTCTATGTAGTAGTGGTGATATCACAGAAGAAAACTGTGTGCTATGTTTCCATTTGCTGGTAGGGGGGACACAACCCACCAGTATGTACTCATTGGACTGATATAGCAGGACAAAATGGAAAGCAATTTACCAAGTCATGTTTAAGGCCCAAACATCTATAACAGACGTCAGGAGCATCTGTGATCAATATCCACAGACACATGAAATGAAGACGCTGATGACTAGCTTCTTCTCGGACCACTCTCCAGACCAGCAAAAAGACATTATATACATATTTGGTAGCACTTAAAAGTGCTGTTGAGGGGCTGCAGAAGTATAGAGTAAATAGCAAAAATGTTACTGCAATGAGGCAGATAGGGAATACAGAAAAAATAATAGCAAGAAATTCACATATCTGTGCATGAGTTCTGAAAAAAATCAAACTAAGGGGCTCATGAGGCAGCACTTGCATGGGAATCACTGTACATGCTCAATAAACTTTTATTGAGCTTAATGAGATAGGTCAATTCGGTACAATCACAGACATGTCATGTAGCTAATTCAGCCCTGCTTGTTGAGGGAGAACACACAATCAATTAATACAACAGTAACACAGAATAAAATGACAGACCAAATAAAAACTGGCAATATAAATAGGGAAGGTAATTTTGCAATTGTGTGTCTAGGGGCAAAGTCTGCATGTACCTTTTATGCGACTTTACCCACATTTTCAAAGCAAACCTATGCACAGAAATTTGTTTGGAAAATGCTCTGGTGTCTTTCACTGCACGCAAAATAACCCGTACAAAGGTAGACCTGCTCTTGCAAGGAAAAACTTGTACAAGTTAACTCGTGTGCATACTTCTGAAAATAATGTATGCTCACAAGACTCACCTCTGTCCCTTGGAATGCCTCTCCCTAATTTGTGTAAAATCGCACATGAAACCAGGTTACGTGCATACTTTTATGTGCACAGAGTCTCAGACTATTTTATAACAGTCATTTGTGCACTTAAAATCAAGTTTTATGCATATAAATGGCTTTGAAAATCAGGCCCATAATGCCTACAGATTCCCATTCATAAGGTTATCTTACACATGGAATTCCCACTTCTCCATATTTCTGTCCATGAAATATAGGCGAGTCCATTCCCCAAATAATCATGTCATCCTAACAAAAGTCTCTATCTCGGGACCACCACTGCAACAGTAACAAACAGGTGGTTTCTTTAAAGTTCATTAAATGCCTCCCTGAATACAGCAGTCTTGACTAATTTCCTGAAGAGCACACAGAAAGAAGTTTAAATCAATTATTTTAAACAATTATATTCTTTATTTTGTTTTTAAATTTTTTGCTTTTTATTGACTGTTTTGTTTCTGTTTATTAAAAGTTGTTTAAATATGTTTTATATTATGTTTATTTGTCCTTCAATCTTTTCAAGGCTTGACTACTGTAATGGCTTTACTTGGGACTACCGGACTCAGCAATCAAGCCGTTACAACTAATACTAAACTCAGCTGCCCGTATCCTAACTGGTTCACCTGTCAAAAACCACATTTCTCCCACATTATATACTCTACATTGGCTGCCTATCAAATTTTGAATTCAGTATAAAATCCTGACCATTGTACATTCACTATTACATAATCCATCCTCAATCTGGCTTATAACCATTCTTTGAATTTACCAACCAACCAGACATTTAAGGTCTCTGAACAAAAACCTATTAGATATTCCATCAGTACGCCTAGCACGTTTAAATAATACAAGAAACAGAGAATTCTCAGTAGCTGGCCCACAAACATGGAACTCATTATCTACACCGCTTCGTCAAATTTCAAACCCAAAAGAATTCAAGAAATCATTAAAAATCTATCTTTTCTCAAAAGCATTTGCCATCCCAGATACAGATCTATTGTAACCTTAACACATCCATCATTTTTCATTTTGTACTCCAAAGTCATGCGGAACTGATCTTTTTTTATCTCGTTTGTAAAGTTTAAAGTTAGTTATTATTTTAAATTTTTGTTTTATAACTTTTAATCTTTATTATAATTCATGATTGTATTTTTTCTATTTTTTTCATTTTTGTTTGCTTATGAACATTGTACACCTTTTTGATCAATATTTTATTGTTAAACAATATATAAATAATTTTAAATAAATTTGTATGCTTTTGATTTTATGTATGTGAATTTGAAATCTGCATTGATCGATTGTGTTGCAGACAATACACACAAATAAATAAGTAAATAGTCAGGAGTCACTCTGGCCTCAAATTCTGTTAGAATGCAATGAAAAATGGTTTTTCTTTTTGGTAAAAATCTAGTCAAGTACTCTTACGTAATGTGCAGGCATGCACAAAGGCACTGCAGAATTACCAAAGAATCTCAAAAACTGCACAACAGATTGCTCTGTTCTGCCAGAGAATCTACCTGAACTGATGCAGAAAATGGAGGACCTTGAATATAACCATGTGGAGTACCTTCTGTTCACAGATGGCGCAGTTCAAGTCTCAGGTGTAGCAACTATTAGTCACAGTAACCAAATCCATATTAAGCAAGAGGATTTTCTTCTTGCTCCTTTTGGCCTTCACCATAAAACTTGAAAGACAATTTCCATCATTTAACTTACCAACGCCTCCAGTTTGGGACAGTGAATAGAAAGTTGTATCAGTGTGTTATCCGTTATCTAGGGGAAGAGGAAAAATATTCAACAATTAAAAAGGATTGGATAATATTAAAAAAATGTGCATTTCACGTCCATTATTCTTCAGTACTTTTTAGAATACCCTCTTTTCTTTACTCCCGTTACATAAGCAAGGATCCATCTGCTGTGGGAGCCCTTTCTACAAAATGGACAAATGCATAAATCCTGGCAGTTTTGTCTATTTAAGAGGGACATAGTCATGATCACAGCTACAAAGCTGTCACACTGATGGCACGTGGAGAAATTCTGCAAATGAATCAGGGAACTTGCTGGTCAAACCGCAAAGAATGGGTTTTTTTTTGGTTTAAACAATGAAGTTGGGAAGGAGAACATAAAAACCATCAACCTCCCCCTAATTCAGATTTATTTCTGTCCTTTTATTTCCAAGCTCTTACTATTTCATATGGAGGGCAATTTGCAAAGCCATGGGCAAAAGAACATGCAAACTGAAAACTGCACATGGGTCACATTTGGTCCCCAAGAAGTTGCTATCTGGCTGTGGCAGTGTGATGCAACCTGACCCACAGTGGTGACAGGATGTCACTTCAAGCCAGAAGTATCACGGGCAGGCTGGAAGTGATCTTACATCTCACCATTGGGCATCCTTGTACATTCCTTCATACTCCTCCACTCCTCAAATGACCCTTGGGGTTGGTATACACCCACCCAACGCTTAGATTTCACAGACCCCCCCCCCCCCACCTTCTTAGCCAGGCCCCTAATATTGTCCTCAGGTACAAAAGTTTCCCCACCCCTGCAGTATGCAGGTAAAAGTACTTGTGTAGGTCCACAATGTGCATTCTCTAGGGTGGAGTTAGGTCAGGAGAGTAAACAATGAAAATAAGTTTTGTATTTTCAAAACGATGCATGTTTTTAGTTGGAAAAAATATTCTCAGGAAAAGCACATGCAAGTCTAAGCAGGAACTTTTTCCTTAGGTAATTTTCTGAAAATTAATGCAAAAACTACAGATATAAAGTACATGGAATGAATAGCCAGCAAAAAAGAAATAACCACCAAGAAACAAGCATGTTAATAGTTCTGAGGATTCTTAGCATCACCACTGCCCTAGAAAGCTAAGTAGCCTTCTTTAAGGACAAGCTTCACTGGGTCATCTGAACTCAGGAATTTTTTTCTATTTTGTATGTCTGGGTAAAAAAAGGAAAAAAAAAAAAAAGCCCTCTAATACCAGAGCTACTGTTTTGGTACGCCACTTAAAGTTGCACATCCCTGGTGAGACATTTTCAGATAATCTCTCTCTATACAGATGTCCCATATACAAATAGAATATTTAAGTCACTTGGCTGAGGGGGTCCAAGCTATTCTGATGTTTACTATGAGGCCAGTTTTCAGCATCAAACAATACAATTGTTCTATTATTCAAGCAGTATAAATGCAAGCTTCTAATAAAAATGAAAAAAATACCCAACACACAACAGCATGATAGTGTGTGTTTGGTTATAAATATTCTCTTTGTAGGTAAGTAAAAGCATGAAGACCTTCTCCCTGCACAACAAAATCCAAGCATGCTCATCTTCTTAAAAAAAAAAAATTAATAATCAAGGCTGATAGCTTTTTTTGTCCAATATCTAAACTACTTAAAATATTAATTCATGTTTGAGTCTTTTGCTTCTTTTTTTCATCTTATTCCTAGATTACCATTTCTTTTGTCTTAGTGTATCTTACTGCTTATAATGGGGAAAGAGGGGAATAAAAGATGAGCATACTTAATATGGTTCTTCATGCTGTCTGTCCAGAGGCTTTATCCATGATCAGCATGATGCCCACATGGGGTTATGTTGAGGGAATGCACTACAATGCCCTGATTCGCTCAGATTCTCAATGGTTCGGGAATAGCTAAGTTAGAGGACTTTACAAAAACTTGCTGAATCAAGTATTGCTCAAATGAAAATCTGAAAAATATGAATCTCACATTATTCTGCCAACAGAATCATTACTGCTGCTTTATATCAGTCTGTGCTGACACTGTGCTCTCCCGCAGAAACTCCCAAACAAATTCAAAGGAAACTTGCATCCCAAGCTGCGTGTTCGGAATAGTAATGCACAAGCTTTTCCTCAGTGGGCCACCTTGAGAGAAGTGCTAATTCCTATTAAAAAAAAACAAACCCAAATCTTACCAGAATGCATTCTTCTAAGTCCATCTTTTCCAGTTCATGGCAATTCTGAAGAAAAAAAGAAAACAGCAAATTAAGGGTGAATAATTGCACCATGGTAACAGAACAAACTGACATAGCTGATGATATCACAGCTAACTTTTGTAGAGCAGGAGATGCATGAAACAGCTTACCAATGGCAGTAGTAGAGGGGAAAATAGCATCTGCATTCAAAATAGCATGGGATAAGCTCAGAGTGTCCTTAATTGCAGGTAACAGTGGGTAAAGTCTGAGATCAAGTAGGAGCTATAATGTTGCAATAAGAAAGGATAAAGGGCAGGCTAGATAGGCCTTGCATTCATTACCTGCAGTCATATCCTCTCTATATTTGGTGCTCATAAGAAATCAGATTACCAGTGAGCATCAGATAACCTATATCACAACAGTATGTTCAGCTTGAAGTGACAAAAGCAATTTTGCTGACTATAAACGGTATTTTCCATAGACAGCAGGACGAATTAGCCATGCTGTCTGGGAGCACCCCTGGCGGCCTGGTACAAGAACGTCTCTTAGAATGTTGAAAAACTTTACTCCTGTATGCCTGCATGGTGGGGTCATACCTTTATTTCTTATTATTTGATAGTTTGTTCATGACACACTTATTTCAAAACAATGAACTTTAAAAGTTCTATAGAAAACCTACAATAATGTGTAGAATTCTAAAATTGTTAACTTGCCTTACTGTCTTTACTGCTAATGTAACCAATTCACAACACCACAGTGTAATCAAATAACACTTTTCTTGAAAACATTCTTACCCGAGCTAGTATTGTAAAACCAGCATCAGTTAACTGGGAACACCTTGCAGCCTCCAAGATTCTGCAGATTTAATTTGAAATAGAGTTAGTAAAACAATGTTAACAAAGAGGCAATATAATTAGTTTTAATGTGAACAAAGGCCCAATAAACTTTTGGTTCTCCATTTTTCACCATTTGGGGTGTCTCTTTGCTATTTATCTCTAGAGCAGAGTAATGCTATCCATCCTCTGAAACTACATATCTTTCGCACAGGCAGGATAACTTTCAAACAAATCCATGCAGATTCATATGTGTGTGTATATGGCTGCATGAAGAACTACTACAGTATTTCATATTACAACCCATATGTATCAGGTACACACATTCTAAAATACACGAGTGTATATTTGCTTACGTGTGTATTCTCACAGGACAAGTAGGATGGTAGTCCTCACATATGGGTGACATCACAGGATGGAGCCCAATCACGGAACACTTTTGTCAAAGTTTTTAGAACTTTGACTGGCACCTACTGGGCATGCTCAGCATGGCACTACACCTGCAGCCAGCAGGGGTCCCTCTTCAGTCTTCTTTTTTCCGCGCAGCAGTAGCCATGCTGGTTAAGGAGCTCCACAGAGATTCCTGACAGGAATTTTCCTCACGGAATTACTAAAAACTTTCATACCCCACAGGGGTCCCTCCTTCGAATTTTTGACTCCGTGGTACTCCGGTAAGTTTTTACCTATTTTCGGTCGATTCCCGTTGAGTCTGGCCCTCGTGGCCTACTGGCCGTCGAACGTACCGCAGCTACATTTTTCAAAAGTCATGGCATTGGGGTTCTGTCAGTGCCCGGACTGTACTCGTATCATGTCCATTACAGACCAGCATAAAGTCTGTGTAACGTGTCTCGGGTGCGAGCATGGTGTCCTGGCTTGCATCAAATGTGCCTTAATGACAACAAAAGGTCGCAAGCCCAGAATGGAGAAAATGGAACTTCTCTTCCGTTCTTAAACTCCGACGCCGTCTATTGCATCGATGTCGTCTGAACCGGCACCGTCCACTTTGCGCTAGTATCAGCAACCGGCCAGCGACCGTCCGGCATCGACGACTTCTCGGCCTTCAAATACCTCTACCCCCCCTCAGGACCGAGGATCATAGAGAGAAACATCGGCATCGACACCGCAAGTTTCGGACCACTGAGGAAGGAAAATCTTTGACCTCACCATCGAAGAAACCCCGTCCAGAAAAGGCACCGACCCTTTCTGCGACTGGGTCACTGAGGTAACACTCACCCAGACGGGTATCGGGTGTCGCGACTCCGCCTTTAACGGTGGTCCCTCCGGCTATGCCTCTGCCTCCTTCTTCCCTTCCGGAGCCGGGGCTGCTTGCTTCAGGTCTCCGTAAAGAACTGGACCGTATGGTTCAGGAGGCCATCGATAAGGTGATGCACAGACTTCAAGTTCCTCTGCCACCGAAACTGGTGCCGATTGTGGAACCGACCACTGATCCGATTCCGGTAGCACTGGCACCGCTGCTCTCGAAGATGGAAGTGCTTATAGCACCGATGGCTCCGGTGCCTTCCCCGCTTAACCTGTCATCGGGAGGGGAAACACCGTTCCGCATTCCTCCATCGGGAGTGCTTCTGATGCCTCAACCATCGATGCCGATGTGCCCATCAGCGCCGCCGATCCATCCATGCCCTTGATGCCTGGACCGGTGCCCTCGATGCCCTCATCAGTGCCCCCCAGCACTTCCCACGATGCTTTCGGAACCTAGACCGGGACCTTCAGGAATACCATAGTCCCGTCCTTCTCAGGCTCCTAGAGGAGCAGGTCCTTCTCAGGCTCCTAGAGGAGCAGGTCCCTGGACCGACAATTCTTCTCAAGACACCGATGACTTGCCATCGCCGTCTCCTACTGAAAGCAGGAAGCGTTCTCCTCCAGGGGACCTATCCTTCATAAATTTTGTGAAGGAAATGTCTGAATTAGTTCCTTTCCAATTGCAGACTGAACAAGATGACAGGCATCAAATGATGAGCTGTTATAATTCCTGGATGCTCCCAAGGAAAATAACCTCCATCCCTATTCACCAAGTTATTTTGGATCTCCTCAAAAAGAACTGGGAGCACCCTGATTCTGGTGCTCCAGTCAACAGAAAAGCGAATACCACTTATTTGGTCCAGTCAGCCCCAGGATTCCAGAAACCTCAGCTGGATCACCAATCTGTGTTGGTAGAATCTGCCCAAAAGAGAGCAAAAAGATCAAAACCCCACTCTTCCTTTCCCCCAGGTAAGGAACAGAAATTCCTGGATGCCATCGGCCGGCGTGTCTTCCAGGGATCGATGCTTATCTCTCGGATTGCCTCCTACTGCTTGAATAAGACCTAACAGGGTCTTATTCAAGCAGATACAGGACTTTGCAGAGTCCCTGCCTCAGCAATTCCAAGAACAACTTCTAACCCTAGTACACAAGGGTTTTGAGGCAGGAAAGCATGAAATAAGATCTTCTTATGATATCTTTGACACCGCTTCCAGGGTATCTGCAACTGCTATTTCGGCAAGAAGATGGGCCTGGCTTAAGTCTTCGGACTTGCGCCCTGAAGTACAAGACAGATTATCTGATCTGCCCTGCATAGGAGACAGTCTGTTTGGGGAACAGATTCAGCAGACGGTGGCAGAACTCAAGGACCGTCATGAGACTCTTCGGCAGCTCTCTCTGATGCCCTCTGAGTACTCCTCCAAACAGCATTTCAGGAAGGATACTAAAAAATCATTCTTCTGTCCAAAAAAGTCCTATCCACCACAGTCTAGAACTCGTTCCACGAGACCTTTCCAAAGGCCCAGTCTCGTCAACCTCGTAAACAAAAGCCGCAAGCAGCTCCTCAGCCGGGCCCTGCTTCCGGTTTTTGACTCCTACACAGAGAGCAGCAGCCAGTTTCCACTGCCTCACAAACCAGTGGGAGGTCGATTATGCCATTTCAACAACAGGTGGCACACAATCACCTCAGACCAGTGGGTCCTTACCATAATCTCTCAAGGTTATCGCCTGAGCTTTCTCTCCATTCCACCGGACTCCCCACCTCTACCGGCGTGCCTCATAGTAGTGGCAGCCTTCCTCAGGACTCAAGGTGTTCACGTCTACCCCTATCTAGACGATTGGATGATCAGGGCTCCCACTCAGCAAGCTGCTCTGTCGTCCCTACATCTTACTTTACACACTCTGATTTCAATAGGATTTCTCGTCAACTACGCAAAATCCTGCTTAGTCCCATCTCAAAATTTATCATTCATAGGGGCAGACTTGGACACCTTGCAGGTAAAGGCATTTCTGCCTCGTCAGCGAGCTCTCACTCTCACCTCCCTTGCAAACCAGCTACAATCTTCAGCAACACACGACTGCACGCCATTTATTATCTTACTGGGACACATGGCGTCCTCAGAACAGGTTACCCCAATGGCCCGTTTGGCCATGAGAGTCATGCAGTGGATTCTAAGGTCACAATGGACTCAGTCTGTCCAATCTCTATCAACCACTGTCCACATCACCGACTAACTGTCAGTCTCTAGCCTGGTGAAAAAATCAGATCAATCTCCTCCAAGGCCTGCCCTTCCAGGCTCCAGACCTCAAATAATTCTCACCACCGATGCTTCCAACCTCAGCTGGGGAGCCCATGTGGCCGATTTGCAAACACAAGGAACTTGGTCTCCAGAGGAAGCCAAACACCAAATCAATTTCCTGGAGCTTCGAGCAATCAGATATGCTCTCAGGGTATTTCAGGATCGCCTTTCCAATCAGGACATCCTGATTCATACGGATAACCAGGTGGCCATGTGGTACATCAACAAACAGGGTGGGACGGGTTCCTTCCTACTGTGTCAGGAAGCTGCGCAGATATGGGCGGAGGCCCTCTCCCACTCTATGTACCTCAGGGCCACCTATTTGCCGGGCGTGGACAATGTGTTGGCGGACAACCTAAGTCATGCTTTCCATCTGCACGAGTGGTCCCTCAACCCCTCAGTAGCAGACGCAATATTCCAACGTTGGGGTCATCCTCGCATAGACCTCTTTGCGTCACCTCAAAACCGCAAGGTAGAGAACTTTTGCTCTCTCACTCGCAGCCAACACTCACAGCCAAGAGATGCGTTCTCCCTCTCATGGGCAACCGGTCTCCTATATGCATTCCCTCCACTTCCACTTCTCTCGAAGACTCTCGTGAAGTTACGTCAGGACAAGGGATGCATGATCCTGATAGCACCTCACTGACCTTGCCAAGTATGGTTTCCAATACTTCAGGATCTCTCCATTCGCAGGCACATTCCCTTGGGAAAAGACCCGCTTCTGATCACTCAGAACGGCGGGTGCCTGCGCCACCCCAATCTTCAAGCTTTATCCCTGATGGCCTGGATGTTGAAAGGTTAATTCTTCAGCCACTTTACCTTTCGGGGCCAGTTTCCCGTGTCCTGATTGTTTCACGGAAGCCTTCCACGAGAAAGTCTTACCTCTACAAATGGAACAGGTTTAAGTCATGGTGTTCTCCTCAATCCCTTGATCCCTTTACCTGTTCCACCACGAAGTTTCTAGACTATCTCTGGCACTTCTCAGAATCAGGTCTAAAAACTTCCTCCATCAGAATGCATGTCAGTGCGGTGGCCGCCTTCCATAAAGGTGTCGGGGATGTTCCTATTTCAGTATAACCCCTTGTAACACGTTTTCTGAAAGGCTTGCTTCACCTCAAGCCTCCACTACACCCTCTAGCCCCTTCTTGAGACCTCAATCTTGTTTTGGGTCGGCTCATGAAACCACCATTCGAGCCTCTCCAATTCTGTGATCTTCAATATCTCACATGGAAAGTGATTTTTCTTTTGGCAATCACTTCTGCTTGCAGAGTTAGTGAGTTACAAGCCCTAGTCAACTATCCGCCTTACACTAAACTTCTGCAGGACCGGGCAGTACTCCGCACTCACCCTAAATTCTTTCCTAAGGTAGTATCGGAGTTTCACATTAATCAATCCATTACACTACCCACCTTCTTTCCCAGGCCTCCCTCCAATCCAGGAGAAGAGGCTCTGCATACCCTTGCCTGCAAACGGGCTCTAGCCTTCTATCTAGACCATACAGCACTCAATTGTTTGTCTCTTTCCATTCCATCAAATTGGGGCAGCCTGTGGGTAAGCAGACTCTCTCCTCCTGGTTAGCGGACTGCATATCCTTTTGCTATCAGCAAGCAGGCATTCCGCTTCAAGACCATATTAAAGCACACTCTGTGAGGGCTATGGCGACTTCAGTAGTGCACCTACGCTCGATGCCGCTTCCTGACATTTGCAGGGCTGCTACCTGGAGTTCTCTCCATACCTTTACAGCCCATTATTACTTAGACAAGGCCAGAAGACAAGATTCCATCTTCGGCCAGTCTGTCTTGCGAAACCTTTTTACATCTTGATGTACCAACACCCTTCTGCCTTCCCGTTAGGGTTCAGGATGCCCTCTACCAAATTTCACCCCAGTCCTAGTGCTTATTGGGTACATTTGGTGCATTTCTCGGACATCCTCAGCTCGGTACTCACCCATATGTGAGGACTACCAACCTGCTTGTCCTGTGAGAATGCAAATGTTGCTTACCTGTAACAGGTATTCTCACAGGACAGCAGGATGTTAGTCCTCACGAAACCCGCCCGCCACCCCACGGTGTTGGGTTCGTTATGTTTTCTTATTTTATTTTTCGGCACTTCCTGTAGCTTTAAACAAGACTGAAGAGGGACCCCTGCTGGCTGCAGGGTTGGTGCCATGCTGGGCATGCCCAGTAGGGGCCAGTCAAAGTTCTAGAAACTTTGACAAAAGTGTTCTGTGATTGGGTTCCATCCTGTGATGTCACCCATATGTGAGGACTAACATCCTGCTGTCCTGTAAGAACACCTGTTATAGGTAAGCAACATTTGCTATACATTGAAAGAGTGTGTTTCGATGTATTGAATGCACGTGTTTTTCCTACCTATTTTACAAACATATGCATGTATATTTTATGTATGGAAAAAAATATGACTTGCTTGCAGAAAACCCTAATTTATCTATTTAGGATGCTATATTTTAAAACTTGTGCACATAATTGGAATTAACAGGTTTTTTTTTAATTCCTCCACTGGTTTACCCGTTCTTTTTCCAGATTGAGACCCTCCTAGCTCTTCAGCCTCAACTCCCCCTAGTTCACAGAGACCTCCGACCCAACCAATAAGTGACGAAAGACCTGCCTGATATCAACTGCGCGAGATAATTATGTGTAAAATTGCGCAAAGTTACCACGTGTTCTCATATATGTCTCTTGTAAAATAGCAACTTATGCACATAAAACTTGGCCACACCCTAGAATACCCTTAGAATATCCCTTTTTTATGCTTGGAGATGTGTACATGAAAGTGAAAATATGTGCTATGTTTGATGTTTATAAAATAGAGTTTACATGCGTACAGGCTACTTACACACATATGCTAATTCTTACACATGTACCTCTTTGAAAATTCACCCCTTTTTGATACTTTAGAACAGTGGTTCTCAACCTTTTTTTGGCCGGGACACACCTGACAAATGGTTCTCACATGCGTGACACACTGAACATGTGACCATCACGGGGCTAAATGTAAACATGCACTCTGCATCCACAGGAATCCTCTCAACCCCCAGCAATGAGTGCAGAGCAGATCTAGGGCATAACCCGTACAACTCACCATACAAAAAAAAAAGATATTCTGGTTCTGATGACATCTCAGTAAAAGCAAAACAAATTCCCTTTACTACCAGGCACAATAGCCTTCCTTATGAAAAGACAGTAATTTACCACTAATGCATATCCTATTGAGAAAACACATTAAATAAGATTGATACAAATGCCTACATGCTAGTAAAATACCTCACTTTGGTCACACACCCAGAACTGACCTTCACCAAGTAGAGAAAAAACACAAATTATAAATATGGAGACAGAAACTGGAACGGAAAACCAAAAAAGCCACTCTGCATACAGTGCGAACCTGGAGAAATGGAAAGAGAAATATAGCACCTAACAGACTCAGGATTTGCAATAATGCACACAAACTAACCTGCACAAAGTTACACCTGTATTACGGAACATACGCAAACAGTAATAACCCTATCTAAGAAATACAACTATTAAACCAGGCCATAAACACTAAAACATTTCCTATTGGGAAAATAGAATAAGCCAAGCTGCTACAGAGCCCCACACAGAAATCATTGTAAAGTTATACAAAAAATGTTACAAAACAGCTGCTGAACAGAATAATATTCAATTAAATACTCATAAAAATTATTAAAACATGTCCAAATATCAATAAAATACTTCAAAACAGCAGACATCGCATAATACCCAATAATTAAAATGGCAGTCAATCAAGAAAAATAAATTTAAAAAGCCACCTTTACTTACCCTCTCCAGCAACTCTCCTACTCCTTTCCCTTCCAGGCCAATAGCACTAACCAGAAGCAGCAAGGGCTGCTGAAGCTCTGTCCTCGATCTTCTTCCTTAGCACCCACAACCAGTCACTCACAACACACACACCCCCAATTAGACCCCACGACCAGTCTCGGCCTCTTTCACACCAGTCATCTTCCTGACCAGTTTCTCTCTCTCATACAGAAACACATCACCTCCCTGACCAGTCTCGCTCTCTCAATCACACTCATGTTCTCTTATATACAAGCTCTCAATCACACACAAAAGCTCTTACACTCATTCACACCAGCTCTCACCCAGGCTTCCATTCACACCCCTACACACAAGCTCTCACCCAAGCACCCATTCACACCCAATGACACAAGCTCTCACCTAGGCATTCATTCACACCCAATGACACAAGCTCTCACCCAGGTACCCATTCACACCCACAGACACAAGCTCTCACCCAGATACCCATTCACACCCACAGACACAAGCTCTCACCCAGGTACCCATTCACACCCTCAGACACAAGCTCTCACCCAGGCCCCCATTCACACACAAGCTCTCACCCAGGCACCCATTCACACCCTCAGACACAAGCTCTCACCCAGGCACCCATTCACACCCTCAGACACAAGCTCTCACCCAGGCACCCATTCACACACAAACACACAAGCTCTCACCAAAAATAACTTCTTCCTTCACTGCAGGGATGGGCGCCAGTTCAGCCATGGCTTTAATCCGGCGGGCCTTCTTTTTTTGGCGCCACGGGGATGGGCGCCTCAGTCAGAGGTCGGGTTTCCTCTTCGTCGCTAGGGGTCGGGTTTTCTCTTCACCGCTACGGGGATGGGCTCCCGTAGCAGCCCTTGCACCGTCGCGGTCGGGTTTCCTCTTCACCGCTACGGGGATGGGCTCCCGTAGCGGCCTTGCACCGTCGCGGTCGGGTTTCCTCTTCACCGCTATGAGGATGGGCTCCCGTAGCGGCCTTGCTTCGTCGGGGTTCTATACTGCTATTCCTCCCACCCCACCCCCGGGCAGTGCCATGCCTGCCTCACCGGCCAATCAAAGGCTTCCTCCCTTCTTCCTACTCCCACTGGCAGGTGGCAGGGAGGAGGCTTCCGATTGGCCTGCGCGGGGGAAGGAAAAATGAAGGAGGCTTCCGATTGGGCAGTGGGGGTAGGAAGAAAGGAGGCTTTCAATTGGACCGCGGGGGCTGGAAAAAAGGGAGAAGGAAAGTACAACGGGGTAGTGGGACACCGGGAGACGCGACACACCTACTGGTGTTTGGCGACACACTAGTGTGTCGCGACACACCGGTTGAGAAGCGCTGCTTTAGAAGATTCCTTTTCTTCCTAAATTGGTATATTGCCTTCCAGTAAATTGACTGCCTTCCTGACATCACTAATGTGGCATCTAGAAAGGTAAAGCACAAGCTCATGGGAAGAGTCATTCCTGTGATCAAACATTCATGAAAGGAGAAAACAAGCTTGCTTACCATAAACTGTACTCTCCATAGACAGTAGGATGAATTAGCCATTACATGTGGGTGATGTCATCTGGTGACACCGAATGGACCTCTTTTAGCTAGTAGAGCTTTTGCTCTGAGTATGTGCGGGAATTTTTGTTTGGGCATTGCCTCGTGAGCCCCCTCAGTTGATCTGAGAGCTAATTCTAGGTAGGTAGTTGATTCTCCAGGGAGGCAGTCAGGTAATTTATCCTTCTATCTATGGGAAAAAGTTTACAATAAGCAAATTTGCTTTTTCAATTTATAAGCAGGGTTGAATAGTCATTATATGTGGCGAGTTCCAAGCTGAGGGTTGCAGCGGAGCATTTAGTGAATAAGCACCCTGGACTACTGGGTGAACAGGCTACACTAAACTGCTTGTCCGAATTTACTGTCACTTTGAGAGATTATCCAGACAATAATGGGACGCAAAGGTGTGCACTGACAACTAAGTTTT
This sequence comes from Rhinatrema bivittatum, assembly GCF_901001135.1. Lineage (NCBI taxonomy): Eukaryota > Metazoa > Chordata > Amphibia > Gymnophiona > Rhinatrematidae > Rhinatrema > Rhinatrema bivittatum. The sequence continues at coordinate 294,903,660 of NC_042616.1, forward strand.
AGCTTTGCAGATATTTTGAAATGGTATGGCTCATAGATGAGCCACTGATGCAAGCATGGCTCTAATCTGATGAGCTTTAATATTGTCTGTAATTTGTAAGCCTGCTAGCCTATAACAGTGAGCTATGCAGTCCACTAAGTAGTTGGACAGTGTACATTTGCCCACTGCTATATTCAGTCTGTTAGGCTCAAAAGAGAAATAGCTGTGAAGCCTGATGATGTGCTGAGTTCTTCTCTTGTAGTAAGCCAAGGCCTGTTTACAGTGTAAGGATGAAGGGCTTTCTCACCTTTATGTGAATGTGGCCTCAGGAAGAATGTAGGTAGCATGATGACTTGATTAATATGGAAAACTGATAATCTTTGGTAGAAACTTTGGGCGGGCGTGGAGCACCACTCTATTGTGGAAGAATTGCATATACGGAGGATAATGAAATAAAGCCTGACGTTCACTGACTCTTCTGGCTGAGATTATGCTACAAGCAATATTACTTTCTATGTAAGAAACTTGAAAGAAGCACATTCCAAAAATTCAAATAGCAACTTCATCATTTGTGCCAGAATCACGTTCCGATCCAATGGAATGGGAAGTTTTCTAACTGGTGGTTTAATATGCCTCAAGCCTTTCATGAATTTGGATACTAATGGATGAATGGAGATAGGCTTACCCTCGGATTGAACATGGTAAGCTGCTATGGCACTGAAATGCACTCTTACTGATGAGGTAAGCAAGAATAGAATTCTTGGCCTTCTCCATTCTTTCTTTTTTTTTTTCTGTAGAATTGAAAAGTTCTGTTGAGGGACTGTTGGTAACGGTAAAACAAAAAAAGATGCGCTGAGACAGAATTAGGCCTAATAAATCGAACAAAACAAAATTTTAGAGAGAGATTATCAACATGTCTGTGCAGTAGCTCAGACAAAGAAAGACTGAGGAGCATATGAGAGAGCGCTCATGAGGGAAACTCCCACGCATGCTCAGTAAAATCTTTATTGAGCTCTGAATGCTGAGTCCTTGTTGGTGCCACTGGATGATGTCACCCACACATTATGGCTGATTTTTGCCTGCTTGTCAATGGAAAAATAACTTTGTCCATAGGGAGGATTTTAAATAATCATAACAGTAACATCATGAGAGTATGATGCACACGATACTCCGAATTGCCGCACAGATTCTGGAATTCACATTGCATTGAAGGTGTTTTCCTCTGCTAAGAGAAGTCTAAGTGAGGCGAGGGTTCTCCATCAAGGAAGGATAACTGAGGCTGGAGGCTGCCAGTGAAACGACAACACTTTATAGCAGGGCTTCCCAACCCACAGTGCTTCAAACATCTGTGCTCTTCAGACACTAGCAGCAGCAGCATTAGCAGTGGAAGTCAGCATGGGGTTTGTAAGTCAGTGACACTCACAGGCCCTGCAGTGGCACTGCCCTTGCATGAGTTTCTGTAGTAACAGGAAGACCTGACTGAGGAGAGAATCAAGGTTTCTGCAGGGCCTGTGAACTTGAGCTATCCCCACAGCCCCGTGCTGAAGCCCTATGCAAGGAAGGATCGGGATCACTGCGGGCCTGTGAGCTTGCGCTGGCTCGGAGGCTGCATGCTGACTTTCATTACCATGCTGCTGTACTTTGCAGAGCCCTGATGGGCTTGGAACCAGCCAAGAGGGGAGCGGAGGGCTGACAGTGCATGAATTGATGGAGATTGCTTTTGATCCTCTCTCCTCACCCATCACTTAATATTACAAGAGAGAAAAATATTGCTCGGTTAACAGCCTGCCCTCTCTTCCCACCAGTTGTCATTCATCTTTGGACCAGGACCCAAAAGAAAATGTTGCTGCTTTCCTTGGCCAGGGGATGTTAAGAAGTGGGATTATTTGAAGGCAGGAAATGTTTGAGGGTTGGAGAAGGTGGAGGAGGAATGATTGTGGAAAGTGAGTTTGGGGGGGAGGGGGAATGACAGAAGATTAACTGAGGGATGTAAGAGGAGCTGGGAAATAAGACAAGAACTGGGAGGGGATATAAGAAGGACTGGTGGGGAGGCTGGGGATGAAAGTGAGGAAGAGTGATGGGGGATGACAGAGGATCAGCTGGGGGTCATAAAAGGGCTGGGAAGGTGAAGAAGAGAAGTTGAGGGAGAGGATAAGGCTGGAGGCGAGGTCCTTTGAAGGGGGTGGTGGTTAAGAGAAGAGATCAAGCTGGAGTGCAGAGAGGGTGAGGAGTGTTTATTAGAAGGGGATGGCACCCCTGCTAAATTGTTTTGGTCATATTCTGGGGTCATGTGAATACTCAAGGGCTAAAGTGGGGTCATACTGGCTAAAGGTTTGGGAAGCCCAACTTAACAGAAAGCAAATGTGAAAGAAATAACTGCAGAATCAATGGAGTCAGAAAAAAATAGGAAAGGGAAGACAGCAAAGAAAAAAAGGAAACGGAAAATCCCTACAAGGAATGGGATTGTTTAATAATTACCTGTTACAGACAAAGGAATCATGAGTTAAAAATGGAGATTAGCTCAGAGTACACAGTAACATACTAATGATGGCAGAAAAGGACCAAATAGTCAATCCAGTCTGCCCAACAAGTTTTTTATGGTAGTCTCTGTCATGCTGTGCAGGTTCCCCTATGTTTCTCTTAAGGGTAGAAACTGCCGCTCCATGCAGTTATCCCCAAGCCTTATGATAACCCATTAAAATGTACTGCTAGCAACATTGTTACTGGGTGATGAGCCTTACTGAAAATTCAGGCAGCGCTGCTTGACGTGCTTTGCTTATGGACTTGGCCGGAGAAGCAGTCCTGTGCTTTTCCCCTTAGGTCTGCGCATCAGTACCCCAGACTTTAAATGTCAGGGCTTGTGTTAGTTGTCTCTGAATCCAGTTCTCCCCCGCCCCCCACACCCCCATCAAAGCAGAAAGTGAACTGCAGCATCATCAAAAGCATCATGTTACGCGTTCGCTTACCTTGGGCCGGGCTGCAGCACACCTCGGTCGTCGGGTATCTAATTTAATGGCGGCGCGCGTGGGGGTTAGTCAGGGAGCGCCGCGGTTTCTGACAGGCGCCCCGGACGTCGGGTCTCTAAATTAATGTTGAGTTTGCCTCTGGGATCGTTCGCTGCGAGTCCGGGGCGATTGCGTGGTCAGGGCTCCGTCGTCCTCCTCTGTGTTTCCGGGTGTTCCTGACATCAGGTTTCTAAGGTTCCGCGATTTGTTTACTTTTGTTTTTAAAGGAGCAGTCATTTCTTTTTTTTTTCCCTTGAGCCTATTTCTGTCATCACAATGACATCACAATGCAGGGATTATAAAGGAAAGTTCCAGCACAGCACTAGTGCTTTGGCAACATTTTCTTTCAAGTGTCAAGTCCTTTATTTTTTATCTCCTGTAACTCCTGAGGTTCTGGGTTTTTCCTGTGATATTTGGACTTGCTGTAATTTACAGATTTTTTTTCCTTGTATTTTCTGATTCCTGTTGTCAAATACCAGTAATTATTTTTAATAAATTCTTTAATTTTTGGCTGACATCCATTGATCTTCGCTGTCTACTTTGATCCACCTGTCTGTGCTGAGTCCGGTCCTCAATCTGAAATCCTACGTAAGTCCAGCTGACCCCGGTACCCAAGGGCTCAACCTAAGGGGAACGAGAGTTAGTTTTGGTGAAGATTAGTGAGGTTTCAGTGTTGTCCAGTCTTGCCTCCTGAAGAAAGGATTTCAACTTACATCCTGGTCACCTTTCTTCAGCTTAAGGGTCCACTTCATAATAGTCCAGAACACATCAAGACTTATTAGTTAAGAGTAGTAACCGCTGCTCCGTGCAGGTTACCCTCATGCTTATCAGTTCCCAAGACCATAAAAACTGGGGCTCTCATTGGTTGCTGTTTGAATCCAATTCTCCTTTTCCCCCTGCCATTGAAGCAGACAGCAATATTGAAGTTGCAGCAAAAGCATCAAGGTTTATTGGTTAAGGGTAGTAACCGCTGCACCAGCAAGTTACCTCCAGGCACTCTTTTCTTCACTTCTGTCCTTCAGCCTTTAGGGATCCACAGTGTTTATCCCATGACCCATTGAATTTTTTTGACTGTTTTTGTCTTCAACACCTCCTCCGAAAAGGGAATTCCTGGCATCTACCACCCTTTCTCCATGAAGAAATACTTCCTGACATTGATTCTGAGTCGTCCCCCTGGAGTTGAATTGCGTGTATCTTAGTTCTACTGATTTCTTTACAACAGAAAAGGTTTGAAGTTCATGCATTATTAAAACCTTTTAGGTATCTGAAGGTCTGTATCATTTCACCCCTGCACCTCCTCTTTTCCAGGGTATACATATTTAGATTCTTCAGCCTCTCGTAAGTCTTCTGATACTGACCCCACCCCATTCTGGTTGCCCTTTTCTGGACTGCCTCTATCCTGTCTCTTATCTTTTTTGAGAAACAGACTTCAGAACTGTACACATTACTCAAGGTGAGGATCACTAAGGACCTATACAAGGGCATTATATATTTCTTACTGGTTATTTCTTTCTATGCAGCCCAGCATTCTTCTGGCTTTAGTTATCGCCTTGTCACATTGCTTTGCCATCTTAAGATCGCCAGACACTATCACCCCAAGATCCCTCTCTTGGTCCATGCACATCAGTCTTTCACCCCCCATCACGTACAGCTCTTTTGGATTACAGCATCCCAGATGTAGGACTCTGCACTTTTTGGCATTGAATCCCAGCTGCCAAATCTTCAACTATTTTTCAAGGTTTCATAGATCACTTTTCATTCTCTCTACTCCTTCAGACATATCCACTCTGTTGCAGATCTTAGTATCATCTGCAAATAGACAAACTTTACTTTCTATTTCTTCTGCAATGTTGCTCACAAAATATTGAACAGAACCAGTCCCAACACCAATCCCTGTGGCACTTCACAGTAGGTTCCATTTTCTTGTATCAGTCAACTAGTATGTAATCCACACCACCACACTTTGGCCCTCACTCTCAAGCTTCTCATTTTATTCACAAGCCTCCCAATGCGGGACCATATGAAAAACTTTGCTGAAATCCATGTAGATCACACTGAGTGCTCTTCCTCAATTCAATTCTCTAATCACCCAATCAAAAAAAAATAATCAATCAGATTTGTTTGACAGGACCTTCCTCTGGTGAATCCATGCTGACTCGGAGGTCTAGCAACTTACCGGATTGTAGATTGTTCATTATCCTTTCTTTCAGCAGTCTCTCCATTAATTTTCCTACCACTGAGGTGAGACTAACCAACCTGTATTTTCCACCCTCTCTCTGCTACCACTCTTAAGAAGTGGGACTACAACCGCTCTCCTCCAATCACACAGCACCACCACTCCCATTTCCAGGGATCTATTTAACAGGTCTTTCAGCGGACCCGCCAGGACATCTGAGTTCCCATGGTATCCTGGGATGTATCTCATCCGGCACCATGGCCTTTTCCACTTTCAGTTTTTCTTAGCTCTTCCCATATATTCTCTTCTGTAAAAGGAGTTGTGTCTACCCCATTACCTTCTACGGTCTTGTCAACCAGCAATGGTCCTTCTCCAGGGTCTTCTTTAGTGAACACCAAATTGAAGTATTTGTTACATACACATTGCTTCTTATTACTTTTCAATTTCCTATACCACTTCAGGCTTTCCTTCTTTCTCTGATATACAATATCTGAAAAATGTTTTGTCACCTCTTTACCTCTTTGGCAATCCTTTCTTCTGCTTGACCTTTTCTTTCCTTATTTCTTTCTTCCTCTCTCAGTTTCACCAGGGATTCTTCCCTGTGTTCCTCTTTTTAGGATCTTTTATACTTCCTGAATGCTGTTCTTTTTTGCCTTTATTTTTTTTAGCCACCTGCTTTGAGAACAAAAATCAGTTTCTTTTCCCTTGTACTTTTGTTTAACTTTTCTAACATATAGATGTGTTGCCATTGTACTAGCTCCTTTTAATTTGGCCCACTGTTATTCCACCTCACCCATTTTCTCCCAGTCTTAGTTCTTCCTCCAGGTATATCCCCATTTTACCAAAATCTGTATTTTTGAAATTCAAAACTTGGTCTTCGTGTGACTTCTCTGTATCTTATTTGCAATATCAAACCATACCATCTGATGATCACTTGTACTCAGGTGGGCACCTGAACGGACATTATAGAGCCATTATCCCCATTTGTGAGCATTAGGCCGAGCCTCACGCTCTCCTTGTAGGTTCCATTACCATTTGTTTGAGCAGAGCCCTTTCAAGGGCATTCACTCTCTCTCTATTTCTTGTAGATTTTGCAGAAGGGATATTCTAGTGTACATCCGCAGATTAAAATCTCCAAAGATCAACACTTCTCCCTGCTTCACCATCTTCTGGATGTCTTTGACCAGATCCATATCCAGCTCTTCTGTCTGAATTGGAGGCCTGCAGTCCATACCAATGTAAATGGAAGCACCAGCTTCTTGTTTTAGGACAGCCCATAATGCTTCTTCCCTACTCCATCTCCCCTGCATTTCAGTTACTTGGATGTTGTTTCTGACAAAGTGCTATTCCTCCCCTTTTACTGTCCTCTCTCTGTTCTTCCTTAAGTTATATCCCGGGATGGCCGTATCCCAATTATGTGACTGTAAACCATGTCTTTGTAATAGCAATGATGTACAAGTCTGCTTCCACCATTAGAGCCTGCAAGTCTGCATTTGTGCTTCTAGCTTTCCAGCTTCTCTTCTTCAGCTTGCTACTCTTCTTAGACATCTTTTCTGCCTTATTCAGCTGATTTTTAATTTTTTCACCCACTTCTTGGAGATGTCAGAGGTGACATTCCAATTTCCTTCTGCCATCCCCGTCCTCTAGTTTAAATGCCTTATGGCATATGATTTGAAATTTTCACTTAGGATCCTTTTTCATGCCACAGACAGATGTAAACCTCTTTGACATAGGGTCCTTTTACTATTCCATACACGGCTCCAGCCCCCAATATATCCAAAACTTTCTTCCTTACATCAGGTTTTGAGCCATCTATATGGCTTAGCCTCTCCATGAACAAGTAGCACTTCTGAAAAGGCAATAGTCTTCGCCATGTGCCTAACCTGTTTCCCCAGAGTCTGGAAATCTCTCTGTACCACTTAGATATCTGTTGGATCCCAGATGGATGATAATGTCATCTTTAGAGTCCTTACTTTCTTCATTGATTGCACAGACTATCCGATTTAAATTTCTACCAGTCGATGATCCCAGAAGGCTTTGAATTATAGTGCTCCCCTCCAAAAGAATTTCCAAATTAGTGCCTCTGATGACAGTCTACCAACACAATGAGCTTTTTCTTATGGTTTTTGGTTGTGTTATGAAATTTCTGCATGCATTGGGGTTTTTCTTTCCTTTCAGATACCACTTCAGTCTCTATTGCTAGCAGGCCTGGATTTGTCACTAGGCCTGTGCCTAAGGCGGCAGTTAGTGGGGGGGGGGGGGGGGGGGGGGGGGGGGGGGGGGGGGGGGGGGGGGGAGGGCAGGTAGAGATAAAAAATCCTGTCTCCAGTAGCAAAAACGCTTCTGCAGTCCTCCTGATATCATGTCAGACCCTGCATCATGCTTGCAGCTTATTTCCCGCAGTGGCTTCTCTTCAGGGGTGGTTCTATCACAAGGCAGGGTGAAGCAGCAACCTCAGGTGGCAAAATTTTGAGGCAGCAAAAAGTGGCCCCAAAATACTTCTGCCACAGATGCCTCATCCTGTTTTCAGGCCAACACCAGGGGCACAGCCTTCAACAAACTACCTGCAGGGATCCCACCCCTCCGGGCAGAAGAATCCTTGGGGCTGGCGGCATATCTTCTCTGAGGCATCTGCGGGGTTCTCAATCCCATGGGTTGAAGAAAGTATTTACAACGGCACAGCTTAAATGAAGCGACCCCCGTGGTGTCTCTTCAGTGGCATAATCTACCCCTCCCACAGCGCATCTTAGAGTGACACGGCCCTTTCCTCTCACGGCGCATCTTTGACTCAGTGGCAAAAGAAGAAACTTGGCACAGTTTCAGCGATGTGTTCCCTGCCTCCCTGGCTCAACTTCAGTGATATGGCTCACTCTTCCTGCGGCGCAACCTAAGATTGACGTGGCCCTCTCCCCTCGCGACCATCTTCAGTGCTATGGCTCCCTCCCCTTGCGGTGGCCCAGCAGCAAAACATGATCCTCGTCAGTCCAGCTTGAATGACACTGCCTCCGTTGCGCAGTTTTAGTGATGCAACCCACCCCTCCTGTGGTCTTGAATGTGTGTATGAGAGAGAAGGAGAGTGCCCTGTGTGTGTATGTGAGAGGAGAGTGTCTTTATGTGTGTGTGTCTGTGAGAGAGAGAAAGAGCCTGTGTTTGTGTGTGAGAGAGAGGGAGTGCCTGTGTGGAGAGAGCCACTGAGCATGAAATTCAAAAGAATGTGAGTGTGTGAGTGTGTGTGAGTGTGAGTGTGTGAGTGGCGTGAGCCACTGAGAAAGTGCTTGTGTGTGAGGAAGAAAGAGCCACTGAGCATGAGTGCTTGTGTGTGTGAAGGAGAGAGTATGACCAAGTGTAAGAGAGCACTTGTGTCTGTGTGTGAGGGGGAGAGAGCGCTGAGTGTGTGAGAGCTTGTACGTTGTATGAGAGGGAGAGAATCAGTGAATAAGCACGTGCATGACATTGAACATGTGTGTTAGATTGCGTGGGAGAGAGAGAATTAACATTTGTTACAGTGTGTGTATGAGAAAGAGAGAGGATAAAGTTTGTGCACCCTCCTTGCCCCCCCTCCACTTCCCTCACTAATCCAGGAGAATCTCAGGGTGGTTGGAAATCAAAAGTTCCCAGGTATGGAAAGCATAAGACTTTTTTTCATTTCTATTAGTTTTACATAATTGGATGTTATTTGATGTGTCTGCTGTTTTGAAATATTTTATTTGTGTCTGGTAAATGTTTTAAATTTTTTGCATGCATTTTATATTATTGGATATTTTACTATTCATCAGCTGATATGATATTTATTCTTTTTATCAGTATAGTTGATGTTTTATATTTCTTGATTGTATTTGATATTTAACAAGGAATAGTGATTTTTTTTCCATTGTTGCATTGCATACATTCTGGCTTGTTGTGGTTTCCAGTTCAATTTTTGTCTGCCTGTTTCTATTTATACTTTATAGTCCGTTTATTCTATTTGGTGAGGGTCTATATGTGTTCTGCATTTGTGACCACAGTGAGGTATTCTGCTAGTGTGCAATTTCTGTGTAGATCTATAGCCGCCTGCTCATTCTGTTTTCCTAATAGGCGGTGTATTGGTGTTGTAGGATCTATTGTAATATTTGCAGCATTGCTTTTTCATAGGTAGGGTTCTTATTGTTTGCGTTCTGGCATTTAGTGATGTTTTGGTATGGGAGGTTTATAATATTGTAATCGTAATTAAGTTTTCTCATAGTTATCTGAGGGACCAGCCTACATCCACAACTCGCTTTCCAGTAGGCCTAATACCATATGAGTTCCAAGTGTATTTTTTGCAGGATTTTCTGCAGTGCACATAAATATAATATACATATTATAAGTGATATTTTTATCTCAGAAAAGTGTACTTTGAATGCCCCTTTTCATGTAAAATCTCTCTTTTTGGGTTGGGGGAAGTGGTTAATATGACATTTTAAAATAAATGCTTAATTATAAATTGTGTGTGGTGGGGGGGGGGGGGGGGGGGGGGGGGGGGAGGGTGTGGTGGTGCATGGTTATAAGGTTCACCTAGGGATCCTAATACCCTTGGCATCTGCCCTGAGAGAGCGGCAGTTGGTATGGTTCCTGGGAGTATAGTAGATTTACCAGTTCCCTAGAAATAACACTGGCACTTTATCTGGCACTCCTCTGGGATCCCCGACTCCTGCTTTCTCTCCTTCCCCAGCATTTCAAATCACTGAAAGGACATACTCCATGGGGGACCCCTTACTCTGGCCTGCTCAGTAAGTTGATCTATGCTGCATCTTGGGGGGGGGGGGGGGGCATCTTGACGTGAGACGCCTCTACTTCTCTTGGCCCATTTCAATGGCAGCTGCTCCTCCGGACCATCGACTCCTGTCACAGCAGCGGCCATCTTGTATGGCCTCCCTTTCAGCAGCAGTTCTTACGCGGTCATGCTCATGTTCCGCCTCCACCTTCAGCAACAATGGAAAGCAAATTTTCTGCCTCCATTCACAAGCTCTGCTGCAAGGCTTTTCTGTTCTTTGCAACAAAAACTAATTATTTAAAAAAAACCCCAAAACCCCAAAACATTGGGGACTTGCAGCCAACCCCCTTCCCCCAGGCCAAGGAACACCTCCCTCTAACTCTCCCAGGGCATCAACAGGCCTCCCACCCAGACCTGTTGTTCTGGGGCTTTGGCCACTGCCTGGAACCTTCCCTAACCAAAGTAAGTTTAAACTTTTTTTTTTTCACTTATTTGAGTGAGTGTGTATGAGTATGTGACCGAGTATGAGTATGATTATGTGTATTTCAGTGAGCATATGTGAGAGTCAGAGCAAGTGTGTGTGTATATCAGCATGTTGTGCGAGTCAGTAAGCATGAGCTTGTGTGTGACATAGAACCATAGTAAATATTGTTAGAAAAAAACCCGTGTTCCATCCAGTCTGCTTAGCAATTTTTTTTTAAGGGTAGTAGTGAAACATAGAAACATAGAAATGATGGCAGAAGACGACCAAACGGCCCATCCAGTCTGCCCAGCAAGCTTTGCACATTTTTTTTCTCATACTTATCTATTACTCTTGGCTCTTAGTAACCTTTTGGTTCTGTTTCCCTTCCACCCCCACCATTAATCAGAGAGCAGTGTTGGAGCTGCATCTATGTGAAATATTTAGCTTAATTAGTTAGGGGTAGTAACCGCCACAATAAGCAAGCTACACCCATGCTTATTTGTTTTCCCAGACTATGTAATTCAGTCCTTTTTGGTTGTCTGTATATAGATCCTCTTTTCCTCATTCCCCCTGCCGTTGAAGCAGAGAGTTATGCTGAACATGCATTGAAAGTGAAGCATCAGACTTTCTCCCCTGCCGTTGAAGCTGAGAGCCATGCTGGTTATGTGTGAAGCATCAGTCTTTCTCCCCTGCCGTTGAAGCAGAGAGCTATGCTGGATGTGTGTGAAGTATCAGTCTCTCCCCCCTGCCGTTGAAGCAGAGAGCTATGCTGGATATGTGTGAAGTATCAGTCTTTCTCCCTTGCCGTTGAAGCAGAGAGCTATGCTGGATATGCATTGAAATTGAAGTATCAGGCTTATTTGGTTTGGGGTAGTAACCGCCGTAACAAGCAAGCTACTCCCTGCTTTTTTGTGAATGCAAATCCTTTTTTCCACATTCATTCACGTCCTCTAGAATTTATGGATCATCTCTTGCGTTCCCAGATAATCATCCATTACAATATCAGAAATACTGTCCCCATTGGTATGCACCAAGTCCAGTATCGCCCCCCTCCCATGTGAAGGAGTATGAATCTTAGTATGAGCATGTGTGTATCAGTGATCCTGTGTGAAACACAGTGTGAGCATGCATGTGTGCATAATTGACTCGGCATGTGTTTGTGTGAGACTGAGCATTGTGCAAGTCAGTGAACAATTTTCTTCTTGTGAGAACTTGCATTTAACTTGAGCGCACACCAATTGTAGGCAGGGGGGGATGAAGGGAGGTGACCCATGCAGACTGCAGGAAATGGTGAGTTTGAGTGTCCCTACAGGTAGGCAGGTACCCTGAGCATGTGTGTGTATGAGAGAGTCAGTGAGCATGTGAGAATGAACATGTGTGTGAGTATATGAGAAAGAAAGAGGATAAAGTCTATGCAGACCTCCACCCCTGGCTAATCCACAATAATCTCAATGTGACTAGAATCTAAAATTCCAGGTATGTAGAGTGGGGATTATTTTAATCCTTATTCATTTTAATTATTGGACTGTAACTTGATATGTTTGCTGTTTTAAAATATATTGTTTGTGAAATTTGTAATTTTTTAATTAATGATTCAATATATCAGCTGTTTTGAAATATTTTTATTAGTATAGTTTTACTATTATGTTTGACATTTTATATTTTATTTTTGTTGTGTGAGGAAACAATGTTTCTGTTTTTCCACTGCATACAGAGTCAAGCTTCTTGCATTTTCCAGTTCAGTTTTTGTCTGCATGCTTCTGTTTATACTTTATGGTGTCTTTATTCTGTATTTGATGAGGATCTGTCTATGTTCTGCATGTGTGACCATAGTGAGGTATTCTGTTAGCAAGTAGTTTTTGTATAGGAGTCTATAGCAGCTTGGCTTATTTTGTTTTCCTAATAAGTGTTTTAGGGCCAGAAATCAAGCCAGAGACAACAAAAGGTTGGAAACTTTACTGCTAGATAGAGATTATTAATACTGCATCAATATGAAATATCCTGGGACACAGTTCAAAATCCCTGACATGGACATGTCTCCCACATGAGAATAATTGAATTTTGTTGGCTAATTTTGACTTTTCCCAGCTTGTAATTAATTCTCTTGTATGTAGGACATATCCACCAATATGGAGACGTTTGTATTGTGCTCAGAAATATTTTGTGGTAACAGAACTTGAAAAATGTGCTTGAAAGTAGATTAGTATAATCTTCCATGGGGACAGTCCACTGGACTTTCCTCCTCCCATCAAAATGAACTGCTCATTCACTACAAGTACTACAGGGAACAAGTGTCCCAGATTCATCTCCCAAAACCCTAGTAACCACACCCTCCCTCCCTTCTTCCCACTGAGGGGGGGGGGGGGTGAACAGCACTTCTTACATGTATGTGCAGCCTCTGCCAGATTTAATCTGATGTTTGAATGTGTGGGGCTACGTAATCAGCTGGGTCCGCATGTTCAGACGTCAGATTAAAGCTGGCAGAATGAGGCCCACACAGGTGAAAAGTGCTGCTCTCCTCCTGTGGTAGAAGGGGAATGAGGGTGAGAATCATGCAAAATTTGGTTTACCACAAGGATTGAGCAAACTTGAAAGTGTGCCATGAAATAAAAAAAGGTTGAGAAGCACTATTCCTTTATTTTCGTTTTAAGTTGGCCAGTATTAATTCATTGGTAATGTCCTACTTTTTTTTTTTTTGGGGGGGTGTGACACCTCCAACACTGCCTAAACCCGTCCCCGATTACTAGAGCTTCTTCAGTTTTTCAATGCATAGAAGGCATTTTGTACTTGTGTCTCTTGAGAGTGGCTGTGTCTGCAGCACAGGTCTTATCCTACCAGAGCCCACTGTATCCATTTATTCTTGGATTTCTGGATGCTTTGTGGAAGAGGGGTGAGGACACCTGGGCTGCACAATTGTGAAGAATGGGTGTGTCTGGGTCACTGGTCTTATCCTACCTGAGCCCACTGTAAACCACTTGTTTCAGGGTATTTGAATCTTCTGTGGTAGTGGGGAAACGATTCCTGAATGCTATAAAGTGGGCGAGGATTCCTTGGTGGTTGCTAATTCCTTTTTTTATTGTAGATAATTTAGGTTTAAGGTGAGCCAACTCCTTTTTCATTGAAGAGAGCTGTGAACCAATGGGGCAAGCCCTAAGCTTCTAGATGGTTTGCCTCAAGATAAAGGCTCCACAGTTGTTACATTGAATAATAGTCATTTTGTTCATTTGATTTGATAGAGAATTCCTTTAATCCGATAAAGAATTAAATTATTTTGTTACCAATTACTATACTAGAAAAGCAAGCCTTGGGGAGGGTAGATAAAGGGGCAGCGCAGGAGGGATTTAAACAGTTGAAATTATAAGCAAAGATAATTTTGCCTTACATGGGAGTTATAGGGATCTTGTCTAATCTTCTGTATACTTGAGTTTTTTTATCCTCTCTTTTTGGACAACAAACAATATCTAAAAATCCACACTTTATGCCCTTCAGTGCTTAAATCTGAGCAACCCCCTCCTCAAAGGCACACCAACAATGCAGTAGCTGACAAGAGAGATTATGCCTTGTATTTTACTTACTTCATCCTTGGGCAGTTCAGACCAAGTGCAGTGAGAGAAGCATCTGTAAGATTGTTACAACCAGAAACACAAAGTGCCTGTAGCCTGTGGCATCCTCTGCAGACTCTTACAATGCCTTCATCTGAGATTTGCTGGAAAGCAAAGTACATTTTTCAGTACCCCGCCTCTTCTTGTTATGATCTTGTACTTCATTTACGAATAGAAAGGAAGTCATCACTAATGGAAGACTTGAGAGACGCTAAAGGTTAAATGGTTCCTTGCTTGGTACAGTGTATAGACTTTAAACTCAAACTACTGCTGCCTGAGTCGGAGTTCAAGGGTGCTGCTAAAGCAGATATAGACCAAAAAGGCCAATATTAAAAAAAAAAAGCTGAGCTTCTAAATTTAGACTTCTAAGTTTGGCACCTGCTTTTAGCTGAAATTAGGATCCTAAGTTTTCACCTGAAAAGTCACAGAAATTTATGATCCTAAAACTTAGGGTATTCTAAATTTAGGTCTGCTAGTCATCTGCCTGGATTTAGCCTTGTAATTGAAGTACAGAGTTCTGAAAATCAGTGCTAAGCTTCTAACTTTGTTTCTCTGCCCCGGTAGCCAAAGTACTTTATAGGTTCCTAAATTTAGGCACTCAGCCCTAGTAAATTCTCAAGAGGGCCAATTTAAGAGCCTAACACCAAAAGTCAGGAGCCTAAACCAATTGGGGTAGATATTAAAACTTATCCAGACATGTAATTTAGCCATATAAAATGTATCTGACTAACTTGCAAGGGATATTCAGCAGCAAGACTATGCTGATGAATATCCCTGTATAAGTTGCTAGTTAGCAGGATAAGTACCTGCCATTAAGAAGGTCTAACTTATATGGATAACTTAACTAGATAAGACGGAATATCAGCACTTCACCGGCTAAGTTAAATGGATAAGTAGTTCCTCCCTGATCTGTCAACATCCCAACCACAACTTATCCACTTAAGTGGTGACCTCTGATCACAGCTGAATATTCAGCCACGACCACTTAGCTGGCTAAGTCACTACTTCTCTAAGTAGCGCTGAATATTGACCTCTTTGAAAATTGACCCCAAAACGCATGGGGGTAGATTTTATAATTTAGCGCGAACGCGTACTTTTGTTCGCGCACCAGGCGCGAACAAGAGTATGCAGGATTTCAATAGATACATTCGTAGCTGCGCGTATCCATTAAAATCCGGGATCGGCGCGCGCAAGGCTGCCAATTTTGGGCAGCCTGTGTGCGCCGAGCCGCGCAGCCTGCTTCTGTTCCCTCCGAGGCCTCTCCGAAATCAGAGCGGCCTCGGAGGGAACTTCCTTTGCCCACCCTCACCTTCCCCTCCCTAACCCACCCCCCCGGCCCTATCTAAACCTCTCCCTACCTTTATCGCTGGATTTACGCCTGCCAGAGGCAGACGTAAATCTGCGCGCGCCAGCAGGCTGCTGGCGTGCCATCACCCGACCCGGAGGCTGTTCCGGAGGGTGCGGCCACGCCCCCGGGCCGAAACCACGCCTGCGGCGCCGCCCCTGAAACGTCGCGCCACCCGCGCCACGCCCCCGAAACGCCGCGTCACGACTGCCACGCCCCCGACACACCCCCGGCACGCCTCTCCATGCAAGCCCCGGGACTTACGCGCGTCCCGGGGCTTGCGCACGCCGCCGAGCCTATGCAAAATAGGCTCGGCGCGTGCAGGGGGGGTTTGGGGTAGGTTTTCGAGGGGTACGCGCGTATCCTACGCGCGTACTCCTTTGAAAATCTACCCCATGGTCTTTATAGTGGATGCAAGGGCAGCAGGCTAGAGAACTGCTTCTTGTTTTCTCAGATTCAGGGAATCAGTAATAACCTAGGATATATTTAAGACTAACTGCGGAGCGGTTTGGGTTGCTCTTAATTCTTATTGTAAGGTCAATTAGCCATATGTGAAGAACTAAGGAAACCTCAGTTACATCTGAACAGGTATGGACATCACATATGCATAATTAAAGGGCAATAATCAAAAGCTTTTGCACAGGTAAATATGTGTTTGCCCAAGGAAAAAAAACAGTTTGAAATACTGCCCCCCTCCTCTTCTCTTCAGAGTGGGAGAAAGTATGTGTGATGTCCACAGTGCACATGCTATTACCCGCATGTAAATAAAAAAAAAAAACGAACAGGCTAGGAACAGGTCAAAGAAAGGAAAATTGCTTCTTACCTGTTAATTTTCGTTCCTGTAGTACCATGAATCAGTCCAGACTCCTGGGTTTTGCCTCCCTTCCAGGAGATGGAGACAGAGCAAGTTTTGTAAGCACCGCCTCTTAACCCTGTGTGCCACTTGCAACTCCTCGGTATTAATCTGTACCCAAGCATAACAAAAATATTGAAGCTTAAGCCTCCCCATAACAAGTAGAGGAATCGTTAAAATAAAAGGAACAATAACCAGTAGAAAAACCTGTGCCATTCTGCAGTTACACAAAGAAGCAACAAAACAGACAGATTGAGCAGACTCTCTTCACACTTTACCACTCCCCTGGGTCAGGCGTCTGGACTGATCCGAGGTACTAGGAAAAAAAATTAGCAGGTAAGAACCAATTTTCCTTTCCCTGTACATACCCGGATCAGTCCAGATCCTGGGATGTACCAAACTTCCCTAACCGGGGCGGGACAGTGAGAGTCCCGTTCGAAGCACACTTGCCCAAAATTGTTGATGTCCGGGTCTGGACGTCCAATCAGTAGTGTCTAGTAAAGGTATGCCAAGACTTGCAGGTAGCTGCCCTGCAAATCTCTTGGGGGCGACACCAGCTGAGATTCCGCCCAGGAGGTCACCTGGAAGCGGATTGAATGAGCTTTTAACTCCTCCGGGACCGGATGACCACAGGATATGTAAGCGGAAGCAATAGCTTCCGTTAACCACCTAGCAATTGTGGCCTTAGAGGCCCGTTGCCCTCTTTTGGTACCACTCTAGAGGACGAAAAGTTGATTTGACAATGTAAAGCTGTTGGTGACTGCCAGGTATCATAGCAGAGTGTGAACATCCAGACATCTCAACTCTTTGGCGTGAGGCGAACTGGTCTCAAGGTCTGTAAAAGCCGGAAGGTCCACTGATTGGTTCAAATGGAATGTGGAAACCACATACGGCAAGAAGAAAGGGACTGTCCACAAGGAAACACCCGAATCTGAAATCCGAAGAAAGGGATCCCTACAGGACAGAGCTTGTAGTTTTGAGACCCGCCTAGCGGAACAAATAGCCACCAAAAAGACTGTATTCAGGGTGAGATCCTTTATAGGAGCTCTCAAGAGGCTCGAAAGGAGCAACGCACATCCTCCTGAGGACAAGATTTAAGCTCCAGGGGGACAAACTTGACAGACCAGAGGCCTTAAGTGTTTCGCCCTTTGAAGGAAGATGAGCTGCTAAACTGTCCCCATGAAGCTTGCCTTGTAAGCAGCCCAGAGAAGAGACTTGAAACCCTAGGGAACTGTAAGACAGGCCCTTTGTCAAACCCTTCTGTAGAAAGGCCAGCATTTGCACCACCAATGCTACACCCGGATCCACCTTGCTCTGCACATCAAGACTCAAAGACCCTCCAGACTCTGACTTAGGCTAAGGAAGTAGAGGCCTTTCGAGCTCGCAATAGCATGGAAATCACATCTTCCGGATATCCCTTCTTCCTCAGTGACCGCCTCTCAAAAGCCAAACCACTAGCAAAAGCGATCTGCTGGATCGAAAAATAAAGGACCTTGTCGGAGCAGGTTCTGTAGATGGCTCAGCCTCAGGGGTCCATGCATGGCTAGGTTGATTAGATCCGTGAACCAAAGGACGTCTGGGCCACTCAGGAGTGACGAGAATCATCCTTCCTGGATGAAGTTCTATTCTTCTTAGAACCTTGCCCACTAATGGCCAAGGAGGAAACACATACACCAGAACCTCGGTCGGCCAAGGTAGAACTAGGGCATCGACGCCTTCCGCTCCGTGTTCCCTTCTGTGACTGAGGAAACGTGGGGCCTTGGTGTTCTCCCTTGTCGCCATGAGGACGATGTGAGAAGTTCCACACCTGTGTGAAATTATCGTCATCGCCTTCTCAGAGAGCTCCCACTCTCCCGGTTCCAGCTACTGACGGCTGAGGAAGTCCACCTGGATGTTGTCGGCTCCCGCAATGTGTGATGCCACCAACATTGCCAAGTTCTGCTCTGCCCATGTCATGAGTTGGTCCGCTTCCAGACCACTGCTCTGCTCTTGGTAGCCTCCTGGCGATGATGTAGGCCACCGTGGTCTCCTTGTCTAATGGGACTCGGACCGCTCGATTCTGTAAAAGAGGGAGGAACGCCAGAAGCACCAACCGCACAGCCCTCACTTCCAGGCAATTGATGGGCCAAGAGGCTTCCTCCTTCGACCACCATCCCTGCACTGAGTGGGACTGGCACACTGCCCCCCAAATGGAGAGCCTGGCGTCAGTCATCACCACTATCCAGTGTGGTAGTTCAAGGTTCATGCCACATTCCACATGGGCCCAGCACAGCCAACACAAAAGACTGAATCTGGCAGACTCCATAAGCGGTAGAGAAAGATGGAACTGTCCTGACTTGGGGTCCCACCTGGAGAGGAGAGCACTCTGAAGGGGCCTCATATGAGCCAACACCCATGGAACCAATTCTAAGGTGGAGGCCATGCAGCTGAGAACCTGTAAGTAGTGCCATACCATGGGAGTCCTCATGTTCAGAAACTTTTGGACCTGCGATAGCAGCTTGGTCGTGCGCTCTTCTGAGAGAAAGACCTTTCTGACATGGGTATCGAACTTCGCACCCAAGAACTCCAGGACCTATGAGGGCGAAAGATGGCTCTTGGCGAGATTGACCACCAGGCCCAAGCATTGTAGGAGATTCATTATGGCCTCTACGGCTTGGCGACAAAGGTCTTGAGACTTCGCTCAGATGGGCCAGTCGTCCAAGTAAGGATGGATCAGAATCCCCTGCTTCTGAAGTGTTGCCGCCACCACCACTATGACTTTGGTGAAAGTCCTCAGAGTCGGAGCAACTCTAAAAGGAAGTGCTCCCAACTGGAAATGTTCTCAGAGTATCTTGAACTGAAGATATGTGGTGATCCCGGCGTATCTCAATGTGCAGGTACGCCTCCGCTGCAGACCGCTGCTATGATGGACCTTAGCGTTTCCATCCAGAAACTAGGGACTTTGAATGCCATGTTCACCTTCTGTAGGTTCAGGTTGGGATGAAAAATCCCCTCTTTCTTTGGGATGACAAAATAAATGGTGTAACGTCCCTTCTCCCTCTCCTCCAGAGGGAACGAATGCCCCTAACATCCTCAGCCTTTGGATAGTCTGGCAAGCAATGACTTTCTTTGTCAGGGACGCACAGGGGGAGACCATGAACAGGTTTCTTAAAGGACAAGTAAATTCTAATGCGTTGCCGAGTTTTATTACGCTGAGGACTCATTGGCCTGAGGTGATTGTGGCCCATTCAGAGTAAAAGGAGATCAGCTGACCCCCGACGGAGGAATCTAAGAGTGGGCCAGCCATTTCTTATTGTGGGGATTTTGGCCCACTTGGCCCTTGGCCTGATCCATCCCGACTGGTCTTGCGGTTACGAAAGGACTGGGACCAGAACTGAGACCTCCCCGAAGTCTGCCTCTGGCCTCTGCTCTGACGGAACAGTCTGCTCCAGGTCTTCTCCAAAGAGGAACTTGCCCTTAAGGGGGAGGGCTCCCAATTGCACCTTGGAAGAGACAGCCGCCGACCAATTGTGTAACCAGAATAGCCTCTGGGCCGAAAACGCCAACACCATAGTTCTGGAAGAGGTGCGGACAAGGTCACACAAAGCATCCGCACTGTAGGCTACCTCTGCTTCTAAGTATTTTGCCTGTTCTGTCTCCCCAGGTGACAGGTCCTTGGCACTCTCTAATTGTTGGACTCACCTCAAACTAGCACGGTGCATGAAGCTACTGCATACTGCAGCTCCAATGCCCAGGGCGGACATCTCAAAAATCCGCTGGAGGTGGACCTCAAGTTTCCGGTCTTGAAAGTCCTCCAAGGCCGCTGCGCCAGTGACTGGAATTGTGGTCTTGTCATAACCGGAGACTCTAAGGAATCGACCTTCAGCACCCTGAACAGCTCCAACGTCCTCCAGGCAAAGGATACAACTTGTCCATAGCCCGTTCTGGGTTACCAGCTGTAGCACTATCTGGTGAAAAAAGGGAACGTGGTAGCCAGCCCTCGCAGTCCAGCCATGACCGGATCCACAGACTCCAAAACTGGGTCCTCCCACAAAGTCCCTGGAGGACGTTGGAGCTGTTCAGAGTGCTGAAGGTCGATTCCTCCGAGTCTCCGGATGTCCTTAGGAGCCTCCACGAACTTGAGGATTTCCAGCATCTTGTGCCTGGCATCATCCATCGTCATCAACTAAAAAGGGATTTTCCTCTGCCACTGTCTGCAGAAAACCTGTGAAGGTCAAGTCCTCTGGTGGAGACTTCCTTCGTTCCACTGGAGGAAAAGGTTCTGAAGAGAAACCCTCTGAGTCCTCAGTGGAGGATTCTGCAATATCATCTTCCTCACAGGTCATATGGAGCCTCATCCTCGCCATAATGCACAGGGGATGGGGCCCTAGATATTCAGCCTTTGTCCAGAGGCATGGGCACTGGTAGCACCAGTGCCGGCCCCGGCAAAGCTGGATGGGGGGCTGCAGGCCTCAGTGTCCCTGCCAGCCTCAACTGAGCTTCCTCCTCGGAAGAACTGGTAATGAGCACCGTATCAGTCGGGGGAAGTATCAATGCCCAGCTGGGCATCGATGGCTTCCTGGGACCTGACACCAGCTGAATCGGTAAATCACGGATGAGCACATTGAGCCGTTCCAGCACCGGTTCCATCAAGGAAAGTGCGGGAATCGGCACTATTGGTGCCACCAGTTTGATGCCCTGCAGTGCTCGCTCCACCGACAGCTGAACTCTCCATTCCAGCTCCTCCTCGAAAGCTGCCGATGCCAATACCAACTGGGAGGCAGGAAGGGTGACCAGATTTTTCTTGGATCCTTGAGGTGGATTGGCGACTGGCACCAGGTCCGGTGGAGAGAATCGTGGACCCCTGGCATTGATGGAGAATAGGCCCTCCTCGCCACAGAGTCACTTCTGGGGCATCATGGCATGCGCTGGCACCTTCCCAAGCCCAGCACTGTGCACTTAAGGTGACCGGTGCTGATGCTTCCTTGGCTTCCCCTCAGTATTTGGCCCAGTCTTTCCCTGGTGCTGAGGTTGATGACAATGAACCAGATGTCCTTGACCTGGAAGAGACCTACAAGGGCCGGTCCCTGGCGCCCCTATCCACCGGTGGCATCGATGGAACCAATGGCCCTGCATCCATCGATACGGCTCCAAGGTCCATCAGTGCAGGTACTGGTGATGCAGACGTCGATTGCTCGAACCTGACCCAAAGGGATGTCAAGTGCGACATCCCTTGGACATAAGTTTTCTGTCTCAGGCTCCATCCGATGATGTCACCCATGTGTGACGGCTAGCATACTGCTTGTCCTAGGAGAAAAGTTATATAACATTAAACAGAAAACGATCCAAGGGCAGGATCTTATTATGAAGCTGGATTAATGGGGACAGAAGAGGCCTCGAAGACTAAAACATTAATAATGATGAACAAAATCTCAAGGACCCAAATGTACTCATATGTAAGGAACGGATCGCCAAAATGGACATACTCAAATCCATACTCACAGGTGTGTGCTACAGGGATCTTACAGAAGTTTTAACATAAGGACAGAAATGAAATCTTGCAATATCTAGTCTATATACAGTGGAAAAAAGCATCTGCTTCTTACCGTGCATGACTGCAAGTTCAGTGTGACTAGCTTGTGACAGTGGTTTTGAATGTGCTTCAGTGTTTCATCTTCTAACTGTTTCAAAGAATAAAACAAGAGTTTAATATTACCAGAAAAACAGCACTGACACTACATTTTATTTATTTATTTAAAAACTTTTATATACCGGTATTAGTATGCATACATCATACCGGTTTACAATGTAACTTAAAAGGCAGAAATTACAATGAACAGGGAGGGCGAACAAGGAGGAGTATACAAAGAGCAGGAGGTGGAGGAATTAAAGCAATAAATAAAACTGCAACGGACTATTTACAGGAATATACATGTCTTCAGACACTGCAGGAATAATGTGGCTGTGCCTAAAAGTGCAGTGTTTTGCTGACTTCATTAGAAGTTAGTGTATATTAATTTGGCATATCAATCGTAAAGCGTAATGCAGATTTTTGGGCAGAATAATTGAAATAAAACATACCGTATTTTCCGGTGTATAAGACGACTGGGCGTATAAGACGACCCCCCCTTTTTTATACATATTTTTAAGAAAAAAAATAATTTTACACTCAAACAGGAGCAACCCTATCTATGAAAAGGCAACACTACAAATACCGTATATCAGGCCCTAAAAACCAATATACCTCTTATTAGGAAAACAGAACTAGCAAGCAGCTATAGATCCCCACACATAAATAATTGTAAAACTATACTAATAAGCAGAATAAATGTTTCACAACAACTATGAACAGAATAACATCCAACAATTAAAAACTCATAAAAACTATTAAACATTCTCCAAACACCAATAAAATATTTCAAAAAAGCAGATACATCACATAATATTAAATAATTAAAATGGCAGTCAATCAAGAAAAATAAACTTAAAAAGCCACCTTTCCTTACCCCCTCCAGCAGCTCTCCTATTCCTCTTCCTCTTCCTTAGGGCCCATGTCTCTCACACACACACCATACCAGTCATGCCCCCATGACCAGTTTCTGTCTCTCACGCACCAATCATTTCCCAAACAGTCTTTGACACACACACCAGACACCTTCCTGAACAGTTTCTCTCATGCCATACACACACACAGGCTTCCCACTCCCGTGTTCTGCTTACCGTACATATACGGGCTTCTCACTCTCATAATCACTTTCTCTGTCTCACACACACACACACCAGTCTCTCTCTCATTTCCATGCTCACTCTCCACGTGCACAGGCTTCTCATTCCCTGAATCACATTCTTTCTCTCACATTCACACACAGCAGTCTCTTTCTCTCACACACACCGTCACCTTATCAACCAGTCTCTCTCTCATGCACGCACACACACACACACACACAGCCAGTCCTCCCGCTCCCATGCTCTCTCTCACAAAATCAGGCTTCTTACTCCCATGCTTTCTCACATACCCAGATTTCTCACTTCCATGCTTTTTCTCTCTCTCACACTCACATACACATCAGTCATCTCTCTGAGCAGTCACTTTCATTGTCTCTCACACACATGAGCTCGCTGACCAGTTTCTCTCAATCACACACA
The DNA here is from genome assembly GCF_901001135.1 of Rhinatrema bivittatum. Classification (NCBI taxonomy): domain Eukaryota; kingdom Metazoa; phylum Chordata; class Amphibia; order Gymnophiona; family Rhinatrematidae; genus Rhinatrema; species Rhinatrema bivittatum. The sequence continues at coordinate 294,926,940 of NC_042616.1, forward strand.
TGCTCTCAATCAAATGCATTCTCTCACTTACACACAGGCTGGCTGCTTCTCTCTCTCTCTCACTTACACACAGGCTGGCTGCTTCTCTCTCTCTCTCTCTCACTTACACACAGGCTGGCTGCTTCTCTCTCTCTCACCCACACAGGCTGGCTGCTTCTCTCTCTCTCTCTCACTTACACACAGGCTGGCTGCTTCTCTCTCTCTCTCTCTCTCACTTACACACAGGCAGGGTGGCTGCTTCTCTCTCTCTCTCTCACTTACACACAGGCTGGCTGCTTCTCTCTCTCTCTCTCTCTCTCTCTCTCACTTACACACAGGCTGGCTGCTTCTCTCTCTCTCTCTCACACACAGGCTGGCTGCTTCTCTCTCTCTCTCACTTACACACAGGCTGGCTGCTTCTCTCTCTCTCTCTCTCTCTCTCACTTACACACAGGCTGGCTGCTTCTCTCTCTCTCTCTCTCTCTCACTTACACACAGGCTGGCTGCTTCTCTCTCTCTCTCACTTACACACAGGCTGGCTGCTTCTCTCTCTCTCTCTCTCTCTCTCTCACTTACACACAGGCTGGCTGCTTCTCTCTCTCTCTCTCTCTCACTTACACACAGGCTGGCTGCTTCTCTCTCTCTCTCACTTACACACAGGCAGGGTGGCTGCTTCTCTCTCTCTCTCACTTCCACGCCCCCCCCTCCCCCAGCACAAATAGTAGCTGCAGCAGCTTCCTCCTCCAGCCCCCGCAGGCCAAGAAAGAAGAAACCCATCGGCCGCGGGAGGCTCACGCTGCTGCCTCCTTTCCCGATTACCAGCTCCTTCGACTGCTCGGGGCCCGATGCTGCTGCGCCGCTGCTATTTTTTCACGCGGCACGGCTCTTTCTTCCCGCGCATCACTTCCTGTTCCGGTTCAAAGGGGGGGGGGGGCGGGAAGAAGACAAGGCCAGCCGCGGATGCCACAGCTTTTTTTTTTTTTTTGCACCGCTGCCGTTCCCGCTGGGCTTGAACGTGCTTTTAGCCCAGCGGCAACGGCAGTGCGGTGCGCGGGAAGGAGAAAGCCGTGCCGAATGAAAAAATTGCAGTGGCGACAGCAGGAACGGCCCCGAGCAGTCGAAGGAGCTGGTAATCGGGAAAGGTGTCAGCAGCGTGAGCCTCCCGCGGCCGATGGGTTTCTTCTTTCTTGGCCTGCGGGGGCTGGAGGAGGAGGGGATGCAGCTACTATTTGTGCTCGGGGGTGGGGGTGGAAGTGAGAGAGAGAGAGAGAAGCAGCCTGCCTGTGTGTAAGTGCGAGAATGCATTTGATTGAGAGCATGTGTGTGATTGAGAGAAACTGGTCAGAGAGCAGCTGTGCCCGGCGTATAAGACGACCCCCGACTTTTGAGAAGATTTTCTTGGGTTAAAAAGTCGTCTTATACGCCGGAAAATACGGTACAAGAAAAGTAAAATTCAATAATCTTTATGTAATTGAGCACAAAGGAGGTCTCCCTTTCTGCCACGATCAACATTCCCCCTCCTAGCAAAGCTTGCTGATACCATTTAATTCATTTGTACAAATTTCTTAACTACGCACTCCACAGATCATGGCGGCTTACATCTAAACACAAATAATCCAAATCAAACATTAACATTCAAATATACTTTAAAAACAAGTTAAAAACACACTAATATACAGTCATCTAAATAAAGCAAACCTTGCTGCAGAGGGAAAGCAATGTGTCTGCCAGAATCAAGGAGACTGACAAATGCTGGCAGACCAAATTAAGGTGGTTAGGTGGGTAAAAAAGGAAATCCATCAGATGATCTGTGTTCAGTTTTAATAACGGTGAAGCAAATGAACAGATGTTGGTAAAGATGATCATTTGATTCACCAGTCTGCCCATTACTACTGATCTGTGACCTTCTCGCTTTGCCTCTGATACTACATTTCTTTTGTTTCTATCTCATGAATGCTTGAATTCAGCCATTGTTTTGGTTCCGTTAACCTCCCCTGGTTGTCTGTTCCAGCTGCCCACTATCCTCTTGGTGAAAACGTATTTTCTCACACTCTGAGTTTTCCTCTTTTCAGCTTCATATGATGATCTATTATCTTCAAACTTTGCATCCTATGAAAAATGCTTTTCATTTGGTACTTTATTGAAGCCTTTTAGATATTTGAATATTTCTATCATGTCCCTTTTCTGTTCTTTAGTGCCCTCAACCTCTCCGAGTATGGTTTATAGTGCACTCCATGGACCATTTTGGTGGCCCTTCTTTAAACTACATCTGCCCTGTCAATATACTTTTATAGATGTAGTCTCCAGAATTGTAGACAGGTCTCAAAGATGGAGGTCTAGGCAGAAACCTGTAGAAAGCCAACATTATTTCCCTTTCTCTACTAGTGAGATCTCTCTTTATGCACCCAAGTATACTATTAATCTTCTCAATTGCTTTTTCACACCGACTGGTTACCTTGAGAGCTTGTCAGAAATGATGGCCCTCCCTCCCAGCAAGATCTCTTTCCTGTTTGTTGAATGCTAGTTCTTCACCTGTGAAAAGGTATTTGGCCCTTGGATTTCTGCATCCTAAGCACATAGCCAGCTACGTACTTTAGCCTGATAAGATTTATCTGGCTAACTTACACGGGATATCACCGTATTTGCTGCTGCTTTGCTGGATAAGTCTTATCCAGCTAGGTTTAGACTGCTATGGACCAAAATGATAAAGGGGAATGGAACAGCTCCCCTATGAGGAAAGACTAAAGAGGTTAGGGCTGTTCAGCTTGGAGAAGAGATGGCTGAGGGGGGATATGATAGAAGTCTTTAATATCATGAGAGGTCTAGAATGGGTTAATGTGAAACAGTTATTTTACTCTTTCAGAGGGGGCACTCCATGAAGTTAGCATGTAGCACATTTAAAACTAATCGGAGAAAGCTCTTTTTTACTCAACGCACAATTAAACTCTGGAATTTGTTCAGAGAGTTTGTGGTTAGTGCAGTTAGTGTAGCTGTGTTTAAAAAAGGATTGGACAAATTCTTGGAGGAGAAGTCCATTACCTGCTATTAATTAAGATGACTTAGAAAACAGCCACTGCTATTACTAGCAACAGTAGCATGGGATCTTCTTAGTGTTTGGGTACTTGCCAGGTTCTTATGGCCTGGATTGACCTCTGTTGGAAACAGGATGCTGGGCTTGATGAACCCTTGGTCTGACCCAGTATGGCAATTTCTTATGTTCTTAACCAGATAAGTTTGAATATCGCTCTTATCTGGCTAAGTTAGCCAGATAAGTAGAACTGCCCAGTTACGCCCACAGCCTTCCCACTGACTATTTAGCCAGATAAGTGACTTATCCAACTAAGTGGTGAATGCTGAACAAAGTTGGATATTCAGTGGCCTCCACTTAGCTGGATAAGTCCTACTTATCCAGCTAAGTAGCTTTCAATATTGACCTCACGATTTTTGCATTTTTAGTATTAAAGCAGTTGCCATAATTGACCATTTTTTCAATTTTTTAAAATCATCTTTTGTTTTATTTACTCCCTCTGGCATATCTCCTCCATTCCAAAGCTTCATGTCATTTATTTAATTACTTACTGAAATGTATAAATCACCTACTTCAAAGTAACTCCAGGCAACATACAAAGAGGGACACTTTTCCTTTTAACCCTTCCCCAATGTTACTTTTAAAGACACTCAGGAGGCCTTGATCTAGCTGATCCTGTTCATTATTTTGGTCGAGGTTTGTGATGACTAATGAATTAAAATAAAATCAAAATCTTGGATAAAATAGTTCAAATATTCAGCTCAAACTCAGCAACCAATGCTTCATCCTCTCTTTGGGAACTTACCCATGGGATAGGGACAGAAACATTGATTATCAATATGTCCTCAGTAAACTCCAAACCTGAGTATTTGAACATTGAGTGTCAACTTTTGACTTTGTTTAATTTAAGTATTTTTTATATGATGGTGGAACATACTTTATTTTTAAAAAAAAAAAAAAAGTCTTTTTGTCTATTGAAACAAAGGTGAATTTACTATTACACTATTTATTTAATTCTTAGCAATTTGTAGAGCAGACTCACTGAGCTCTGTTTATGAATTTACATCCTCAGCTCCATTGAGTTTTTAAATTACCACTGAGGTGTGTTGGGAATTCTCAGTTAGGATACATTGTTTTTAGTTTTACTGACGAAGCGCTGGGCAGTATCTTTTCCAAGCAGTACAATTTTCCCCATTCACTTGATGAAAATGTTTCCCTTTTACACATGAGCCTGTGATCTGTACCTGTGTGCAGCCTCTAAGAAACAATGCCGTAAGTCCACTGCATCCCCTCACCAGCGCCTCAATACCATCCTTTGTGATCTGATCACACCAGGAAATGTTCAAATGATCCAGATTTTTGCAACCTTCACTACAGAATACAAAAATAAACAGAATATCAGTATGAAAGACTTCTAATATGACATTTGTAGTATGTGACAGAGAAATATCTAGATTCGACAGCCAATTCAGGAGAGAAGCCTACAAGTTTTCTGATCCTTTTTGGGAGTGGAGACAGACTTGGTGGCCTCAGGATATGGGCCACACACCTTTAATTGCAGATAATTTGACCCTGAGTTGAGCAATCTCCATTCTCAAACCAGAGAGCTAGAGAAAGATAGGGCAACACAATTATCTCCTGAAGGCCCATCTAAAGACTGCTGTCCCTTAGTTATTACATATTGTACCACTTCTATTACGTCTACTCCTTTTATTTATATTTCAATACAAAAAAATCTAACACTTTTCAAAACTTTCCTTTCTTTCCTGTAACTACTAACAAATGCTGAAGTCCTTATTTAAAAGCAGAAGATATCTGGCTAAATGAAGATTTGGGCATTCACCCAGCTAAATTCTAGCCAGATAAAAAGTTAGCTGCCTAGAATTTAACCAGATAAGTTAGGACCGTTCCAGGGACATAATAGGGAGGAAATCAGTTAGTCGGTAAGTTATCTGGCTAACTTTAAGAGAGCTAAATATATTCAGCGGCATGTTTGTACAACTGAATACATAGCCGAATAAACTTAGCCAGCTAGTTTAACCTAACTAGCCAAGCCGCAGAGCAGCTGAATATAAGCGTACCTTTTGAATACCAGATGTGTACGGAGGAATCATTTTTTTCTAAATGACTGTCATTTAAAAAAAAGAGCCAACCTCTTCACTGCATCTTTATGGGACAAACAAGAAATAGAGTGAATGGATGTAGCGGGAAGAGGGAGGACTTGCTAGCCAGCAATAACAAAGCAGCACAGAAGTATAGTCACAGAATCGCCTCATCTCTAGGTTGGTGCAGCTTTTTTTTTGTTTTTTTAAATTTCTTAGCACACTTCAAACTATTCTTGATCCATGTGGTACACTAAGTCAAATTTCAAAAGATCCTCTCTCCATTGCCAGTACCCCAAGCCCCGCCCAGCATAATTCTCTTACTTCCACACTATGCAACTTTTTCTCTCACTCCCTCATGTGCGATGTCCTCTCTTTATTCCCTCTATCACAGGGCTGGATTTGGGACTTTCGTGCCCACAGGCATTCTCAACAGGGGGGTGGCAGGGCCCAGGGTACTGCTGTGAAGTGGGATCTTCCAAGTGTCCCTGCCCCTTCTATGCACAACCCTCCCCCCCCCTCCCCCATCTTACCTCTACCCAGGACAATAATGGAAAGAGGCTAGCATGTTGCCTGCGAACAGGCATGTTCTCACAGGTCCTGTGACAGCCTTGCTCCCTCTTCCACAAGGGTTTCTTGACACTAAGCAAACCAGTGAGGGGTTGTTTTTGTTTTTTGTTTTTAGTTACACTAACTTCTTTCCTTTGCTACTGCAGCCTGGAGGAGAGGAGGGGGAAGAGAGGGGCACAGCACCATCTGGATCCCCCCCATCAATATGCTTTAAGCAGAGCTGGTGCTTCCATCAGGCAAACAAGGCAGTCACCTAGAGTGCTGAACATTAGAGGACGGCAAAGAGCAGCCACGTGAGGCCATGAGCAGAGCCCATCCCGCTCATGGCCAAGATCAGCAGACAAGGCCCAAGGGCGGAGTCCATCCTGCCCACAGCAGAAGACAGAGGCCTGGCAAGTCCACCGGAGGAATCCATCCTGCCTATGGCAGAAAACAGAGGAGAGAGAGAGAGAGGGGCCTGGGAACAGCTGAAGAATGAGAGACCAGGGAGAGCTGAGGTTGGAGCCCTTACTGCCTGCAGAAGGAAGAAGCAGCAGACACCCAGAATGAGAGACCAAGAGAATCTCTGAGCCAAAGAGAATGGAAGGCTGCTTGTGTGTGAAAGAGAGAGAGAATGAGGGTCCCTCTGTGTGTGTGAGTGAGGGAATGAGGGTGCCTCTGTTTGTGTGTATGTGTGTGTGAGGGTGCCTGTGTGTGTTTAAGAGACAGAGGGAGCCTGTGTCAGAGATAGGAGAGAGTGTGTGTGTGTGTGTGTGTGTGTAAGTGTGTGTGTGTGTGCGCGCGTGCGCAAGAGACAGAGTGTCTATGTGAGGGAGAGTTATGTGTGAGAGAGGAGGTCTTTATGAGAATGTGTGTATTTGATTGAGAAACAGAGGGAACCTGTGTGATGGTGTGTGTGCGTGAGAGGGGGGCCTGTCTGAGTGAATGAGGGTGTGTGTATGTAAGGGAGAGAACACACATATGTATATACACACATGCTCTCTCGTGCTCAAGTGTGAGAGCAAGTGTGTGCGTGCTAGAGCATGTATGTATGGGAGAACCTGTGTGTATTTGTGTGTGAGAGAGAACGAATATGTATGTGTATGTGTATATGAAAGATTATGTGTGTATGTGTATGTGTGTGTATATGAGAGAGAAAGGAGAAAGTTTGTGTGTGACAACCCCTGCTCCCCATCAGCTAATCCACGACAATCTCAGGGCATCTGGAAATCAAATGTACCCAAGTATGGTGTGTGGATCATTGTATATCCTTGTTACTTTTAATCATTAGGTGTTAATATTTCAATGTGTGTACTGTTTTTCAGTATATTTTTTGGAGTTGGAACATTTTTCTATTGATGTTTTCTATTTGATTTTATTATTTGATATTTTATGAAGATTGGCAGTGTTTCTGTTTTCTCATTGCTGTGCTGCATACAGAGTCTAGTGTTATGGTTTCCAGTTGTTTTTGTCTGCACATTTTTAATTTATGGTCTCTCTATTCTGTATTCAGTGAGGGTTTGTCAGTGTTCTATATACATGAACAAACAAGGTATTCTGCTAGTGTGTAGTTTCTAGAGTTGCTATGCTTGTTCTATTTTCTAAAAGGAAGTGTAGTGGTATTTTAGGGCCTGGTGTAATATTTACAGCATTGCCTTTTCATAGACTTTACTCATGGCTTTCAGTGCCAAGCCTACACCCAACACACGTTACAACAGGCCTAATAACATGGGTTTCCAAGTGTCTTTTTTGCCTTTTAGCATGGTTTTCTAGTTGACATACAATATGTATATTATATTTACATGCACTGCTTTAAATGATATTTTTATCTCAGAAAACTATACTTTGAATGTCTTTTTTTCATGTAAAGTCTACTTTAAATGCATCATTTTTACTCGTGTGCGTGGGCTGGGTGGACAAGACAGAAGGTTCACCTAGGGAGCTTAATACCCTTGCACTGGCCCTGCCTTCAAGCTCTGGGCCAGTGACAGAGATAGGATTCTGGGAAATTATGAACTGCATTACCTAAAAGGCCCTATTTACTAAGTATTTTTCTCAGACACAAAATGGGAGAAAACCTTTAGTAACTAACTCCCTGAGATTGCTATTGATTAGCAGGGTGGAGGGAATGCATAGGCATTGGAATGGAGTGGGTCACAGGCGTTATGGTCTGACCAAAATTGGCCTTTCCAGCAGAATTGCTGTGGGATATCCAGAGCTGGGATGGGCAGCTGCTTGGCAGCAAACAGAGGCGGCGGCGAGCAGTGGTACATCGGCTGTGACCTCCACCTCCGCAGCTCTGGACCAGACACAGCTGCTTCAACTGCACAGGATGCTGTACAGCCCTGCGGTTGAAAGCAGCAGTCAGGTCAGGTGGCAGAAGAGGAGGACGAGACAAACTGAGGCACAAGCACTGTCCTCCTCCTGCCACTGATTAGTGTGGGAGGGGTAAGAGGGAGGTAGGGGGAGAATGGAAGAGAACAAGAGGGGAGTGGGAGCAAGGCTTGCCCGCCCTCCCAGAAGGCATTCTGCCACCCTTGGAGGATACATTCCCCCCCCCAATCAGACTCTCCCTTTCTCCACTTCCCTCCAGGAATGACACCAGAACTTTTTCCCTTTCCCCTCCCTCACCCCCTATAAACCACAGCTCCCTTTCTGGTACTCCATGATGGGGTCTTCTTCCTTTTCCCTCACTCTGCCCTCAGCTATGTCCTAAATCTTGGGATTACAGATAGCTACAGACTCAGCTATATCTGCTTTTCTAAACATTTTCTAATGAAAAGTATAGTATAATGCAAATGACTAATGTGTAAGTAAACGTAGAACTATATAAAAACAATATTTCTTCATACAAGAAAGAATGTGCACACTTACCTTAAAGCCTTCAGAGAGCTATTTGTGATGGATACACAGGATGTCAGATCCAATTGTTTCAGCTTGGAGCAGAATTTGCTGAGGCTAGAACACGTGCTGCAAAACAGCCGACACACTGACCATATTTCCAGTCACTTTTTGATTAAGTCATGTTTGCTTTTAATTCACAGATAGATTAAAAAAACAAAACGCTCCACTTACCTGTCTGTGATTTTTGTGCATCCATTCAGATTTAAATATTCAATATTTCTACAATTCTGTGAAAATGTCCTACAGAAAGTAACAAAGCCATGGAATTAAGGCCTGCAGGATGGAAATTCTCTTTATTGCACCCATCAGTATATTACTAACCTGAGCAAAAGGAATTCTCTATTGGTGTGCTGACAGTAGTGTTACAGGAAGCATGCGTATAACATTATCTACAGAAAATACAAAGAGATCCACCTGTACAGACTGCAACTATGACCAGAATGCAAAGGCATTTTCAAGGAACAAGCTACGTCAGCAGCACAATGCCCTCTTGCAAGTCTTTTATACCATTTTCAGTAGGAAGCATAACAGTTTTTATTTAAATTTGTTGAACGGAAAACTCATAAAATGACAAAAAAAATCTGGTTTTTAACAAACTCGAGGGCAGAAGGGTATATAGCAACATATTTGAGGTAAATCAATATAACAGTTACATTATACAATTACAGCAGTAGCTGAAACATTTACAAACATATTTAGCTGTCAAGATATTCATCTGGAGCAGATTTAAAGGCAATAGGATAGCACTTCCCAAACGTTTATCCATTACAACCATGTTTTAACATTTGAAAATTCCCCCAACTGTAGATGACAATGAAAATAAAATAGAAGAGCTCCACTCCTCCTCATCCCCCCCCCTCCCCAACCAAAGTGGGAAAGCAGAGGCGACAAGAGTGGCACCGGCCAGAACAGGAACAGTGGTAACAGTGGCAAGCAGCCTCATTAGAGGGCACTCATAGGCCCTAGCCCTCTGCATGAGTTTCCAGCCTACTAGGAAGCAGGGCCTGTGCGTGTACATTGGTTCACAAGTCACTTCCAGTTGCCGACCCGAGGAAAGATCTGAGTGAGAAAGCAGAGCCCAAATTTCTCCCAATCTCATTCATTAATTTTGCAAATCCATTTGGAGTCATGGCCCACAGTTTAGGAATGGTATTAAGAGTTGAACATACGAAAAAAATGTTCTTGCTGTAGCACAGCTTTAAACTGTGCACTTCTTAACGATGAAGGGAAAGATTTTTGCTCATTTCATTCTGCTCAGGACCAAAGAAAGCAGCATCTTCTGGACAGAATGTCAAAACTACCAAGGGCAAAGAAAGCATACAATATCACATATCCCACAGAATCGTACGTGAATAATGAGCCATTCGGAAGCACCACATATCTGTTCCATAAAACAACATGCCCACTGCTATTATAAAATGGGGGAAGCTGTGCTACATTCTCTCATCTGTCAGAAAATGGGCTAAATCTTGACATGCTGGTGTTTTCTTTCAAACTTGAAAGAGAAACTTTAGCTCTGTTTGGTTAAATAATTTTTTTTCAATAACATTATAAAAGCCAAAAGGAGAAACTGAAGCTGTGTATTTCGGAGTCACATGTGGTATCAGAGCCTCTGGCTAAGCAAAAACAATCTCGGCTGCTTTTCAGATGGACACTAGGTGTCACTGTAGGAGCACCACTTCCCTTCAACCTTCCGCAAGTGGCACAGGTGCTTCTTGTCCCACAGAACGTAGTTCTGCTCCATATAACGTGCATTTCAAAAAATACACACCATAAACAGGAGTCACTCTGTATTAACCTTTTAGATCCTGCTCATTGAAGAAATTATTTCCTGATGCCCCTTTTTACATGTTAGTTAATTAGACCCAAATATGGTATAAAAACATTTGCAAGTAATTAAAAGTAAATGAAAAAACCATTCCACTTGTGGAACGTTGGTACCTAAAAGGTTAACCCCCAGGACCTCTGTACATTCCAGAGGCTAGCAGTCACATGACACTTAGGATGTAAAAGGCAAATCCTTTTGTCTCCAGGCTGTTCCTGCAATGGGAAGACCTTACCTCTCTCACCCCTGCCCCTCAGCAGCACAGCTCCAGCAAGCGCTTCACAAGCAATGAGAGGGGTGGATGGGGAAATGGGATTGAGAATTGGTAGAACAGTGCTGGGTTAAACCTGAAGGGTGGTAAGAAAAGATAGGATGCTTGCCCAGGGGTAGTTAGGCAGGGAAGCAAAAGACAAAAAATAAAATGAAGAAAGATTAAAATAAATTAAAGGGGAGGTTAGAGACAGGAGAAGGCAAGCAGGAAGCACGCTGGAGAGGGGGAAACAGGGCTGGTAAAGAAGGAAAAAAAAGGGAGGAAAAGAAAACCAGAAAGATCAAACCATCAGAAAAGAGAAAACTAAGGACAGCCAAAAGGGAAGAAGCAGGAAAGGGAGTCAAAATGCAAAGGAGAGAAAAAGCAGCAGCATAAAAGGTCAGAGGACGGCCTTAGAGAAAGCCATTCAGTCAGATATTTTGTGAGTGTATTTCTGTTTTACATGCTATATACAAATCATAAGAAGATGTCAGGGAAACATTAGCATTCAATCAGCAGATACTGCCCACCTCTCCCTCAGAGTTCTTCCTATGATTTAACGCGCCGGTACTCCGTCTCCTCCATTGTCTGGGCAAGTGGTCGATGAGGGAGGCAAAGCCCGCAGTCCGATTCCTAGCTGACGATCCCTCCCCACCAGCGATTCACATGCTCAAACAATATGAAAGCAGTAAGAGGCCAGACTCCAATTTGTATTCTTTGAAGCTAGGCAAACTGCTACTTACATTGATGGGGCAGGGGGGAATAACTTTCTGGAGCACAGCAAAAAGCGCCCAAGGGATAATTGCCAAAACCAGACAAAATAAGATACGCTGAGAAGTATGTCAAAACTTTCTTAGAAATGGTGTGTAAGAAGATCTCTTGCTGCATTATGCAATTCAGAAACTAGACAAAATGAGGTTTTCAGAAAGAACCAATTCTTCCTTCAGTCATTTTTTTTTTATACTTAGAATCAAACTGGCACATTATTGCTGAAAAGTGCTGCAGTTTCACACTGAGCACAAAGATGATCTGTACTGTAAGGAAAATACTGTTTCATCCAGATGTGAAATCCCTATTTTAACTCTTTATTCATACTTTCAAGAAAAAGATCTTAAGAAACATTTTCGAGCTGAGGAAATTTCATTGCTCAAACTAAAAGACGAAGAAAAATTAAACATTTACAACTCTACTTTAAGACCAGAAAAAATTTTAATTCATTTCAGAACACTAAAAAATGGGAGGGGGTGTCTGGGTCCTCAAAAAAAAAAAAAAAAAAGTGGCTTGACACAACCTGGGGCACAACATTGGTTCTCTAAGAGATCAGCATCTGCATGGTATGGACACCTGAAACTAGGTTTAAAAAAAAACAAAACGTGTTTCACAAATGATGAACATTTTTCTCCCAGCAAAGATCTTTATTTTCCTTTAAACACATTTGACCTGGCCCATTCCTGAAAAGTTCAATATCTCAGCCCATACAGTTGTGTTTATAAGTTTACAACTCCTAGCAGAATTTGTATGATGTATAGCATTTTAAGAAAACATGAGTGATCAGACACAATACATCTGTTATTTTTAAGGTGCTTCAAATTAAAACTGTTACGAATCAAACTAGCACAATCATTAAACAAACCATAGCAATAATTGGGCTAATAATATACACTCAAGTTGAGATAGCAATGAAGGATAGGTGTCCACACCTGTGCCTTGTCTGATTGTAATTAGTATCTGTGTATAAATAGTCGATGAGTTCCTTAGCTCTTGAGAAACATTTGTATATTTCTTCCAGGGCTGCATTGACTTTGATGGTTATTGAAGCATGGAGAAAGCTAAAGAATTGTCAAAGGATCTGCAAGCAAAAGTAGTTCTACTTTATAAATCAGGAAAAAGACAAAGATATCCAAAGATTTGAAAATGCCAATCAGTACTGTTCAAATTCTGATCAAGTGGAAAAATATGAGTTTTGTTAATACTAAGGTAGACTCAGAAAGATTTCAGACATAACTGCCAGGAAAATTTGCCAGGATGCAAAGAAAAACCCATAAGCAACTTCTACTGAAATACAGGCTTCTTTGAAATAAAGTGGTGTGGGTGTTTCAGCACCCAGAATAAGGAGATACTTGAACAAAAAATGGACTGCATGGTAGAGTTGCCAGAAAAAAAGTCATTGCTGCACCAACGCCACAAACAGCCCGTTTACAATACGCCAAACAGCACCTAAAGAAGCCTCAACACTTCTGGAACAAAATTTGGAGTGATGAGACCAAAATTGAACTTTATGGTCACAACCATAAAAGTTATGAAGAGAAGCACAGTACAGGGAATTTAGTCAAAATTAATGGCAAGATGAATGCAGCATCTTATCAGAAAATATCGGAGAAGAATTTGCATTCATCAGCCAGAAAGCTGCGCATGGGGCGCACATGGATTTTCCAACACGACAATGATCCAAAACATAAGGCCAAGTCGACCTTTCAGTGGCTGTAGCAGAAGAAAGTGGAGGTTATGGAGTGTCCAACACAGTCTCTTGACCTCAACATCATTGAGCCACTTTGGGGAGAACTCAAACATGCAGTTCATGCTAGACAACCAAAACATTTACAGGATCTGGAGGCTTTTAGCCAAGAGGAATATGCAGAATTACCACATGAGAAAATAAAGGGCCTCATTCACAACTATTGCAAAAGACTGCAAGCAGTCATTGATGTCACGATATTAAGAACTAAGGGTATGCAAACTTTTGAACAGGACTATTTTATTATTTTCCTTATTGCTAAGGTTTGTTTAATGATTGCACTATTCTGTGATGCATAATAGTATAATTTGAATCATATTAAAATGACAGATGTGTTATTTTTGTTAAAATGCTACATATCTTACAAATTCTGCCAGGAGTACGTAAACCTATAAGCACAACTGTATGCTCCTGTTCAAGGAGGATTACAGTTAAGAACATTGTTAGAAAAAGTTGTTGCATCCATCCCTGGAAATATTTCTTCTAATTCCTAAAAATATAATTTGTGCTAGGATACCTTATTGTTCAATCACTTTAACTATTGTAAAGAAAAAAAGGGATAGACCATAGTATAACCAATAGGTGTCTACAACTCCCTATCAATTCTATGAAAACTGCGTCAATGCAGAATTGTTATTGTAAAAATGTTTTAAAAATTCTTTAAGCTTTTCTCTTGGAATTCTCATAAGTCCCTGGGAGATTCAATGATCAAAACAAAGGTAAAATTAGGCTTCTTACCTGCTAATTTTCTTTTCTGGAGTCCTACCAGACCAGTCCAAATACCTGGGTTTTTCTTCTCTACCAGAAGAGAGAGAACAAAAGCTTCGCTGGAAGCAGGCATACAAGGCAGTGGCTGTGTGTCATCTACAGGCTTTGAGTTTTACCTTCTCAAAGTCAGCTCTTCTCATGAGCATGGGGAATACACCAGCAAACAAGAAAACTATTCACCTTTAGTGACCCTTAAACTGCTGAACACCCTATGAAGGAGTTCTAAAAACTCAAAGCCATGTATGCAAAATCTGACAGAAGAATATATACACAGAGGAGCAGGACAAAGGATGGGAATCTGGACTAGTCTGATAGGAATCTAGGAAAGAAGATTAGAAGGTAAGAAACCTAATTTTACCTTCCTTATCATCCATCCAGACCAGTCTAAATGCCTGGGATATATTCAATATCTACGAATCACACCAAACCTACAAACATATGTTTATAACGGTGAATAAATTATTTTGAAGTGCTTATAAAATATTTTTTGGAAGGATGATGAATGCTGTGTTATTGTGTGTTTTTGGAAGATCTTTTTGATCGAGCATGCTGGACCCCTGATGAAGGATGGTTTCCGAAACTTGGCCACGGCGGGAATATTAAGCAGCTAAGTAATAATAATAGTTCCGAGCAAGAAGTGGTGTTTACACATTCGGCAAGTCTGAAGTGATTTATGGAATTATAAAGTAGGGCGGTATACAGAATGTTGGAGATTAAAAATGATAAAAATGGAAGGATGGCAGTAAGTTGATGATTATAAGAATTATAGAGGTAACCTTTAAATGATATAATATATGAAACTACCATATGAAGCACTTCATAAGAATTTATTCACCATTATAAACGTATGTTTGTAGGTTTGGAGGATTAACCTACAATATTGGTCCATATTATTCGGTGTGGGATATAGTCAAGGCACCCTTAACCTGGGAGAAACCCTGAAAGTCCTGCTCTCAAGACGATTTCCTCAAACAAGACTGCATCCCGAGCCTGCATGTCCAGATGATAATGCCTGAAAAAAGAATGTAAGAGGGAGCAAATAACAGCTCTGCAAATCTCTTGTGCTGACACAGACACTGCCCACAACGTCTGGACCCTAGTGGAACGAGCACAAATACCATCTGGCACCACCAGACTTTTAGAAGAAGATGACCGCTAGTCAACAGCACATTTCCGGTTGATTAGCAGTGGTTATGGTGGCTTCATTTCCCAGTACTGACAGTATACTATATGGATGGTATGAACATGGAATCCATATGAATTGCTGCAAATAGGCAACCACCGGTATTCATTTTTCAAATCCTGCTCAAACAGCCCCTGAAGCAGCTCAGAATAGAGCAAAACGCGGCCTGAGTCGGGCTTTTTATGATGGTTTGTGCTAATAAAGTATCCTTGGGGGCGGATTTTCAGAGCCCTGCTCGCCGGTAAGCCTATTTTACATAGGCCTACCGGCGTGCGCAGAGCCCCGGGACTCGCGTAAGTCCCGGGGTTTTCGGAGGGGGCGTGTCGGGGGGGCGTGTCGGGGGCGGGCCCGAACCGCGCGGCGTTTCGGGAGCGTTCCGGGGGCGGGCCCGGGGGCGTGGCTACGGCCCGGGGTGGCCCGGGGGCGTGGCCGCGCCCTCCGGACCCACCCCCAGGTCGCGTCCCGGCGCGCAGGAGGCCTGCTGACGCGCGGGGATTTACGCCTCCCAGCGGGAGGCGTAAATCCCCCGACAAAGGTAAGGGGGGGGTTTAGACAGGGCCGGGCGGGTGGGTTAGGTAGGGGAAGGGAGGGGAAGGTGAGGGGAGGGCAAAGGAAAGTTCCCTCCGAGGCCGCTCCGATTTCGGAGCGGCCTTGGAGGGAATGGGGGTAGGCTGCGCGGCTCGGCACGCGCCGGCTATACAAAATCCATAGCCTTGCGTGCACCGATCCAGGTTTTTAGCAGATATGCGCGGCTCCGCGCGTATCTACTAAAATCCAGCGTACTTTTGTTTGCGCCTGGAGCGCAAACAAAAGTAGGCTATTCGCGCTCCTTTTAAAATCCGCCCCTTGGTGTTTACCGATCATCTTCTTCTTTTGGTCACTACTTGCAATATTGGATTGGTTTCCGGTTTGTTTCTTTGGACCACCAGACTTTTATACATGTATGCTGACACTACAGTTTCCGTAATATTCTGGGCAACTGTAGTCTTAGAAGCCTTCTGACCCTTCTTGCGACTGCTAAACAATACAAAGAAATGATCTGATAGACGAAACTCATTCGTCACTTTCAAATAGCACAACATTGTACTATGCACGTCCAGAACATGCAGATCTGGGCACTCAATGCTAGATCTCTGAACCCACCAACTGGTTCAGATGAAAAATTGAAATGATTTTAGGAAAAAAACGAAGGGGCCATTTGAATAGATAAGCCCTTCCTAAGTAATCCTCAAAAAAGGGTCTTCACAAGACAAGGTTTGAAGTTTTGAAACATGCCTAGCTTACCAAAATGCCACTAAAAACACTTTTCAGCATTAGGTCTTTAAGTGCTGCTCTTCAAAGGGGCTGAAAAGGATTTGCTGTCAATGCTCTTAACACTAGGTTAAGATTCCAACTGGGGATTAAATCCCTCACTGGAAGATGCAACTGTTTTAACTCCTCTTAGGAAATGAATCACATTTGGATGCAATATTAAAGAGATAACATGAATGTCCTTCCCTGTAATAAGCCAACGCCAACACATACACCTCGAGGGAATTCAGAGCAAGTTCTCTTTGCAAACCATTCTGCAAAAAGGAAAGAATGCTGGAAACAGACATCTGCAGAGGGAGGATTTCCTTTCCAGACTCTAACACAGGCTAAGGAGGTGGATCGCTTATATGCCTGAAGCAACATGGACACTATCTCTTCTAAATACCCTTTGCTCTTTAACCTTCTCCTCTCAAAAGTCAAGCCACGAGAAAAAAAGCAAACCTGGTGGTTGTAGACCACTAGGCCTGCCTCTGAATAAATTGCAACAGTCCTTACACTCTGAGGCAAATTAAATTTGCAAACTAAGGCCTCTTGGACCACTCTGGAGCTACAAGAACCACTAGTTCCCGATGCTTCTGAATCTTTTGCACTATGCAGCCTATTAAAGGCCAAGAGGGAAAAGCATAGAAGAGCTGAGTTTGAGGCCAGTCCAGAACTAGGGCATCCACTCCTGCCGAACCTGGCTCTTTCCTTTTGCTGAAAAAATGTGGACACCTGGCATTGACTGTTGTCACCATCAAATCAATCTGTGGGACTCTCCATGTGGTACAAAATAATGAGAATACCATTTCTAACAACTCCCACTCTCCAGAATCCAAAGGGTGCCTGCTCAGGTAATCCGCCTGAACATTCTCCACTTCGGCAATGTGCGCTGCAGAAATGCTAAGATATGTGCCTCTGCTTACCAGAACAAGAGCTTTGCTTCCACCAAGACCGTTGTACTCCTGGTCCCTCCTTGTCACTTCATACTACTGTAGCATTGTCCAAAAATACTCTTACTGCTTTTTCCCTTGGACCAGTGTGAGAAACTCCAACACCACAAAACTAAGATCTGCTACTGAATGGACATGCCTGAAGGAGTAGAGAGAATGAGATATGATTTAAGTAAACTTGGAGAGGTTGAACATTTGGCAGTTGAGATTCAATGCCAAGAAGTGCAAAGTCATGCATCTGGAGTGCAATAATCCAAAAGAGCAGAATGTGATGGGGGAGGGGGGCAGGAGGAGAAAAACTAATGTGCATGGACTGGGAGGGAGACCTTGGGTGATTGTGTCTGGCAATCTGAAGGAAGCAAATTAATGTGACAAGGTGGTAGCTAAAGCCAGAAGGATACTGGGATGCATAGAGAGGAATAACTAGAAGAAAAAAAAAAAGATGATATTGTCCTTGTACAGGCCATTGGTG
This sequence comes from Rhinatrema bivittatum, assembly GCF_901001135.1. Lineage (NCBI taxonomy): Eukaryota > Metazoa > Chordata > Amphibia > Gymnophiona > Rhinatrematidae > Rhinatrema > Rhinatrema bivittatum. Next base: position 294,944,758 of record NC_042616.1, read on the forward strand.
AGGCCTCATCTGGAGTACTGTACTCAGTTCTGGTGATCGCATCTCAAAAAGGATAGGGACAGAATGGAAAGAGTCCAGAGGAAAGTGACCATAATGGTGTGGTGTCTGTTTTGGAAGACCTATGAGGAAAGGCTGAAGGATCTACATATGTATACTTTGGAGGAGAGGAGAAGCAGGGAAGATATGCTACAGACCTTCAGATACTTGAAATGTATTAATGATGCATGAACATCAAACATTTTCCATTGGAAAGGAAACTATATGACTAGGAGGTCACAATATGAAACTTCAAAGGAGACAACTCAGAACAAATATCAGGAAATATTTTTTCTTGGAGGAGAGAATGGTGGATTCCTGGAATGCCCTCCCAAAAGGGGTGGGGAGGGCAAGAACAGTGGATGAATTTAAAAGGGCATGAGATAAACATTGCATATCCCTAAAAGACAGGATTATAATGAAGAAAATGGGTAACCTTTGTTTACTTTAGCTGTAACATTTCTGCATGGAGAGTAACCTGCACACCACAGTAGCTACTACTCTTAACAGAATGCATGGAAGTAATCTGCAAAATAAGGCAGTTGCTACCATAAGCCATTTGCTGAGCAGACTGAATGGACCATTTAGTCTTTATCTGCCATCATTGCTATGTTACTATGTTATCACTTTTTTGATCACTCTCATTTCCAGACAAATAATGAACCATGACTTCTTCACTGCACTCCAGAGGCCCTTTGCTGTCTGTCCTTGATAATGTACTCCCCAACCATTTAGATTTTCATCCATGGTAATTACCCTCTATTCTGTAATTTCTAGTTCCATCCCCCTGGACAAACTGGCTTCAAGAGCCACCAAGTCTCTTCTGGAGATAAAGTGGCAAACAAATCTCATAATCCTATGACTGTGGATTCCACCAAGAAAGAAGAGCTTCCTGCAATGGGTGCGTATGTGCCACTGCCTAAGGGACCAAGTCCAGAGTCAAAGCCATCGAGCCCAGAGCCTGAAGATAATCCCATGCTCTGGGCCCTGCCGTCTGGCGAAACTGCCTTATTTGACTCTGAAGTGTGTCCATCCTCTCTGTTGTGAGAAACACCTTCCCATGCAGAGTTTTGAACTGGGCTCCTAAATACTCCAAGATTTGAGAGGGCTGTAATTTGATCTTTTGAAAATTGATTACCCAACCTAGCTCCTGGGGTGGATAAATCACCCTGGAAGTGGACTGTCAAGCTTCATCTTCTGACTTCGCTCAAATTAACCAGTCATCTAGATACAAGTGTACCATAATCCCTTCCTTTCAAAGCGCTGCTGCTACCACCACCATTACCTTGAAGAAACTCTGGGGAGCGGTCGTGAGACAGAAATGTGGTGCTTGAAACTGAAATTACTTCCATAGGATCGCAAACCTTAAAAGGTTTTGATGTTCCCTCTGGAAGGGAATGAGAAAATGAGCCTTAATAAGATCTAATGATGGAAGAAACTTTCCTTGCTGAACAGCTACGATCACCAAACATAGCATTTCCATATGGAAATGAGGGACCTTCAAGGATGTGTAAGCATGTGCATAATTGAACTGAGATCTACAGCCATGCACACAAACTGAACCAAAAAGCAATACAAAGATGGAGTCTTCAGCCACATGATGATCTTAGCAACTTCATATGGGACTGTGATTCACACAGTAGCTGCAATTGCTCTTCCATATCAGACATTTGTCTGCACTTCTCAATATGCTGGGACACCAAGAACACAAGAACTGGGAACATGACCTTGGTGAAAATTTTGTTTCTAACTATGAAATGGGTATTGTTTAGCAAATGTCCGCTGATGAATTTCATTAGCCCACAGGGAGAATATTTATATGCATCTGGACTTAGACAACATCATAAGAACATAAATTGCCATGCTGGGTCAGACCATCAAGCCCAGCATCCTGTTTCCAACAGAGGCCAAACCAGGCTACAAGAACCTGGCAATTACCCAAACACTAAGAAGATCCCATGCTACTGATGCAATTAATAGCAGTGGCTATTCCCTAAGTACAATTGATTAATAGCCATTAATGGACTTCTCCTCCAAGAACTTATTCAAACCGTTTTTGAATCCAGCTACATTAACTGCACTAACCACATCCTCTGGCAACAAATTCCAGAGCTGTATTGTGCGTTGAGTGAAAAAGAATTTTCTCCGATTAGTCTTAAATGTGCTACTTGCTAACTTCATGGAATACCCCCATCATTTGCATTCCACCAATCCTGTGTCTTTAGACCAGTGTTTCTCAACCTATATTAACAAAAATTTTGTGTGGCACACCTGCCTTCATGGAGCAGGCAATGTAGACATGCAGATGATTCATATGGCCAGAAGAATAGCTAAGGAAACACTGAAAGACCTGCCAGTTTTTCTTTGAAATTTTAAAATAAAGAAGAGGACAGGGAGGGACCAAGACACACATGAATCCACACTAAGGACCAGTTCTCTCTACATAGAAGTGCAAGAGGTAGGAGAAGTCAGTGTGGCACAGGTAGCCAGCTCAGTTCGTTATCTTGGCTGCCACATGCGGTTGCCAGAGTTCCTCCACTGCTGCTGCTCCCTACACTCAGAATAAGTCACATCTAGTGCTCATTGCATGTTCTGCTTGTCTCAAAGCCCAGGAGAAAGACAGAGGCTGGAAGGACTCAAAGGAGGAAGCTCAGAAGGTGAAGATGTGTGCCAAACAAAGCAGGGCACTGCTATCCATACTCTGCATGGTGCTTATTAATTTCCATACTCCAGGGCTCATGCTGTAGCTAGGAAGGGGAGGCATGCATGACTATACATGTTCTAAGAAAGGAGCTTCTACATATTTAAGAACCATTGCTGGTGTATCTTGTTTCTGTGAGGTGCTGAGAACAAAACCCAGGTGATGGTCTGGATCTGAGAATCAGGCAGTGGTGACCTTTCCGGGCACACCTGATCAGGTTTGAAGGAACACCAGTGTGCCATGGTACAATGGTTGGGAAACACTGCTTTAGACGGTGGTACTATCCAATCAAGACCAATGTTGGATCCTATGGATCTGAATTTGCAATGAGATTATTAACAGAGAAAAGGACTCTAAATTATACAGACTGTGGATTATTACAAAACATTTTCTTAATGAGTTTTACTTCCAGAACTTTGACTGTTGCAGTTCACTACCCCTGTGAACCTGCAAGTATAAAACTAAGTTCTGTACTCAGCAAATCCTGCTCCATAACTTGAAAGCAGGTGTCTTGCCAACTTATCCCTAGAAAGAATTAAAGCTAAGAACTTTGTTACCCTGTTCCTAACATATATGGAGACGTTTATGAGACCTCTGGGTTCTCTTCCCTGTCATCCGCCTGCCCAGGGATTTGCTGGATTTTTCCTGTGGCATGTCAAGACAGGTCCTGGATTTTACCTCACCCTTAGCTGTGGTACTCTCCAACAGCTACGGGTGTGGTAAAACTGGCCAAATTAACTTTAAACTGGGGTAATTTGTTTGACATTGCACAATTGACAAGTGACTTGGAGATAACAGATGAGTTCTATTTTTTATAACAGTGCTTTGCTCTGTAAAAAAAAAAAAAACCCCTTGGTTTAAAACAAAAAAATATATCCGTACCATATTAAACCTTGTATACTTATGCTGCTACAATAAAACTCATTGATTACCTCATAAAAGTGTAAGCAATTGCTCCCTTAAAACTAATGAATTTGTGTCATCAGATTATTAGTGAAATCTTTTAATCTGCTGTAGCCACTATCTACCCTACACATGCATTTACTTTCTTCAGATCTAAAATAGGCCTTATTATGCCTTCCTTCTTTGGGCCCACGAAGTATACGGAGTTTCGACCCCAACTGAAGGACTGCTGCCAACTAAAGAAGACAGCCCAGAGTAGCTCGCACCACCTCCCTCCGGGGAGACAAAGAATGCATCCACTACTGGCTGAGCTAATGCATAGCTTTCCCTTATGACTGATAGAACCCACTGACCTGTCATAATAGACATTATTTAGTAAGCTGCACTGCTCCTATTATGAAATATCTTATAATAAAAAAGACAAGATTTTTCTTATTGGCTGTTGGTATTCAATGCTTACTAGTACCCCTTACATGTTTGGCAAACCAGATATGACATGGAATGAGAAAGTGGTTCAGCTTTAGCCCCAATTTGGTAAAAAAAAAAAAATAGATCTTTTCCTTTCCCTTTGCTTGGGGGCCTCCTGTTTATCTCTCTCCCCAAGAGGGAAACCCTCTCATTTGGGCTTTTTGTAACATACCAACAGCAGAGTGAAATTTGACTTTTACATTTTAGAAATTTCAGGTTTACCCCAAGGACACAGGCAAACTCCCCTAGTAGATCCAGAGTGTGTACAGGATCAATATCCAGGGCTTGGGGGAGAGATTCCACTGCGGGGTCAGTTGGCGACATTTTACCTCTGGATATTGAGAAGACATGATTGGGTGAGTCTTGGCTTACGGAGCACGTGGGTACCTCAGCAGTGCATGGCCTAGCAAACTATTCACCTCCATGGTGCTGGAAGGAGATTTCAGACTTGTAATAGTGGTGTGAACCTCAGGGTTAAAGTAACAGTGCTAGTGCTTTGGGATGTCCAGTGTGAATGTATGCTTGAGAGTGATTATTACATGTTTGTTTTTCCGGAATGTATAACAACTTTAAATATTGGGTAATACATGATTGGGCCAATTTTGTCTAACTGTTTTTTTTGAAGTCTTGGCTTTTCTTCCTGTCTGCTCTAGTAGTTGTGAAAACCTTATTGCATGGAGAGCAGGGTTCTTCTCATGGAATCATGCCTGCGGGAACAAGGTTTTTTTTTGTCTGTTCTTGTTGGCTTGGTTCAATGTTACCTTGTGTGTCTTTCCCTCCCTCCCTTTCTTCCTCATGTGTATTGAGAGTGCCCACGCTAGCAAAACTGCCAATCTGCAGCACAGGTGATGCTTAGAAAAAAAAAAAGTGGTGTGATAAGAGTATCTGTAAATGGAGATGGATTTTTTTTTTTTAATTCTGTTTATTAGCATGACAAGAGCATAATAACAAAAAAGAAGGTGGTATACAGTTGTACACCAATTAACAAAAAGAATGAACAGTATTAACGCACAAGCACAAGTAAGAACAATGGTGTTCTCAATTTTCCTTCTGTATATCCCTTACCCAATTCCCTCCCATCTTCCCTAACCAATCCTACACTCTACACATACACACACACAACAGCCACTCTCCAAACCATCTAAGCCACCCTGCAATGGGCAGATTAAGGCAGACTAATCACTCTATAGTGTAACCCAGTACATGTAAAGTTGATTTCTTAATGTCATACAGACGACCCTAAAATTTCCCTTATGCCACCAAATAATCCTTATGAGGCTTACAGGACATGATATGTGGCTTATATGCTCCATTTATTAAAACCATTTTCTCTTGCCAAATCAAATAAGGAGACTGATTTTCTTCAATTCAGAATTGCAAGATATTTTTCTTTGCCAGGAGCAATCCCAATTTAAGAAATTGCTTGTTACCAGCAGACAGAGAAAAATGAATGTAGGTCCCCCTAAGGCAAAATATCTCCCTGAAAGAGTAGTGACATTCTAATACATTGGTGTTTAACAGAGGATATAATTCCAAAACTGAAAATTCCTATGGCAGAGAAGAAATAAGTGTTTTGTTCTTTCTTACATTTATGACAGGTACCAGTATCATAGGGGTGTGCATTCGTTTTGAACGCATATGTAAAACGCAACGTAATTTTTTTTTTTAACTTAAAAAAGTGATGAGGCGAAAACGATCGGATTTCCAACTTATTCAACATAGCTATGTTGAATACGTTGGAAATCGCGATTGTTGATCCTAAATAAAAATTTAAACCCCTCACCCTCCTTAATCCCCCCCCAAGACTTACCAAAACTCCCTGGTGGTCCAGCGGAGAGTCAGGACGCAATTTCTGTATTCCTTTGCGAGGAGCACGTGACGGCGTCACGTCGGAGTGACGCCGACGTCACGTGATTCCCCGCGCGTTGGCCAGCTTGGGGGTCCCCCCCAAGCTGGCCAAAAGTTCCGGTTGTGTCCAACGAGGGTCCCGGAGCGAACGCGCGGGGAATCACGTGACGCCGACGTCACGTGCTCCTCGCAAAGGAATACAGAAATGGCGTCCTGACTCTCCGCTGGACCACCAGGGAGTTTTGGTAAGTCTTGGGGGGGGATTAAGGAGGGTGAGGGGTTTAAATTTTTATTTAGGGAATCGGTGCATGTATGGACATAGACTCAACTTATGGAATTCTACATATGTCCATATTGACCGAAATTGACCCCCCCTTTCGACTTATGGACTTATGAACATAAACTTTTTGTCTGCACATCCCTACAGTATCAATCAGCCCCATTTTTTCCGTTTCACACTATCTATATAGGAATAATGTAGTAGTATTTTATATTGCATTTCTTTGAGATTTATATCAGTAGGTACTTTATGTGCTTCTACAAACATTGTACTAATATCATCCCATTTATTGGAGAGCCCAGTTCACCCTGCCAATAAGTAGCTAATGGTTCTAGACAAATTGCAGTATGCTCTCATTGGCACCATCCAGATACAGATTTTTTTCCTCCCCAATACTCTCCATAACATCTAACAACTGTGCTTTTTTTAAAATTCAAGGAACTGACAGCTTGAGAGAGAAGACATAGTGGCGAAGCTACAAAAAAAGCAAACAAAATGTTTCTGAGAAAGTGCAGTTTTTTTACCTGTAACCGGTGTTCTCCTAGGACAGCAGGATGTTAGTTAGCAGGATGGATGACATCATCCAATGGAGCCCATCATGGAAAACTTTTGTCGAAGCTTTGACCAGCACACTGAGCATACCCAGCATGCTGCTAGCCGCACGTCCACGCAAAATCCTCCTTCAGTCTCGTAACAAAGAGAAAAATACAAGCGATAAATAAAACAAACCGAAAGAGAACCCACCCCATGAGGAGGCAGGCGGAATTCCTGAGGACTAACATCCTGCTATCCTAGGAGAACACCTGTTACAGGTAAGCAACTGTGCTTTCTCCTAGGACAAGCAAGGATGGTGGTCCTCACATATGGATGAATACCAAGCTCCAGACTGTCCCCATGAACTGGAGATACCAGCAGCGACCGAACAAGGTGCCAACAGGCACAACACAACAGAGGAACTGTAGGCTAGCAGGGGACTGTCTGGTTCCCGCAGAAGCATGAAGAATGTGGGTTCAAGTCTGGAACAGGTTATGCAGGACAGATTGACTGAAGGCACTGTCATGGTGGCCACTTTGTCCAGGCAGTAGTGGGCTGCAAACGTGTGAAGAGAGTTCCAGATGGAGGCCCGGCAAATCTCAATGATGGAGACTGCACTTAAGTGTGCCATCGATGTCGCCATAGCCCACACAGAGTGAGCCTTCACTCTGCTGGCCAACAGGCGGCTTGCTTGTGCATAGCAAAAGGTAATGCAATCTGTCAGACAGTTTTGACAAGGTCTGTTTACCCACCGCCATTCCCAGCCTGTTGGAATCAAAGGACACAAAAAGAGGTGGGTAGACTGTCTATGGCCTGCAGTGCGATCCAGGTAGAAGGCCAAGGCCCTTGTACAATCCAAGGTATGGAGAGTTGCTCCCCTGGGTGGGAATGAGGTCTCAGAAAAAAGATGGAATGATTGAGATGGAAATCAGTCATGACCTTGGGCAGAAACTTAGGATGCATACGTAGGACCACGCGATCATGGAAGAACTTGGTGTATGGAGCGTATGTGACCAACGCCTGAAGCTCGATGACCCTACGAGCCAAAGTGATCACCACCAGGAATATGACTTTCCAGGTGAGGAACCTCAGGTCACAGGACTGCAGCAGTTCAAAAGGAGGGCGATAGAGCCACGCCAGGACCACGTTGAGATCCCAGGCCACGGGGGCGGGGGGCTTTAGCTGGAGGAGGCCCTGCATGAAGTGGCCTCCTAAGGGCTGGACCGAAATCAACGCACCAGCAACCCCTCGATGATTCACGCTGACCTCACACTGAGGTGCACCCTGACCGAGCTTGTCTGAATTCCAGACTCAGACAGATGCCAGAGTTAGTCCAACAGCCAGGGAAGGGGGCATGAGAAAGGATCCAAATCATGACCCGAAAACCAAATGGAGAATCTTTTCCACTTCAAGCTGTAGGACTTCCTGGTGGAAGGCCTTTGAGATGCCACTAGGACCTGGGAGACACAGTTCTAGAGCCCCAAGGCCAAACAGGGGGCTTCAGCTGGAGGAGGCCCCACGAAGCAGCCCACTAAAGGTTGGACTGAAATGGGCGTGCCAGCGACACTTCGATGGTATCCGCTGACAGCGCTGAGGTGCACTCTGACTGAGCTAGTCTGAAGCCCAGACTCAGGCAGATGCCACAGGTAGTCCAACAGCCGAGGGAGGGGGTATGAGTAAGGGTCCAAATCAAGGCCCTCACACCAAACAGAAAACCTTTTCCACTTCAAGCTGTAGGACTTCCTGGTGGAGGGCTTCCGGGATGCCACCAGGACCTGGGAGACAGTCAGAGAGCTCCAGAGGCTGGAGGACTACACACTCAACATCCAAAGCGCAAGGTGCCCTGATTCTGCAAGATGAGATTGGGCACTATCCTCAGCCAAATGAGTGTCCGCACTGACAGGTCCTGCAGAAGCAGAAACCAGACCTGTCGTGGCTAAGCAGGTGCCATGAGTATCATGGACCCCTTGTCCTGCTGAAACTTCAGCAGAGTCCTCAAGAAGAGCAGCAGAGGAGAGGTACGCGTATAACAGGCCCTTCCCCCAGTGGAGGGAGAAGGCATCGCAGGCCAGGTGGTTGTCCCCCGATACCAGGAAGCAATACCTGCTCACCTTGTGGTTGTGAGGGAAGGCAAAGAGATCCACATCCGGCATACTCCACGGGCAAAACAGTGCCGTCACCAACTCCGGGTTGAGGGACCACTCTTGCGGCTGGAAAGAGCAGCTCAAACGATCCGCCAGTACATAGAGATAACCCAGCAGTTGCTCGCAGAGACATACCCTGTGAAAGGGCCCAGGTCCATACTTGCACTGCCTCGTGGCGGAGGAGGAACGAACCCATGCCACCCTGCTTGTTGACACACCACACTGAAACTTGGTTGTCCGTCTGAATTAGGGCGTTCTTGGACGACAACAGGTTTCTGAATGCCCACATGGCATACAGAATTGCTCGCAGCTCCAGGAAGTTTATCTGAGAGCAGGCCTCCGAGGCAGTCCAGAGACCTTGCTTGTGGATACTATTCACATTGGCTCCCCAGCTGTGAGGGGAAGCATCTGTGGTGAGAGTCACCTGAGGCGGAGAGGGTGGGAAGAGAAGTCCTCTTTCTAGGTTGGAAAGATCTTCCCATCAGGATAGACATGCCCTGAGAAGGTCCACGACAGACGCGTGCCTCGAGATCCTGGGAAGCCTGCTTCCACTGAGACCGTAGAATTCATTGGGCTCTCCTCATGCAGAGGTGAGCCAGAGGGGTCACATGGACAGAGGCTGCCATGTGGACTAGCAGATGGAGCAGGTGTTGAGCCAGCACCCTCCAGCTCTTTCTGTCAAGGGTAGCCAGTGAAAGCACCCGGTCTTGGGGCAAAAAAGCCTTCACCTGCACAGAGTCCAGCCTGGTTCCTATGAAATCCAGCTGAGGAGACGGGCAGAGATGAGACTTGGGGAAATTTATAACAAACCCCACTGCCTGCATCTCCACCATCAAGACCAGAGAATGTAGGGAGCGGGAGCCGCTCTTGACCAGCCGTTCGTCCAGGTAAGGGAACACTTGAACAGAATGACGCCTGAGGTAGGCGGCCACCACTGCTAGGCATTTGGTGAAAAAGCAGGGGGCTGATGCCAGCCCAAAGGGCAGCACTTTGTACTGGTAATGTGCTTTCCCCACTACCAAGCAGAGGTACTTCCAGTGGCTGGGGACAATCGCAATGTGTGCGCAAGCCTCCTTGAGGTTGAGGGAGCAAAGTCAGTCTCCTCTTTGGAGAAGCGGGATCATCATGCTCAGAGAGACCATCTTGAACTTTTCTCTAACGAGAAACTTGTTCAACGCCTAGAGGTAGAGAATGGGGTGCAATTTATTTATTTTTATTTATTTTAAAACTTTTCTATACCGTCGTTTAGTGATATACCATCACAACTGTTTACAAATAGGCACATAAATAAATTTGAAATAGATTTTACTTTAAACAGTGGGTGCCAAAGTTGTTCAGATACATGATTCAAAATATTATAAGCTATATGTAGTGTGTATTGAAGTTCCCTTAATAGGCTATCCATATATGCGATATACTGTAATTCTTTAACTTAAAACTTAAGTGTGATAAAAATAAAGGTAAAGAATGCATATATGTTACCTGGTGACTTTGCCTATCTACCATTCCTTTAGAATGAGGAAATACTTTGAATAGAACCCTTGGCCCTGCTGATGGTGAGGGACTGGTTCCACCATGCCCACCACGAGGAGGGTAGTGAGTTCCATCTGAAGTATGACCTGTTGGGTGGATGAACCCCATCCTCGATGGACATGGGGGAGAGGTCTCTGGAAGCTGGCTGAAGTTCAGATGGTATCCCTGACTGACTATAATGAGGACCCAACAGTCTGACGTGATCTTCTCCCAGGGTTGGGCAAAGCCTAATAGCCTGCCCCTGACTGGGGGATCCGGTGTCCAGGGTACGGTCAACTGACCTTTTCTCCCTCGCCACCAATCAAAAGCTTGTAGCCAGGGCTGGCTGGGGCCTGGGTGCTCGCTGTTGATGAGGATGGCCCCTGTAACTGGAAAGTGACATACGAGCCTGGGAGGCTAAAGGATAATATTTCCTCTGCCAGTAAAAGGGCTCCCGGGAACCCGGCCTAGAAGATTTCCTGGCCGAGGACAGGCCTTCAGGGGCACTATCAGACTGGTGCTGAAGGGTATCATGATGGTCTTTGTCCCTAAAGAGGTTTTCACCTGTGCAGGGGAGGTCGGCCAGCCGATCCTGAACCTCCAGTCGGAGCTCAGAGGCCCAGAGCCATGCCATTCTCCTGGCACCGATGACAACCGCCGCTACATGGGCTGCCTTCTCTAAAATGTCGTACATGGAACACAACTCATGTTTTCCCACTTTGAGACCCAGCATGGCAATGGCCGAGAGGGCCTCTTGCTGCTGTTGAGGTAGGCCTTCAGCAAAGTACTGGACCCTTTTCCAGAGATTGCAGTTATACTGGGTCACTTAAAGCTGGTAGGCGGCAATGTGGACCACCAGCATGGCTCCCTGGAAGAATTTCCTGCCCAGGGCATAGAGTTCCCTGTGCTCACGACCTGGAGGGGCAGAGACATGGGTGCGAGAGCGCCAGGCCTTTTTTAAGGCAGACTCCACGACCACTGACTGGTGGGGGAGGTGCCACTTCTCAAACCCCACAGCCTGCTACATCAAGTAGGTGGCATCAGCCTTCCAAGTGACGGGGGAGATAGAAATGGGGTGCTCCCACATGCAGAGAAGGAGGTCCTTACAAATATCATGGTTAGGAACTGCCACGATTTCCTTAAGAGCGTCGACAAACTGGAATACTTCCAGCATCTTATGTCACGTATCCTCCTCTGAAAGGAGCTGAAAGGGAATGGCTTCAACCATTGCCCTGACAAACCCTGCAAAAGGCAAATCCTTAGGGGGCAACCGGCCTTGCTCCTCTGGAGGACAGGGCTCTGAAAGGGGATCGTCTGAATAATCAGAGGACGAGTCTGTGGAGTCATCATGCCAAGGGTCGTAAGGGCCCTCTCACTGGGACCACAGCATGCGAGGGCGAGTCTGTGAGGGGTATCAACCCTGGGCTCGGATGACTTCGGAGGACTCGAGGGGACCGCAGGCATAGACAGTTTCCCTGGCATCGAGGGGACCAAAGGCCATGGCAGGCTGGAGGGACCCAGCACAGAATCGAGGAAACGTGGTCTGGGAAGCACGGAACCAGCCATATCTTCCTCCTCCTCATACCTGAGAATCGGGATTGCTCCGGTGGGGGGCATCGGTGGCCGCTGCGAAACACAGGGTCCCTCGGGCAATTGTTGCATCGGGAGGGCACCCGGTAGGAAGTCCAGATGCTCCAGCAGGGGTGCTAGTATTGAGGACGGAAGCTTGGGCACTGGTATGGGAGCCAGTGGCACTGGCAGCTCAACACTCTGGAGCACTTTGAGCACCGTGGACTGCACCCTGCAGTCCAGTTCCTCCTGAAAGTCCGGAGTACTCAGGTCTGATGGAGGGGGATGCGGTGATACCGGCTCTTCCTCGGATCTCCGAGGCAGCATGGTACCCAGCACCAGTGTAGAACGCCAAGGACTACCAGGGGCATTGGAGGACAAGGCCTCGGCAGGTGTCGTTTCAAAGGCAGCTCGGCAGGCACCGATGCTGTGCCAAAACCGGTGCCATGCGTCGATGGCAACCAGTGGCAGTGCTTATGGGATCTTCTCCGGTGCTCGGCCCGGTCTTTCCCTGGTGCCGAGGAAGCATAAGATCCCGATGTCCGGGAGAGCGGAGAGACCGATGATCTGTCACTGTCTCTTCAATCCTTGGAGGTTCTAGCAAGAGGGATAAGCCAGGGAAAGTGTATCCAAAGTTCCCGCGACCTCTTGGCGTCGATGGCACCGACGCAGGAGTAGAAGGAGCAGACTTTGGAGGCCCAAAAAAGGTTTCTCCAACTTATCTAGGCATGCCTGACGCCTTTTGGGGATCATCTGATCACACAGATGGCACCCACGGTCGTTGTGCGAGGCCCCCAGGCAGAAGATGCAAACCTCATATGGATCCTACCAGATCGGGGAGGCACCGACCGCGAAGGGGGACCAGACGTAGAAAAACAGCAAGAATGTGAAACTTGCTCGGAAAAAACAAGAAACTGAAGAGCTCCATGACCGAGAGACAACTGCACCGCAGAAAAGGAGAGACTGAAGGGGGACCTCATGTGGACGTGTGGATAGCAGCATGCTGGGCATGCTCAGAGTGCTGGTCAAAGCTTCTAGAAACTCTGACAAAAGTTTTCCGGGCAGGGCTCCATCAGATGATGTCACTCACATGTGAGGATTACCATCCTGTTTGTCCTAGGAGAATGGCAATTACTACCATAAGAAACTTACTGGGCAGACGATAAACCATTTTGTCTTTTTTTGACATCTATACTATGTTATTATGTTAAAAATAGAACTGGGACCTCCTAAGTATTGTGCCTGAACTGGTTTAGAGGGTTAGGAAAGAAAATGATGAGCATAATTGTCATTACTGCAGTTACATTAATTTTCTTTACTGCCATATGCCCTGGCTATTAATGTGATAAATTCCTACTGTAAGTCCATAACCAGTCAGTTTCTACAGTGGTATCAACTCCCATGCTTTAGAAAGCTGATCAAGACCTGGCTCTTTGAAGCAGTTTCTCTCTTCAATTGACAACATGAACCTATTAAAAGTTCAGCATCTAACCTTACCCATTAGATACGCTCCAGTCTATTAAATTGTCTCTCTTTTATATCAAGTGTTCTTGCAAACTGTATCTGACTTCTACTAAACTACTGTAACATACTTTGAACTCTCCTATTGGAGAAGCATGCCATACATAAACAGTTTGACTAATCTTTGTGTCATGTCAATCACTATGACAGGGAAAAGAAAATTTATAAGGGAGAGGCTACAGACGGATTACTAAAGCAAGAGATATACACTTACAATAGCCCACTATTTGCAACAGATTTACTAATTATGCAGGGGTTGGATAGCAGTACGCACAAATATATTAAAGCTGTTCCTTTCTGATTTATGTTGGATTGGGGGGGGGGGGGGGGTTCCCATAGACTTGGGGAAGCAATGTTATCAATTTATAGTGTGATCTGCTTTGGACAAATGCCTATATCTGGAAACCAGTGGAATATAAGCTTTTTAAATAAAATAAATGATTGCAAGATAACATCCCTAATTCAAAATGGCAGGTAAAAATGTTCCCCTCCCTACTTCCGAGGTAAATATCTTGGGAAAATGACAGCAACAGAGCCTTGAAACAAACTGAACAAAAACTGAGGTCTGTGAAAGTATTTTAATGGCACAGATTTAGAATACCTAGCTACCATATAAGTATAGGCAAAGTTTAAAATTAAAATCCTAGGAAAATTAATTTTATTTTCATACAAAAACATCATTTACAAGGACAAGTCACCAAAATATTCCTTTAGTAAAAGATATATTTGGACAATATTTCAATATATGAACAATATTTTCCCTCATATTATGGTCCATTTCACACCAGACTGTCTTTTGTGTTTCAGTTTTGAAGACAGATAATATAGCTTTCTCCAGAGTAACAATTTTGGACAAAATACAGAAAACCTTTGATGTGAACTTATGCACCCAGTGCCAGATGACACTGTCACCAATTTTTGATGATTTATTTATTTGATCCAATACATGCTCTGCAGTCAGCCGACTGAAAGATCTACAGGATTATCAGCCTGGAGAGTTCAGGGTCCACATTGGTGCAATTTCTGAAGATATGTGAACAGCAGCAAGTTAAAACCATCCAACATTCATAATTCTGGTGCGCAAATGAGAAGAAAAATGGAATAGTCTTCTGTAGTGATTCTGTTATACTGTGTTCCAATGAAATATATCTCAATCACATCAAGATATGTATTCCAACATTGAAATGTCTTGGACTAGAGTGAGCTGTGATTGACAAACTTATGAAATCGCCCCACTAAGGATTTCATTTTCTCCAACACAATTGGTAGCTCTCTTAGCTACTTCCTTAGCATTTCTGTTGTCAAGTTCTTTGAATGTTTGTAGATTATGAAATATGTTATATGACTGCATCTTGGGTTTCAAGAAAAAAGATTTTCAACTCAATTGCATCATCATTTTGGCTAGCAATTTAAGTGCCATTTTAACTCTATTGTACTGATTGTCACTATAAACTAAGAAAAACGTGTTATATCTAACAATTTGTTTCAGTTAGAACATGTTCTGCATTGCTTCCTTGTATATATCTTCGTAAAACAGAAAAAATAGTTTGATCATGTGTTATATGCTCAAAATTTAGGACCAGGTCTTGAAATTCATCAGACTGAAGTAGTTAAATATTCTTAGCGATTTTAGAAATATTTTCATCACATCTCCATCTTCCTAAATAACTTGACCATAGATATCAAACATTCTTCAATGTTGTATAAATTACATCATATCTATTTGAAGATGCTGAGGGGATCTAACTAATGAAAACCATTACATTATGATACTGTCTGATCATTAACCGCAGAGGACATTTCCATAAATAATCTAAAAGTCATATTCATCCATATCACTACCAACATTATATCCAGATAGCATTTTGATAATGAGTTAGATTCAACTGTCATATGCTTGGTACACTTCAGGTAATGTCTGTTTCCTTGTGGTCTGAATATAGACTCACAACTTGTCAATCCAATGTGTCATACCCAAAACCTAAAATTATTGTATCTGTGCTGGGGTCAATAGGTTAGGTATTAACTCATCTTACCACTTTTCATTGATATGCAAACATTGTTGAGATGTGCAATGTGCTCTCAACCATCGTCTTTTCTTTGAAGTCATCATTGGCACAAATACACAAGGAACAATATTCGATGAGAGTGGTACACGTCCATCAATATTTTTGTCAGCAATGTACCTGTCATACATTGCAACCAGTCTTTCCAAAGTAGCATAGCTAACACAACAATCAGGATGACTCAGCAACTATAAATTTCTTTGAACATGTCAGAGAGAGAGTTCACAACTTTGGCTAAACAGAATATGTCTAGGGGTTTTTCATTGTTTATTTGAATAAACTAAAAAATCTCAAAAGATTCTTACAACATTCAGAAGAAAATTTTTAAAATGTTTTATTTTATAGTGCAATTGCAAAAAGGTGCTAGAGCTTGCTGCCAGATGGATGTAAGAGATCTGCTCTTTCAGGACCACCATAAAAACCAGTACACCCTGCAAGTAAAATGGCTGACTCTTCCAAATACTTATCCAAAAAGAACTGTCATGGTAAGTGGTAAACAATGTGTAGAGAGAGACGAAGAAATGGCAGAAATACTAAACGAATACTTCAGTTCGGTGTTCACTAAAGAGGACCCAGGAGAAGGACCATCGCTAATTAACAAGAAACTGGAGGGGAGTGGAGTAGATGTAACTCCGTTTACAGTGGAGAATGTGTGGGAAGAGCTGGGAAAACTGAAAGTGGACAAAGCCATGGGGCCTGATGAGGTTCATCCCAGAGGATGCTCAGAGATGTGCTGGTGGATCCGCTGCGTGACCTGTTCAATAGCTCACTAGAAACAGGAGTGGTGCCGAGTGATTGGAGAAGAGCGGTGGTGGTCCCGCTTCACAAGAGTGGGAGCAGAGAGGAGGCTGGAAACTACAGGCCGGTTAGCCTCACCTCAGTGGTGGGAAAATTGATGGAGTCACTGCTGAAAGAAAGAATAGTGAACTATCTACAGTCTGAAGAATTGCTGGACCAAAGGCAGCATGGATTCACCAGGGGAAGATCCTGACAGACAAATCTGATTGCCTTTTTCGACTGGGTGACTAGGGAATTGGATCAAGGAAGAGCACTTGATGTCATCTACTTGGATTTCAGCAAGGCTTTTGATATGGTCCCGCTCAGGAGGCTGGTGAATAAAATGAGAAGCTTAGGAGTGAGTGCCGAGGTGGTGGCCTGGATTGCAAACTGGTTGATGCACAGACGACAATGTGTGATGATAAATGGAACTTACTCTGAAGAGAGAGAGGTGTTAAGCGGAGTGCCACAAGGATCAGTGTTCAATATCTATGTGAGCGACATAGTGGACGAGTTAGAAGGTAAGATTTGTATGTTTGCGGATGACACTAAGATCTGCAACAGAGTGGACATGCCGGAAGGAGTGAAGAGAATGAGAAGGGATTTAAGGAAGCTGGAAGAGTGGCTGAGATTCAATGCCAAGAAGTGCAGAGTCATGCATACGGGGTGTGGAAATCCAAAAGAACTGTATTCGATGGAGGGTGAAGGGCTGATGTGCACGGATGAGGAGAAAGACCTAGGGATGATAGTGTCTAACAATCTGAAGTTGGCGAAACAATGTGACAAGGCAATAGCTAAAGCCAGAAGAATGCTGGGCTGCATAGAGAGAGGAATATCGAGTAAGAAAAGGGAAGTGATTATCCCCTTGTACAGGTCCTTGGTGAGGCCTCACCTGGAGTACTATATTCAGTTCTGGAGACCGTATCTCTGAAGGGACAGAGACAGGATGGAGGCGGTCCAGAGAAGGACGATCAAAAAGGTGGATGGTCTTCATCGAATGTCTTATGAGGAGAGACTGAAGAATCTAAATATGTACACCCTGGAGGAAAGGAGGAGCAGGGGTGATATGATACAGACTTTCAGATACTTGAAAGTTTTAATGATCCAAAGTTAACGACAAACCTTTTCTGTCGGAAAAAAATCAGCAGAACCAGGGGTCACGATTTAAAACTCCAGGGAGGAAGACTCAGAACCAACGTCAGGAAGTATTTTGTCAAGGAGAGGGTAGTGGATGCCTGGAATGCCCTTCCAGAGGAAGTGGTGAAGACCAGAACTGTGAAGGACTTCAAAGAGGCGTGGGATAAACACTGTGGATCCATAAACTCTAGAGGATGTGAATGAAGAGTGGGTGGCTCGTGGAAATGACGGCTACTACCTGGAGATAATACCCTTATTCAATAAACATACACACGGTTAATGCGACTCCAACATTGCTCTAAGCTGCAACGGCAAGAGGTAATGTGGAAAAAAGGATTTCCATTCACAAAAAAAGCGGGGGAGTAGCTTGCTTGTTACGGCGGTTACTACCCCAAGCCAATAAGCCTAATACTTCACTTTCAATGCATATCCAGCATAGCTCTCTGCTTCAATGGCAGGGGAGAAGGACTGATACTTCACGCATATCCAGCGTAGCTCCCTGCTTCAACGGCAGGGGAGAAAGTTTGAATCTTCACTTTCAATGCATATCCAGCAAAGCTCTCTGCTTCAATGGCAGGGGGGAATGAAGAAAAGTGGATCTATATACAGACAACCACCAACAAGGACTGAATTACATAGTCTGGGTAAACAAATAAGCATGGGTGTAACTTGCTTATTGCAGCGGTTACTACCCCTAACTAATTAAGCTAGATATTTCATTTAGATGCAGTTCCAACACTGCTCTCTACATTAATGGCGGGGGTGGAAGGGAAATAGAACCAAAAGGTTACTAAAGGCCAAGAGTAACAGATAAGTATGAGAAAAAAAAAAAAAAAAAAAGAGTGCGAAAGCTTGCTGGGCAGACTGGATGGGCCGTTTGGTCTTCTTCTGCCATCATTTCTATGTTTCTATAATATAGAAGTAGTTTTGACAACATCACATGGAGTTATACATTCCAAAATAGGCCCCCTCAAACACCACAGAAAATGGCTGGACACATACTGTGGGAAAGAGTCTTGAGGTCTTAAAAGTCTCTGCACAAAAAAGAATGATGTTTCTGACAATACAAGACCAACTAGGAAATGTGAAAGCAAGATGTGGACTATCCTCTCCAGCAAGGATGTAAGCCAATGAATAAAAAACAAAAAACAAAATGGAGACTGGGAGATTCATATGTATTAAAGGAAGCAAAAGGAGAATACTAGAGTGAAAGAGTTTTATGCCATTATTTCTTCCTAACTAAAAGTCTGTGTTTTTTTATTTGCATTATTATAAATTGCAGTGAATATTAAATGAGGTACTTAGGAAAAGTTAGTGAGCTGGTTCATGTGAAGACTGTATAGCTGGAGATTTTCAGGTTCATAAGCAGATTTGTTACCAGGAAACCTGAGAGACAATTTACTGTATAAACAAAATAGAGTCCTATAGTGTCTCTATGCAATATGAAAAATCTTCCAGAGATGCCTTGTTAAATATTGTATATCGAACATATAAAGAATAAGTCGTAGCAAAATCTGTATAGAAATCTTGTAGATATGTGCTGATAGATACACAACTTTAAATGTTAAGCAATGAGGTTTGCCAACAACCTATGGCTTTGATAATATGTAAATGAAGATATGAGTTCATGGAATAACAGATTGTCCAAAGAGTATATTTTTTACATTTTATGTATGAGATCATGTGCACTGATTTAAGAGTGGTTTAATGGGGGTAAATTGTTCTGAAAGCTTGGTGTTTACATGCACAGAAACAGGCAGCAATTGGAAACTATAGACAAATAGTGAATCTGATGGGGACTGAGAACTACTGTATATGTGACTAAATATAAAAACAAGATGATAATCCAGCTGATTTGCATAGGCTTCCAGAAATCTCCAGGGAAATGGAACAAATGTGGAGTAGCAATTTTTCTTACAACTATTAGTCATCATCTTTTGATTTCAAATATAACCCATTGATCTTTATTAATAATCAAGGCTTTATCTAACAATCTGGAAGAGAGAGTTTTAAAAAGGCATGAAGTTGTAGGGACCCTATATGGAAGTATGTTCTACATTAAAGCAGTTATTAAAATGTATGTATGGCACTTAAAAATAACATAAGAGGGATGACATTAGGCAGACTGTAAATTTAATCTAGGTAATTCTTGGAGATACATAACGAAATATCCTTAATGTTTACAGAGGTTAACTGAATGTAGAACGTTAGATACTGAGACATGTTGAAACGCTGGGATCTGAAAGACTGCTACAGTTTTGATATGAAGTTTACAATGGTTATTTATATGTTTGTTCTGGAGAATGGCACAGAATTAATTCAGGATGGTATACAGAATGCGAGTTAAATTGGAGTGATTGGCAATAAATTAACCATTAAATGTTGAGAGAAAAATGCAAATATGCCTGAAATAAGTGAAATGGTCAAACCTAGAAAGTGAATGGATTGTAATAATAATGGGGAGGGCAATCAGGTTTCCTAGGACTACTTTCCAACATATATGTTAAATCACTGTTCAACTTAATGGGAAAAAGTAAGGCCTTTTGTGAGATATGCAGGGTATGAGAAGAAAAGGTCCTCTTACATGTCTTTTAAATGGTGGATTCAATTACAGAAATTGCAAAACGTGTGGTATATATTGGCTGTTGATACTAAAACGATGTTGTGTACAGCTGAGTTTCAATTAGCTGGAACAAAATTTGATTTAAATATGGGTGCATGGAAATCAAGAACTGTAAGTGTAAGTGGGAACGATGCCTGTGTCAACATGGCCTGGGTGGAATGTATTTGTCTTTTACTCAATAAAAATTGTTTGAACATAAATTGCAAGTGATATCTCTGAGGGTGAAAGGGATGGATCGCCCAATTAAAGAGAAGATTTAAAATTATGTTACTAGGAAGAAACCTAATGTGTAGCATAATAAACTCATCTCTCATAAGGAATGTCTAAATTTGAAAGGGT
This sequence comes from Rhinatrema bivittatum, assembly GCF_901001135.1. NCBI lineage: Eukaryota > Metazoa > Chordata > Amphibia > Gymnophiona > Rhinatrematidae > Rhinatrema > Rhinatrema bivittatum. The sequence goes on from NC_042616.1 coordinate 294,965,216, forward strand.
CAAGAATGTACATTTCATCAGCAATGGGAAAGAAAAATGGAATGGCTACCTTTTCTAGAAATGCTCAGACCTTAAACTAATTTCTTAAACATAGCAAACACTGAAGCGTGGCGGGTTATAAGTGTTGCATCTATAGAGACAGAAAATAATTTCTGTACGTATATAAACCCCCAGGAATTCTTTCAGAGTTTTGCAAATTATCTTTCCTCTTCAGATTGGAGCGGACTGGGAGGGAACTGGTATAGGCCTAATCGCATCCCCTTGCATTATTTTTTTTTAAATCCCCCCTTTGCGTGCACGCAACGCCACCTGCCTGCATATGCATGCGCCTATATTAAAATCAGGCACGCATGTGCGCGCGGGAATTGTATTTTATAACATGCGTGCGGCGACGCCGCATCCATGTGTGCATGCTGGGAAGCGCATGCACATGGAAGCATGCGCGGACCTTTGAAAATCTATCCCTAAGGTTTTTGATTTCTATCAACCCGCTAGAATTCTGCAATGAAGGAATGAATTTTCTGTTAACTGTTCCTTCACTGAAAGAATCTTTTAGTTAAGACTTGTTCACAGGCGTTTTATTTTGTTGGCCCTGTGTTGTGAACTTGTTTCCACAGGACTTACACTTGATTTCTGATATTAAATTGTTCCATAAGCAGCTTAAAGCTTTATTTTCTGAAGCCTTTGGGCAAGTCTAGAATAGCAGCAATGAGTACATAGCATAACTATTATTTTACATGTTGGTTTGTAATGTTTTTGTTTTATATAAGTCCATTTATTTTATATGAGTTTGATGAAATGTGTTAGTTTGTAAACTGTTTAGCACAATATATTTGTTTCAGACAGTATAAAAAAATGTTTAAATAAAATGGCACAATGCTTTTAGTGAATGAGGTTTGACATTAGATGGACAATCTAAATTTGAAAGTAAACATACTAAACCTATAAAGGAGATTAAACTACTAATGAGGAAGGGACAAGTTTTATGCCAATGGAGAATCTTACAACCTATAGCTAGAGAATACACATTTCTCTTCTTTTCTTAAACATATACTAAAAAGGTATTTGACATCTAAAATGTTTACGTTCTCAGTAGCTTAGACAGAGGAATATAGTAAAATAATATCTGATCATGCTGGAATCTCTAACTCTAAGCTGGGAGGGTCTAAGTCTTCCCTATTTTGTTTGGCACTCTAATTCGAGATTTCTGAAGGATCAGGATTTGGAAGGTCAAATTAAAAAGTCAATTGTGAAATTTCTTCATTTAAAGATTCATATGAGTTCACCTATTCTTACATGGGATGCTTTTAAAGCAACTCATAGGTGGTGAAAAGAATCAGCTAACAAACGGGCCGATACAGTAACGTGCGGTAGAAAGGGGTGCGTTAGTGCCGGGCGCACCCGCATTTGCCGCACGCACAGTCTGGGTCACATACTGCTCGATACTGTATTTAAATGGCATGCAAATGCAAGCCGCGTCCAACGCACGTCCAGGAAGCGCAATCCATTTTACTGTATAGGCGCTATACAGCGCCTATACAGTATCCTGGGTGCGCTGGTACCTGTCATTTCAAATGACATTTGAAAGACAGGTACCAGGAAGTGGATACAGGAGAAGGGCTGACTGACACCCTAACTCCCCCCAAACTTTCCGCCAGCCCCCGCTCACCTGCCCTGGCCGCATCCATTTCCCGCGCTGACAGCTCCGGAGCAGCCCCAGTTCTCTCTCCCCTCCTCCCGGGGACAGCCGGCGGCGAGAGCGGCTTCAGCAGCCCGGGGCAGATCGGGCGCTCCCCATGGCTCCCTATTCTCTAAAACGTAATGAGTGCACGCCGTGACCTCTGACATCCAGCCTGGCGCTCAGGTCACGGCGTGCACTCATTACGTTTTAGAGAATAGGGAGCCATGGGGAGCGCCCGATCTGCCCCGGGCTGCTGAAGCCGCTCTCGCCGCCGGCTGTCCCCGGGAGGAGGGGAGAGAGAACTGGGGCTGCTCCGGAGCTGTCAGCGCGGGAAATGGACGCGGCCAGGGCAGGTGAGCAGGGTCTGGCGGAAAGTTTGCCCGATTCACTTCGGTCTTGTCCCGGGGAGTTAGGGGGTCAGGCAGTGAAGCGGGGCTGGCTGGGGCTGCTCCATGGCCCATGAAATTTCATCTCGGCTTGCCTGACGCTCCACACTAACACAGGGGTAGGGGTAGGTGGTAAATTAGCAGGTTAAACGTGTGGCAAAACTGCAGGTTTAAAAAGGCGATAATCGGGGCGCACGTTACTGTATGGGAGGGAATAGCTAATCCGATCGTTTACATCTCATATACATGCCGCGGGCGGAAAGGGTTACCCGAAGATTTAAAGAGGCAGTAAAGATGGGTTAAAAGGGATAGTGAATCGCAGGTAGGACTAACGCGGCCAAATTGTGAGTAGAAAGCAGGTTAGAAGCAGGGTAACCGCGGCCGCACTTTACTGTATCGGCCTGAAAGTAAGAATTAATTGCACAATTTGGAAAGAGAAATCAACACATCAACAGGAAAGATATACACTTTATTGTTGCAATTTCAGAAGCTGAAATACAAATATAATACCATTTATAGTTAACAGCAAATAAGTTTATTTATAGAAAGCAAGGTATTGTTCAGAGAATGGTCACTTTGCACAACATTTTAAAAGCAAAAAGGAACAGGAAGAAAAATTCAATATGTACAATCACCACATAAATTGATTTAGAAGGATAACAACATTGCCCAACAACTAAGTACTATTCCTGATTTCAAATAGAGGGAGTTCTAAAAACCCGACAGGCATACAGTCACTATTGGACAAAAGCCTACTGGAGATATATTTTTAAGATAATCTGGCCTGGGGAGCCAGTGGAAGTAGTTAGGGCACTGCAAAAAAAAAAAAAAAAAAAAGCTAACAGCTGGCAGAGAAGCAATCAGAAAGAAACGGGCTGAAATTTCATCAGGACGGCAGTCCTCAGTCTCTGGAATGGGTAGCTTGAGAGTCTGAATGCCAGCAGAATGTTTCCAGTTAAGTGCTGGCTGTTAGGGGTTTTAAGCAGTTTGCCAGCATTCAGAAGCAGGGTTGCTTTTTGACTGCATGTAGCTATGCGGGACTATTTAAAATGGAAGCCCAGAATGCCTTAGGTGGTAGAACTGAGCTGCAGCCTGTAAATAAGCCAGTTTGAATGAAAATGAGGAGAGGAACATTGCCTACATTTCATGCCTCATCTCTGGGAAGGACACAGAAGTCAAGTCCCCACTCAAAAGGCTTACTGAGGGAAGCACTACCTAAGAGAGATGCAGGTGCAAAACAAAGAAGTGCATGAAGTCAACAAATACCATTTACATATGGCAGCACCAGCAGCACAGCAGGGAGAAGTGCTCCCTCCTGCATCTGTGTCATTTGGAGGCCTTCTAGGGGTTGGCCTGTGCTGGGGGAGGACGATGCTGGCTTAAAGAAGCCATTTGAGTACTCGGGGGGGGGGGGGGGGGGGGGGGGGGGGGGGGGGGGGGGGGGGCGGGGGTTGAGAAGTTGGCCCAAGGGGGCAATGTATGTGGATTACCTGATTTGGATGTTTTCATTCTTAAACTGTTCAATATTGTTGTCTTGTTTTTGCATCTCTTGGGTCAGTGGGTTTCAAACCTGTCCTGGAGGACCCCCCCCCCCAGCCAGTCAGTTTTTCAGGATATCACAATGAATATGCATAGATACAATCTGCAAACTATGGAGGCAGAGCATGCAAATTTATCTCATGCATATTCATTGTGGATATCCTGAAAACTTGACTGGCTGGGAGTCCTCCAGGACAGGTTTGGAAACCACCATCTTAGGTTATAAAATTAGTTGGTCCAAACTGGAAGTTCTTCTTCTTAATAATTAAGACTATTTTAATCCTTACTCATTTCAAGGGGAAACAGGAAGGGATAATGTACTTGGAATGATATACCATAATGCTTTAGAAAAGACCACTTTTATTAATGAGAAAAAAAAAGGTTTACTTCAAGAAGATATTTTAAAGTGATCACCATTACACTCATGTTGGGGAATGTCTTTAGCCAGAGATAAATTATATACTAAGTATGCTCCCACACTTTTTCTAGATTACTTTTAGAAAAAAGTAGACCACATGCTTTCAAATTTCCTCTGAAGAAAGAACCTCCAAGTATTGCATTCCAGAAACTTAAAATGAGCTAAGAGAAAGATGGCCAACTTCCCAAATGTTCATCTGTACCACCATGTAGCTATCTTGAGAAAATGTGGTTGTGGCTACAAAACTGGAGAGAAGACTAATCACTGATGGCTAGAGGTAAAAAAAAAAAAAAATCTAGGCTTTCCTCTTTCCCGGTTTCATATTCCAGGGATGGTACCTACAGAAATTGGTAAGGACGAGTCAGTATTAATATCAACCTGTAAAATATTTTGGAAATTGGATGATTCACCTGAAATAGGGAAGGTAATTTCCAAAAGCCTTTTGTGCCGATCAGACAATATTTTACAGAAATGTAAAACTTGCCCATCCAATGTGGCTAAAAGTGTGCGCATAGGGCCTGTATGCATGTACTTTTTACCTACACTTTCAAGGGGTGTTTTTGTGGATGGGGTTTTGAAATACATACACATTTCTGAAAATTTCAAATATACATAGGTAATTTAAAAAAAACAACCTCTACACATACATCAGGAGGTGTAAATGTGTGCGGTTAGTTATGATGGGATAATTTTCAAAGGGCAAGTACCTGTATACTCTTTGAAAACAGCTGTAAAGTCTGCTGGGTAAAAGTACCTGCAAACTTTACACCATTCGGACAGTTAAAAAGAATACCCCTATAATTAGACGCATTACCTTATTATTTTCTTATGTAGCTTCCCAGATAAAGTGGACTAAAAAATTAGGGAAAACATATAATGTTTACCTTTGTAATTTCTTTTATTTTCTTTCTGTAAATTGATATGTAACCCCTAAAATTCCTAATTTCTTTTCATTGTAAATGTTATGAAATTCAATAAACTGTAAATTAAAAAAAAGAATACCCCTCACCCTTTCCACCGAATGGAAAAAAAAACCACTACCAAAATGCTCCTACAGTACAACCCAATGTTTAAAAAGAACAATTCTTGCATTAATTGACCTGTGCAGCAAAGACAGGGCATATGACCTTTCAAGAGATAAAAAAAAAAGAAAAGAAAAACATGAAATGTAATTTAGCAAGTTCTCAAAGATTTAAATGACGAGCTGAAGAACTGTATATTGGCTGAGAAAACATACCCATTAACTGCAAGATTCATCAGCAATTTTTAAAACTTGTGATAAGGTGCTGGCATCCTGTAAAGTGGCTTCATGGTTCTATCAATATTTACAGAATATACTTACTGAGGGTTGCCAAGGGGTAGCAAAAGTATAGGAAAAGGACTTAAGGATCTATAAGTAACTTAAACAATGGGCTAAGTTTATTGCCCCTAGGGCAGTCTAGATACTGGTAAAAAAAAAAAAAAGTGCTCAGGAAGATCATAAATGTTTTTGCCAGACAAAGATAAGGACATTCTACGTGTTATATTTCTGTAACAATATAAGAAAAATTTGGATGGGGGGCATGCAGCAGGATCAAGGATAAACTTACATTTCAAATTATTATTTGGAAATCAACTGCAATTACAGAAAATATTTCTGTCTGTAATAAGGAACTGATAGAACTTCCAATAAGGTAGCCATATTAGTCTGTAGTAGCAAAAGACACCACAGGGGCTGTTGGCACCTGACAGACACAAGCAACTGCATCTGACAAAGTGGACTCTTGTCCGCAAAAGCTTTGGACTCCATAAATGCTTTGTCTTTAAGATGTCACCAGCTTCTAAAATAAATGAAAGAGATTCTATCTTTGGGCTTAAAACTCATTAATAACTTGAAGACTCGTTCTTTTCTAGATATACATACCTGGTAGAATAGTGTGTTTGAGATGTACAATATCAAGCTGTTGCAGTAAAGAAATATAATGATTTTAGAACATTCCAGAAAATCTGGAAATCTATAACTCATTATGCATGTTAGGTGCTGTAATTCCAACATTTTTGTTGTATCATTAGATAAAATATTTTGTACCATATTGTGTTAGTGTCCTCCCAGATGTAGCAAAATTGCTTACCTTGTAATAGGTGTTATCCCAGGACAGCAGGATGTAGTCCTCACATATGGGCGACGTCATTGATGGAGCCCTATTGAGGAAACCTTTCTGTCAAAGTTTCTAGAAACTTTTGTCTGGCACTCTGAGCCCACTGAGCATGCCCAGCATGCCATGATATTCTCTGCCACAGGGGTCTCCCTTCAGTCTTGTATGTAGCAATAAGCTTTAGCAAAAAATAAAATAATAAAACGTATCGGACCCAACTCCGCGGGATGGCGGATGGGTTTCGGGAGGACTACATCCTGCTGTCCTGGGATAACACCTATTACAAGGTAAGCAATTTTGCTTTATCCCAGGACAAGCAGGATGCTAGTCCTTATATATGGGTGATTAGCAAGCTAAAGGCTGAGTCATTTTGTAGTGAAGCAACACTGAAGTATTGTTGGTGAAAATGAGGCAGCCAAAGATCACAGCAGGTTGGATGTAGAAGGAATTGGGGTTATACTGGAAACAAGTTCTTTAAGGCAGATTGTCCGTAAGCTGAATTTTGTCATCCTTCTTTGTCCAAACAGTAATGAGCTGCAAAGGTGTGAAGAGAACTCCATGTTGCTGCTTTGCATATGTCGAGTATTGACACTGAATGATAGTGTGCTACTGAGGCTGACATTGCTCTTACTGAATGCGCCTTTACTTGCCCTTGGAGAGGAAGGCCTGCTTTTTCATAACAGAATTCTATGCAATCTGCTAGCCAGTTGGAGAGTGTGTGTTTGCCCACTGGATTACCCGGTTTGTTTGGATCAAAAGATACAAAGAGTTGAGTGGATTTCCTGTGGACTGCAGTGCGATCTAAGTAATATGCTAGCGCACATTTACAGTCCAAGGTATATAAGGCCCTTTCCCCTTGGTGAGAATGAGGCCTTGGGAAGAATGTGGGCAAAACTATGGATTGGTTCAAGTGGAATTCCGTAACTACTTTGGGGAGGAATTTTGGATGTGTACGGAGAACCACTCTGTCATGTAGGAATTTTGTATACGGCGAGTACGTGACAAGTGCTTGTAACTCACTAACCCTTCTAGCCAATGTAATGGCTGAAAGAGTAATGGCTGAAAGAGTAGGCCCTTGGCAGATAGTCTTCCATGTGAGAAATTTAAGATCACAGGAAGTCATGGGTTCAAAAGGAGAACGCATGAGCCTTGTTAAGACCAGATTCAGGTACCATTCTGTGACAGGTGGCCGAATTGGTGGTTTAAGATGAGTTAAACCTCTCATAAACCTACTGACAAGAGGTTGTATGGATATTGGTGCATCTCTCATCTTGTTATGGTAAGCTGAGATTGCACTTAAGTGTACTCTTACAGATGAGGTCTGGAGACCAGAGTCTGAAAGATGGCATAGTCTAGCAGAGGAGGTGTGGGGCAGGAGAAAGGGTCTATGTTCTTTTGCGTGCACCACAAAGTAAACCTTTTCCATGTCGAAGAATAGTTCTTTCGTGTTTGAGGTTTATGTGAAGCTATAAGCACTTGAGAGACATTGGTTGAAAGACTGAGTGGTTTTAAGATCAAGCTTTCAACATCCATGCTGTCAGGGATAGGGATTGAAGGTTGGGATGGCACAATCGACCCTGATCCTGAGTTATGAGAGTGGCAGCCACACCCAGGCGAATTGGTTCTCTGATCAAGAGATCTAGAAGTATGGGAAACCATACTTGTCGAGGCCAATATGGGACTATGAATATCATGGACCCCTTGTCCTGTTGTAGCTTCACTAGAGTTTTGGTTATGAGTGGTATTGGAGGTCTGGAGTTCCAAGGGCGAGCAAAGACGTCCTTGGCTGGCTGGTGTTTCTGCCTGTGCAGAGAGCAGAATCTGTACACTTTGTGATTCAGGTGTGATGCAAAGAGGTCTAATGTTGATTCTCCCCAACGCTGGAATATCCTGGTCGCTATTAAGGGATCCAGGGACCACTCGTGTGGTTGGAACTGATGACTGAGGCGATCTGCAACTACATTGTGGATGCCCGCTAGATAAGTGGCCCGGAGAAATATGGAATGTGTCAGGGCCAAGTCCTGAATTTGTGCGGCTTCTTGACAAAGGAGATACGAGCCCATACCTCCTTGTTTGTTCAGGTACCAAATGGCGACTGTGTTGTCCGTTTGAATCAGAATAGTCTTGTGTGAAAGGCAGTCCTTGAACGCATGCAGAGCATAACGTATAGCTCGAAGTTCCAGGAAATTGATTTGAAATGTTGCTTCGAGTTTTGTCCAAGTACCCTGGGTTTGGAGATTGTCTATGTGAGCTCCCCAACCTAAGGTGGATGCATCAGTAGTTAAAGTTATCTGTGGGACTGGTTGCTGGAAGAGTAGGCCCTTGCGCAAGTTGTCTCTGTTGATCCACCAAAGGAGAGAAAAACGTAGTTGGTGGGTTACTTGAACTGGAGCAGACAGTGGTTGAATGGCTTGGATCCATTGTGACCTTAATGTCCATTGGGTTATTCTCATGGCTAGTCTTGCCATAGGAGTGGCATGAACCGTGGAGGCCATGTGGTCTAGTAATGTGAGAAACTGATGAGCTGTCGCTTGTTTCTTCGAGTGTAGCGAGTTTGCTAATAGGGAGAGTGTCTCTGCCCGATCCTCGGGTAGGAAAGCTCTTGAGAGGATGGTGTTCAATTCTGCTCCGATGAATTGAAGCAGGTGAGACGGAATGAAATGGGACTTTTGGTAATTGATGAGAAACCCCATCGAGTGAAGCAGAGAAATTGTTTGGCTGAGAGAAGCCAGAGCTCCTTGTTGAGATTGACTTCTGATGAGCCAGTCGTCCAGATAGGGGAAAACGTGTACACTTTCCTTGTGTAAGTGTGCTGCTACTACTGCCAGGCATTTCGTGAACACTCTGGGAGCTGAGGCAACTCCGAATGGTAGTACTCTGTACTGGAAATGTTGTTGGCCCACCAGGAAGCGCAGATACTTGCGATGAGAAGGGAATATTGGAATGTGAGCGTGTCTTGTAGATCCAGAGAACAAAGCCAATCTCCTGTTTGAAGAAAGGGAAGCATGGTGCCTAGAGAAACCTTCCTGAACATTTCTTTCTTTAGAAATTTGTTGAGATTTCTGAGGTCTAGGATGGGACTTAGGCCTCCAGTTTTCTTTGGAACGAGGAAATAACGGGAGTAGAATCCTCTGCCCTGCTGAGTCCGGGGCACTGGTTCTACGGCTCTGGCTCTCAGAAGGGTGGATAATTCTGCTTGTAGATGAATTATGTGAGTTTCGTGTAACGAAAGAGGCTTTGGAGGAGAGTCTTTCGGAGTTGAGAGGAAATTGAATTGGTAACCTCGAGATATTATTGAGAGTACCCATTGGTCTGTTGTTATCTGTAGCCAATGGTTGTAGAAGGAGGAAAACTCGGCCTCCTACTGGCAGGATCGGTTTTGGATTATAGAGATGGCTTTGGTCCCTGGTGGTGGCCTCAAAAACCTGCAGCCAGTTCTGTCTGTGGTGGCGGTTGAGGCCTAGCGGCTCTAGGCTGTCTGGGTTGAGATCTTTGCTGCAGATGAGAAGATCTACCCCTGGATACTGGTGGATAATATCGTCTCTTCCTGTGGAAAGGTTTTCTAGTGTCTTTCCTTGGTGGACGGCGAGACATTGATGAAGAGGAGTCTTGCGGAACTGACGACAGTTGGCACAACGTCTCCATGTGCTCCTTTAGTTGGGTCACTGCATCTTGAACTTTCGACCCAAAGAGGTTGTCACCTACGCAGGGCAGATCCACCAGCTTCTCTTGTACCTCAGGCCTAAAGTCAGAGGCTTTTAACTATGCCCGGCGACGTGCACAGATTCCTGAGGCTGCCACCCTTGAAGCTGTTTCAAAGTTGTCGTAGGCGGCCCGGACTTCGTGCTTTCCAGCTTCCAGTCCTTTGTGTATTATAATCTGAGCTGCCTCCTGGTACTGTTGAGGTAGGGAGTTGGAAAGTTCCTGCATCTGCTTCCATAGATTCCTTTGGTATTGCATCATATAAAGTTGATAGGATGCTATCCTTGAGTTGAGTATAGCTCCTTGGAATACTTTTCTCCCCAAAGAGTCTAGGAATCTATGGTCTTTTGCAGGTGGGGTGGAGGAGTGACGTCGTACTCTTTTTGACTTCTTTTGAGCAGACTCAACCACAACAGATTGATGCGGTAACTGACTTCTGGTAACCAGGAACATGTTGGACAAGATAGGTGCTGACCACTCTTTTATTAATAGGTGGAACAGAGCATGGATGTTCCCAGAGTCTATGTTGCAACTCCACAAGTATCTCATGGACAGGAATGGCCAGGACCTCTTTTGGGGGATCCACGAACTATAAGACTTCTAAAGTCTGCTGTCTTGTGTCTTCCTTAGCCACTAAGTTGAATGGTATTGTGTCTGCCATGTCCTTTATGAAATTGGTGAAGGACAAGTCCTCTGATGGAGATTTCTTCCTGCCTTCCAGAGGAGAAGGGTCAGACATGAAGCTTTCCGAAGAATCAGTATGCTTGTCTTCCCATGAGTCACATGGTGCTTCCCTGGAAGGAGAAGTGGGAGAAGATCTCGGTGGAAGAGATGGAATCAGTGGCCGAAAGAGTCTTGAAGGCCCTGGCTGAGGATCATCAACAGGTCTCTGTCCAGGAACATCCCTTGGGATAGACTTTGTGGAATAGCACCGACGAGGACGTCAAATCTATCCATTACCATTTGAAATAAAGCCAATTCTGGTTGACCTGGAGCCCCAGGTAGTGGCATCGGTGTCCTTGGAGATGGTTCCGGCATTGGAATGGGTACTGGCATCGACAATGGTGTCGGTGAGGGCATCAGCGTCGGCATTGATGGTCGATGCTCTTGTAGCGCTTGTAGCACCGCTTGGCTGATAAATCCACTCAATTCCTCCGTGATAGCTGGTGCAGGCAGAGCAGCTACACGTGGTGGCGGTGGGGGCGTTATTGGAACTACCACGGGGCTCTGTGGAGGTTTGATGGCTGGCACCTCGACAGAAGGTGAACACCTTGGTGTCGAAGGCCTCGGTGTTTCCTGCAGGCGAGGCCGCTTGGCTGTCGACTTCTCCAGGGATAGCAGAGATTCCAGAATTGATGGATGTCGATGTCAATGCTTGGATCGATGCTCCAATGCTGACTTTGTTGATGCCACGGATGGGGTCGGTAATAAACGATCTCCTGAATCTTCCGGATGACGTTTTTTAAGTATCAGTCATTTTGAAACTCCGGCCGGAGATGACTGAGTGGACGTCGATGAGGAAGGTAAAAGTTGAAGATGGAACAAGTGTTCCATCTTTTCTTGTCGCACCTTCCGACCTTTAGTGGTCATTGCAGCACATTTTGGGCAAGATGTTACATCATGAGATTGGCCCAAGCAAAGCACACACTCGATATGTGGGTCCGTAATCAACATGGTCCGATTATATTTGGGACACTTTTTGAATCCCGTGGCCATGATACCATCGACAGCCGATGTATATTGTGAAGAAAAAAATCTTTTACTCAAATGAGTCGGATGAAAATATCTTACTCACCGGCCGGTGGTAACGAGGGAGACCCCGATATGGGAGAGAAATTATCAAGTTTTTCAATCTGATTTTAGTCAGAATTGTGTGAGAAAAGTCACACAGGCTCCTGCTCCGTGATGCCAAAAGCAGCACGGAAAAACGAAGACTGAAGGGAGACCCCTGTGACTGAGAATATCATGGCATGCTGGGCATGCTCAGTGGGCTCAGAGTGCCAGTCAAAAGTTTCTAGAAACTTTGACAGAAAGTTTTCCGCAATAGGGCTCCATCAATGACATCACCCATAAGTGAGGACTAACATCCTGTTTGTCCTGGGATAATAAATGTTATGTCCACTAAATGGAATTTGTATGAAATATGGTTGTAACTTAAATATATATGAATACAAAAAAGTGTGATTGAAGAACTTTTCCCACTTCCCTGGCAGAACCATATTTCAAGGACAGATTGCAATTGGCTCACATCACATACTGATTCTTCTAATTGAAAATCTGTCTATGATTAGGATTCACATAGTTATTACTGCCATAAAAAATCCTATGTCCCATTTGGCTTCTCCTTACAATCTTTGAACTACATCCAATGACTTTCACTTACTGATTTGCTTCCGTTTGCTCCGGGATTCAAAAATTAAATTTCATCACAGTAATGTTCAAATGAGCACTTGATTTAATTTCTGATCTATATTCTGCCTTTTATGCCTCGACTGTCAATTCCAAGCAGATTAAATTCAAGTATTGTAGGGATTTCCCTGTCCCCAGAAGGCTCACAAACTAAGTTTGTACCTTAGGCAATGGAGCGTGAGGTAACTTGCCCAAAGTCACAAGGAATGTCAGCAGGATATGAATCCTGGCTCGCAGTCTGCTGCTCTAACCATTAGGCTACTCCATCAGTTTCAATGTCTTGCTCTCAATGTTCATTGAAATAGAGAATCTGACGGCAGGTTAGGATTGCAAAAGCTTATTTAGTACATCCATTATTTTCCTGGTACTATGCCATAAACTCCTGGTGATCACTGCTGATCTGTCTTTCCCATGATTCCTTCGCCACTAAGGATCCTTTGTGCTTATCTTATGCTTTCTTGAATTCCATTCCATTTTGCCTTCTCCATGGCCTCTTTATGCATCTACCACCCTTTTCCATGAAGAAGTATTTTCTGATGCAGCACCCGAGTCTACCCCTTCATTCACTGATCAGCTTTTGCCAGTTTCATTGAGATACATGTGTACAGCTCTTGATGCTAATGCTTTCATTGGCAATATTCCATCACCCTCTGCTATTAGCTGTTGAAACTCAAACCGAAATTGTTTTGCTTTCTTCCAGCAGCACGGTCTGCCCCAGAATTGCTTCTAATTATAAGCAGTCTCTCCTGCAAGGATCATGATATATATTGGCAGCACGTATATCTTCAGCTGTAGGATATAGTGAAATATGAGCCATCTTCTTTGTACAGCTTATTGTAAGCAATCTTTTGGCCACCGACCTTTCACATATTCTCTACCCTTTCACTCATTTCTGTATCTTTGGCAAAATTTGCAGTTTCGCGTCACATTTGTCGATACCGGTCCATGTTAACATTTTTTTTACATCTCTTCCGCTGAAGCCATTTGTTATAGATCTTCATCCTCTTCATTTTTAGCCATTCGTCATTCCCTCTGCTGAATACTGTTGCTCCCTGATGAACGATGCATATCGATTTCTGTGATGTTTTATATAACATGCATACTTGCAAATATCTTCTTCCAGCTGGTCTGTATCATTTTTGTAACATTTGTTTCGTTTGGTTTCTACACTAATTGTCATCCTTCTGGCACAGGCACTTAAGCTCACATCAAAGGTTTTTGTTTAGGTAAAAGTTGCTACTGCGGAGCAAGCCACGTGGTCTTAGTTCAGATCTGAAACACAAAAGAACGTCAGGCATCAGTTAGTGGACCATAACATATGGGGGGGGGGGGGGGGGGGGGGGAAGCTGTTCATACACTGAGATGCTGTTGTCCAAATATTGCTTAAATCATTTACTAGAAGAATATTTTAATAAATTAAAAGTCCTTGCAAATGATGCACTTTTCTCCACAAGGAAAATAATTTCCTATAATTTTCAACTTTAAAAAGTTTCTCTATACTTACATGATAGCTAGGTAATCCACTTCAGTGCCATTAAAATAGATAATCAGTCCTCAGCTTTCATCCTGTTTATGTTTCAAAGCTCTCCTATCATTTCCTGAGATACTAGCCTCAGAAGAGGGGAGCAGAACAAATTTAACCGCTATTTTAAATCAGGGCTGCCTTCTTGAAATCAGTCCACAAGTTAAATTGACATCACTTTTCCAAACTTTAGGGACCTCCATACAACACAAATCAGAAATGAACAGTTCCAGTATATTTTTGCACACAGGTTCCTAAATTGAGCATTACTTGACCACAAATGTTATACAAAATGAGAGACTCAGAGAGGAGTCAATTATCCAAGTATAGCAGCGAGAACAAGAGCTTCTAAATTGTAGTCAGTCATGAGACCCATGAATGCACTAATCCTTAGTCCACTTAACTGTAAACTGGATAACTTTACTATTTACATTTTCACTGCTTCTGGACTACCAAAAAGCAGTATGTGCAAGTCAGTCTGCATGGGCACTACAATTGTCAAGTGAGTGCACATTATTATATTTCTAGGATTAATCAATGAGGAAAGAAAACTGCATGTTGTTGCAAAGAAAGACAGACCCAAATGTTACTAAATATTATGAAAAATGAACACATGAGCACAGTTGTCTTTTATACCATGACCTTCTAAAACAAAGATTAACAGACCTACTTTACTTAGTATTGTCTGGTCAATTTGGCCAACAGCTAGAAAACTGGCTTAGCTTTTATAGATTGTGAGGGAGTATACAAAAAAGAGACTCCCTCAAACCACCTTAAAACACAGCTAAAGCCATCTACCCAAGTCTGCCTTAAGGCACAGACCCACTAAGGATTCTGGGTCCCGGGAGGATTCCTTTCTAACTGTATAAGGGATCAGAGCCCAGAAGAGTTAGGAAGGCACCAGTATACAAGCATGGAGTATATATAACTGTTTTGGAAGTTTAAAGTAAGGTGAGCTCTTCTTTTGTTTTGCTGTTTCTTTGAACTATAAATAAACCTTTGTTCTTGACCAGAACAACCAAGTCTTGCTGTCTTCCTTGGCTGTTCCAGACGTTGTGGCTGGCCCCAAAAGGCTACATAGATAAGACTACAAAACTGAGCAGATTCTAATGTCTTTAAGGAAGAATTACATTTTTTTTTTTTTTTTTGCAAGACTCTGCTAGTGATTAACAACAAGGGGAAAAACAAGATTCTGCCTTCTGACTAAATATCATCCATTAACTCAGATTAGATTCAGTATCATAAATCAGGAACCCACATTTATTTTTGAAAAAGACCTTTTTTGAATGCTTGAATAAGACTGGGATGCTCTCTCGTCTTTCTTATATTTAAAATATTAGATTAAACAATAGAAAGAAAAAAATGAATGCAATAAATGTCCTCTACTGCTTTATTTTTTCTTCTCATCTCAAGACCGAAAAAAAACGTAACAGATTTCAAGTTGCTGGACATTTCAGCATTATGCAAAACATACCATACGCAATTACTACATCTTTTCTCATAACTGGCATGACTAGAATTTTATTAAACCATCCCTAGATGTACTTACTTTAAAGAGGCATCTCCAACGCCGAGACATCCTCTCAAACTAAGCTGTCTCAGGAACCCACCACATCTTTTGGAAATATTTTCCACCACACGGCCCTTAAATTATATACCAAGAAAGGTTTAATAAAACATTTTTCTACAGCAAATAAACGTTTGTGATTAGTATTAAGTTTAGGGTCTAGAAAATAAAATCTTTGTCAATTTGGACAATCAGCTGAAAAGTAGCCTGCATGGCTGGCCAAGCAGCTTTAAACGTGAGCAATCTGCAAAATACTTGAGAGAAATATTTTGCACGTACACTCATTTAATACAGTATTAATATAAAAATACACGATCTAATCCAGATGGCAATTAAAATAAACAATGATTAAAAGCTCCTCATTTTGTTCTTTGATTTAAATATTGAAAGCATGTTTACAGTTTCTAAAAGCTCCTCAGACACTCTCACCATTAAGAATCGAAGTAAACCAGGCTAGTGCTGTGCTGTCCTAGATGCAGCACAGCACTAGCCTGTTCAATTCAGAATTCATTATAAAGTGCTATCCCTAATTTTTTTTCAACATCAACGATATCGATCCTTGCCTACCAGAATCTCTCTACAACTCTGTACTCCATAAATAGACCTAAGATCACAAAACAAAGGTCTCCTAATAGTACCCTCCACTCGGTAACACTCACCTAACGCAAATAAGAGAGCGAATGTTCGCAATAGCAGGCCCCAAGCTTTGGAACCTTCTTCCAGAACCATTACAGCAGATAACAAAGAAAGAACTTCAAGCGGGAACTAAAAACCTGGCTCTTTAGAAAGGCATACGAACTAATGTAATGTAAGCTGCCATAAACCCGATAACTGCAATGACTGTTACAGAGATAGTGCTGCTCCATCTTACATTGTATAATGAAAAGTATTACTAGCAGGATTAGTTTCTGTTGTCACTGAGATGGAGACCTAGAATGAATTATTTCGAACTAAGGGGGTTATTTTCTAAATCCTTATCGCGTGCGTTAAGGCCCTAACGCACACGAAAAGGGCCTTTTCGCATGTGATGTGATGCAAATTAGGGGGGAGGAGAGGGGGCGGGGAGGGGCGGAGTCGGCGGTGTTTTTGCTGCCAGCAATAATGTTTCTAACATTATCGTCGGCAGTAGCACGCCAAATAACTACACCTTTTATGGTGTCTCTATTCGGTGTGAAAGCCGGCAGCTGGCGCACCGCAGTGGTGCAAAGGCTGTGGGCTTTCGCAGGCCCACCCCCCCATCGCCCCCCCGTTTTCGCAGGATTCACCATTCTGCGAAAGAATGGTGAATCCAGGCCTAAATTAGTTAGGAACCTCTACAGTATCCTTGAATATGTTTAACTATGAACTAAAATGCGCATATGCTGTGATGTTCAATCAGAAAGGAAAACACTAACACAAAGCACATGATCATTGACCAGGGATACGCATGCCAATTCTGTAAACAGATAGTGATCTTCTTTTGGAATGATGGTACATAAAACGCTTAAATAAACGTAATGTAGGCTACAGCACGTATAGCTAAAGAGTGGACGTGCATAAAAAGCATTTTTCAAAACAAGGGTGTCTGCTTAAAAGGGCGGCAAGCAGGGTAAAAAAATATATAAAAAATAAAATATGTTAGAACAGAAAGAGAGAGAAGACTTAAGAATAAATTCCAAAGAAGAGACGAGAGTCCAAAAAATCTGGCATGCTGATATTTTGAATAGCAACAGTTTTTTTCAGGCCCAAACTGCTATGAGCATATAGAGTTTCTGAACAGTAAACTTTGATTATAACACATCTGCTAATTAACTACTGTATATTTTATTAATATGATCTCTCCCACTCCCGACTCTTGATTGGTGTCTGCAAAAAGAGACCCTGCTCAAAGAGGAAAAAAAATGATATCTGTAGCTAGAGTGCACACTCTTGCACAAACTGACAATCCATTTTGGTTACAATGTACCGTACCGTCAGAATAATGTGCCTCTGGAGTCACAGAGAGAAATCAAATTGTCAGCAAAGCAAGATAAAAAGCGTGATCTTGTGAACTGCACAAAACAATGCATTCAATGGGAATGAGAAACAGCATGCCAGATCTATTACATCTAAAAAATTAGAAAACAATTAGCAATATTTTGAAAATTAGATAGACCAATATATTTTAACTGGCAGAATTCAGAGTCCAGTTTTATTCACAATACCAGTTGTGTGTGAAAGTTTAAGCTCCCCTGGTCAAACTGCATGCTTCAATGAATCTCTAAGTGAACAGAGGCTGGCACAGCCTCTACAGGTGCAAAGTTAAACTGAACACATTTTACCCCAGGTGCAAGCAAGGAGTTTTGCACACAACAACGTGCATACAGGTTAGTGCAATCCCATCACGACGCAAGGTTAATGAAGGCATTTGCTCAGGGGTGGCCAACTCTGATCCTTGAGAGCCATAAACAGGCCAGGTTTTCAGGATATCTGCAATGAATATGCATGAGGTAGATGTGCATACAGTGGAGGTGGTGCATGCAAATCTATCTCATGCATATTCATTGTGCATTAACCTGTATGCACTTTCGGCCTGATTTTAAATGGCCGGCGCGCGTAAAAAACGGGAGTTATGTGTGTGCCGGGCCTTGTGCGTACCGCGCGTATTTTAAAAGGGGCCCGGCTATGTGCATAACCCTCGTTATACGCACAAACCGGGCCGAAGAAAAGGGGCGGTCCAGGGAGGCAAGGAGGGGCGGAGCTAGAGGTGGCTGGTACAGCGGTCATTTGCTGCTCTGCCGGAGAGCTGGCGTAAGTTCTAAAACAAACAAAAAAAAAGGTAGGGCATTTTAAGGGATCGGGGAGGAGAGGGGAAGAAGAGAGGGAGGAAGAGTAGGTAGGGGGGTAAGGAAAAGGAAAGTTCCCTCTCAGTTCACTCCTTAATTGGAAAGTTCCCTCCCAGTCCACTCCTTAATTGGAGCGGACTGGGAGAGAACTGGGGGAGGCCCGATCTCGTTGCCGTGCGTAAATTGCATTTTTCAACCCCTCTTGTGCACGCTGCGCCGGTGCGCACGTTATAAAATTGCACGTCATGTCGCACGCCGAGTAGCACACGCACATGGACGCGCACATGTTTTTAAAATCTATCCCTTTATGTGCAAAACTCCTTCCTGCATCAGGAGTGAGGTTTGTGCACAAAAAATGTGCATACAACTGCAGGAAAAGCTGCCATGTGTACCTTATTAAATCGGCCTTAAGGTGAAGTAGATATGGAGGACTTTTTTTTTTTCCCCAGCAGACTGAACACATCAATCACAAAGTAAACCTTTAGAAGTTTGACCTGTTTACCATTTTCAACTCCTAGCTAATAATAAAAAGCTTCAATATTGAAATCCTTTATTAGTCCAATAATTGTTTTAGTATGTCTATTTTATGAATTTATGTATGGGCTTTTTAAATTGTAAACTGCTCAGATCTTCATATGGGTGGTATATTAAATCAGAACAAACATACATAAGACATTAGGCTTTTAAGCACCCAAGACTATCCCTCCTACTGGTCTTTATTGGATTAACTCCTCAGGAGATGGTCCTGTGTGTACTTTCTGCTATGTCCTATTTCAAATGTCTGCACAGAGTGATATTTGTTCAGGACTTAAGACTTATAAAACAAAGCTAGGGCCTAGTCACAAGCAACTAACATACCTGTGATGTCAGAGGCATAACACTGATTCCTCATATTTCTCATTTGTTTCTAATTTGCTTTTCCATCTGATTATTTGCAATATTTGCTTTCCTATTTATTTACAGGTGGATTTTCAAAAGGTACGCACATAAAAATTAGTAATTATATATGTAAAAAGCAAATGTTGCTTATCTGTAACAGGTGTTCTCACAGGACAGCAGGATGTTAGTCGTCACATATGGGTGACATCATCAGGATAGAGCCCAATCACGGAAAACTTCTGTCAAAGTTTCCAGAACTTTGGGCCTGGCCCCTACTGGGCATGCCCAGCATGGCACTAACCCTGCAGCCAGCAGGGGTCCCCCTTCAGTCTTATTTGAAAGCTACAGGCAGTGCCGAAAAATAAAACAACAAAACATTACAAACCCAACACCGCAGGGCGGCGGGCGGGTTTCGTGAGGACTAACATCCTGCTGTCCTGTGAGAACACCTGTTACAGGTAAGCAACATTTGCTTTCTCACAGGACAAGCTGGATGGTAGTCCTCACATATTGGTGAGTACCAAGCTGAGGATGTCCGAATATGCACCAAATGTACCCAACAGCGTGCAACAGGCACAACAACTGGGGTGGAATTTGGTAGAGGGCATCCTGAACCCCACTGGGCAGGTGGAAGGGTGTAGGTACTTCACGTTGGAAATAGGTTACGCAGGACAGATTGGCCGAAGATGGAATCTTGTCTTCCGGCTTTGTCCAAGTAATAGTGGGCTGCGAAAGTGTGGAGAGAACTCCAGGTGGCAGCCCTGCAAATGTCAGGAAGCGGCACCGATCGGAGGTGTGCTACTGAAGTCACTATGGCCCTCACAGAGTGTGCTTTGACACGGTCTTGAAAAGGAATGCCTGCTTGCTGATAGCAAAGAGATATGCAGTCCGCCAACCCACAGGTTGCCCTAATTTATTGGGATGGAAAGAGACGAATAACTGAGTACTCTTCCTGTGGGCAACTGTACTGTCTAGGTAGAACGCTAGAGCACGTTTACAGTCAAGGATATGCAGAGCCCGTTCCCCTGGATTGGAATGGGGCCTGGGAAAAAAGGTAGGTAGTATGATGGATTGATTAATGTGAAACTCCGAAACTACCTTAGGTAAAAATTTAGGGTGAGTGCGTAGTACCGCCCAGTCCTGCAGGAGTTTAGTCTAAGGCGGATAGGTAACTAGGGCCTGTAACTCACTAACCCTGCGAGCTGAAGTGATAGCCAAAAGGAAAATCACTTTCCATGTAAGATATTTTAGGCCACAGGAGTGAAGAGGCTCGAATGGTGGTTTCATGAACAGACCAAGAACCAGATTAAGGTCCCAAGAAGGGGCCGGAGGACATAAAGGTGGCTTGATATGGAGCAAGCACTTTTAAAAGCATGTTACGAGGGGTTGTACTGATATAGGAACATCCCCGGCACCTTTATGGAAGGCGGCTACCGCACTGACATGCATTCCGATTGAAGAGGTCTTTAAACCTGACTCTGACAAATGCCAGAGATAGTCCAAAAACCTTGGGATTGGACAGGAAAAGGGATCAAGGGACTGAGAAGTGCACCATGATGTTTACCTTTTCCATTTATAGGAATAAGATTTTCTTGTGGAAGGCTTTCGCGAAGCAATCAGGACACGAGAGACCGAATCTGAAAGGTTAAGTGGTTTAAGGATTATCCCTTCAACATCCATGCCATCAGGGACAAGGCCCGAAGATTGGGATGGCGTAGGCATCCGTTGTTTTGAGTGATCAGATGCGGGTCCATTCCCAAGGGAATGTGCTTGTGGATGGAGAGATCCTGGAGTATAGGAAACCACACTTGGTGTGGCTAGTGAGGTGCTATCAGGATCATGGTACCCTTGTCCTGACGTAGCTTCACAAGAGTCTTCAAAAGAAGAGGAAGTGGAGGGAATGCATAGAGCAGACCGGTTGCCCACGAGAGGGAGAATGCATCTCTGGGCTGAGAGCGCTCGCTCGGAATGAGGGAGCAGTAGTTGTCCACTTTGTGGTTCTGAGGGGACACAAAGAGGTCTGTCTGGGGGTATCCCCATTGGCGAAAAATTGATGTCGCTACCGAGGAGTTGAGAGACCACGAGTGGTTGGAAGACACGACTCAGTCTGCCAAGACATTGTCCACTCCCGGCAAGTAGGTGGCCTTGAGGTACATCGAGTGGGAGAGTGCTTCCGACCAAATTTGCGCAACTTCCTGACACAGAAGGAAGGAGCCTGTGCCTCCCTGCTTGTTGATGTACCACATGGCCACCTGGTTGTCCGTCTGAATCAGGTTGACGTGATTTGACAGGCGTTCCTGAAAAGCCCTGAGAGCATATCGCATCGCTCGAAGTTCTAGGAAGTTTATTTGATGTTTGGCTTTGCTTGGAGACCAAGACCCTTGTGTCTGTAGATTGTCCACGTGGGCTCCCCACCCAAGGTTGGAAGCGTTGGTGGTGAGAATGAGTTGAGGATCTGGCACTTGAAAGGGCAGAACCTGGAGGAGATTGGTCTGATCTTTCCACCAGGCGAGAGACAGAGTGAGTCGGTGATGTGGACAATGGTCGACAGAGGCTGAACAGCTTGAAACCATTGTGACCTCAGAGTCCAATGCATGAGTCTCATGGCCAGGCGGGCCATTGGTGTGACATGGACTGAGGACACCATGTGTCCTAAAAGGACGAGGAATTGGCGAGCTGTTGCTGTATGCTGAGACTGCAACTGGTGAACGAGAGACACGAGGGTTAGCACTCGTTGTTGAGGGAGAAAGGCTTTTGCCCGCAAAGTGTCCAAGTCTGCCCCAATGAACGACAAGGTTTGAGATGGGACTAAATAGGATTTTTCGTAATTGACGAGAAATCCTAGAGAAATTAGAGTGTGTAGAGTCAAACTGAGGAACGACCGAGCGGCTTGCTGGGTTGGAGCCCTGATTAACCAGTCGTCCAGATAGGGGTAGACGTGAACACCTTCTTTCCTGAGAAAAGCTGCGACAACCACAAGACATTTGGTAAAGACTCGTGGTGCCAAAGCTAGGCCGAACGGAAGCAGGCGGTATTGATAGTGCTTTGGGCCTACTAAAAACCTGAGGTACTTGCGATGAGCTGGAGTTATCGCAATGTGTGTGTATGCGTCCTGAAGGTCCAGAGAGCAGAGCCAGTATCCTCTTTGCAGAAGAGGTAGAAGCGAGCCCAAAGTTACCATCTTGAACTTTTCTCGCTGTAGGTACTTGTTGAGAGCACGTAGGTCCAGAATTGGACGAACTCCCCTGGATTTTTGGGGGATCAAAAAGTACCAGGAATAGAACCCTAGGCCTTGCTGCGAGAGTGGGACGGGTTCTATTGCTCTTAACTGGAGAAGAAGGGAAACCTCCTGCTCGAGAAGGACAGAATGGTCGGATACTCTCCATGCTTGCAGAGGTGGTGAGTCTGGTGGAAGAGCAAGAAAGTTTAGGTGGTAACCCTGAGCAATGATTGCTAGCACCCATTGGTCGGTTGTGATTGACTGCCACATGCCGTGAAAGTGGCACAATCGACCTCCCACTGGTATGCTTGGCAGAGGAATCAGGCTGCTGCTCTCCAAGTGAAAGTCAAAAACCTGAAGCAGGCCCCGGCTGGGGAGCTGCTTGCAGCTTTTGCTTTCGGGCCTGGTGAGGCTGAGGTTTTTGAGAAGGCCTCGTAGTTCAGGACCTTGCTGGTGGAGGATAGTACTTCCTTGGATGGAAGAATGACTTCTTAGAGTCCTTCCTAAAGGGCCGTCTTGAGGGGAAGTCGGAAGGTATCGATGAGAACTGTTTAAGGGTCTCATGATGGTCCTTTAATTCAGCCACTATTTGCTGGATCTGTTCACCGAACGGATTGTCTCCTACACATGGTAGGTCAGATAGCCTGTCTTGTACTTCTGGCCGAAAGTCAGAAGATTTGAGCCAGGCCCATCGTCTTGCCGAAATGGCAGCTGCAGACACTCTAGTAGAGGTGTTGAAGATATCATAAGCTGTTCTTATCTCATGCTTTCCTGCTTCAAATTCCTTGTTGACAAGGATTTGAAGCTGTTGTTGGAATTGTTCAGGCAGGGTTTCAGAGAAGTCCTGTATCTGCTTGAAAATGACCCTATTGTATTGGGTCATATACAGCTGGTAAGCAGCAATTTTGGAGATGAGCATGGCCCCTTCGAACACTTGTCGACCAATATTGTCTAGGAACTTGTGTTCCTTAACAGGAGAGGTAGATGAGTGAGGCTTCGTCCTTTTTGCTTTCTTCTGAGCCGATTCCACCACAACTGAGTGGTGGTCGAGCTGGGATTTTTGAAAGCCAAGGGCTGACTGTACTAAATAGGTAGTGTCAGCTTTTCTGTGGACTGGGGCAATGGATCCTGGGTTTTCCCAATTCTTTTTGAGGAGGTCAAGAAGAACTTTATGAATGGGAATAGAAGTGATCACTTTAGGGGCATCCAGGAATTGGAGGAGCTCCATCATCTGGTACCTATCATCCTGCTCCGTCTGAAGCTGAAAAGGGACCAACTCAGACATTTCCTTCACAAAATTAATGAAAGAAAGGTCCTCTGGAGGAGAACGCTTTCTACATTCAGTAGGAGAGGGAGGTGAAGGTAAGTCATCGGTGTCTGTGGAAGTATCATCACCCCAGGTGTCATAAGGATCAGCAGACTGACCTGTAGGACAAGAAGGGGGTTGGATACCCAAAGGCCCCAGCTGAGGCTCAGAAAAAATTGAAGGAATCGCCGGGGGCACCGTGGACGGCCTGGAAGGCATCGGTGCCAGTATTGAAGGCATCGATGGCGCAGATGTGCATATCGCTCCCGATGAATGAATCTGTAGTGAGGGACGAAATGGCATTGATGGCCGAGGCAAAACTCCCGAAGGAGGGACGCGGAATGGTGTTTCTCCTCCCGATGAAGCTGTCAACAGGGAGCACACCGGAGCCATCAGAGACCCAGGAATCACCGGTGGAAGGGCGGTCATGAGTGCCTCCATCCGGGATAGCAGCGGTGCCAGCGCTGCTGTCATCGGGTCGATGACCAGTTCCACTCTCGGTGCCGGTGCCGGAGAAACCTGGAGCCGTTGCATCGCCTTGTCAATGGCCTCCTGGACCAGCCGATCCAGTTCTTCCCAGAGACCTGGAGCAAGCAGCCCCGGCTCCGTGATGGAAGAGGGAAGCGGAGGCACAGTTGGAGGGACCACCTTTACAGGCAGAATCGCGACTCCCAAACCCCGATCGGGTGAGGGTGGCCTCGATGCCCCGGTCGCAGGAATGGTCAATGCCATTTCTGGATGGGGCTTCTTCGATGGTGGCTCGGACGGTGGCGAGGTCGATTTCGCTCCCTCGACAGTCCGAGACTTATGATGCCGATGTTTCTCCCTACGATCCCCTTGATCTTGAGGGGGAGTAACAGGAGTCGAAGGCCGTGAAGACGTCGATGGCGGACGGTCACCGGACGGAGGTCGATGCTGGTGCGACTTCGACGGTGCCAGTTCCGATGACGTCGATGCAATGGACGGCATCAGGGTGTGAGCATGGAAGAGGAGTCCCATCTTCTCCATTCTGGCTTTGCGACCTTTTGGTGTCATGAGGGCACATTTGGTGCAAGTCAGGTCATCATGCTCCCAGCCTAAATACATTACACAGACTCCATGAGGGTCTGTGATAGACATGGTATGAGTACAGTCTGGGCACCGATGAAACCCCGACGCCATGGCCATCGAAAAAAATCGAGCCGCGGTACAGTCGACGGCCAGTAGGCTGTGAGGGCCAAACTCGACGGTAATTGACAGAAAACAGGTAAAAACTTACCGGAGTACCGCGGCCTGAGAAAAGTTAGAGGAGGGACCCCTATGGGGCAATTTAAGTTTAATTAACTCCGAGAGGAAAATTCCTGTCAGGAATCTCTTCAGAGCTCCTAAACCGCGAGGCTACTGTTGCACAGAAAAAAGACGACTGAAGGGGGACCCCTGCTGGCTGCAGGGTTAGTGCCATGCTGGGCATGCCCAGTAGGGGCCAGTCAAAGTTCTGGAAACCTTGACAGAAGTTTTCCGTGATTGGGCCCCATCCTGATGATGTCATCCATATGTGAGGACTACCATCCTGCTTGTCCTGTGAGAACAGCATAAACATGAGTAGCAGTTATTTTAGAAATTTCAACATACACTCAGAAATCAAGGCCCAGGAGTAAATTTGCATGCGTAAAAAAGGGGCAGACCTGGGGAATTCTGGGAAGGGGCCAACATTTAATTGCGTAAGTTGCTATTTTATAACAAGCTCTGCACAGTTTGAACTGCAAGTAAACCTTAGCCTACTATCTGGAGAGAACAGAAGCCCATAGGCAGTCCACCCAACTTTTTATTTCTTTTGATAGGAATAGGCTGGGCACTGCCATTGCCAAACAGACACTATCCAATTGGCAAATAGATTGCATCTCCTTCTATTATGCCCCAGGCGGGTCTGCATCTTGGGGGTCATGTCAAGGCTCATTCTTTCAGAGCCATGGCATAGTCGATGGCCCACTTGTGAGCAGTTCCCATGGAGGAGATCTGCAAAGCTGCAACGTGGAGTTCTCTACACACATTCACATCTCACTATTGCTTGAATAGGGATGGCTGATGCGTTAGTAGGTTTGGCCAATCGGTCTTTTGGAATCTGTTTGAGTGTAGAACCCAACTCTCTCTCCCCTAAGGCCTGTTTGGGTTCAGGCTGTCTCCCCCTCCTGTTACCAACAGTACCATTGTTGTTGTGCCTGTTGGTCCCCTTTTATGTTGTGGAGCAAGCAGCCTGTAACTAGGGATTCACCTGTGTGTAAAGACTACCATCCTGCTTGACCTCAAAGAAAGCAGAGTTACTTACCTGGAACAGGTGTTTAGAGGACAGCAGGATGTTAGTGCTCATAAAACCTGCCTGCCACCCTGTGCAATTGGGTTCCCCCTATTTTTTTCATTTATATATAACTATGTTATAAGACTGGAGAGGGATCCCATGTGAATGCTTGTTTTATGGCATGCTGGGCATGCTCAGTGTGCCAAGTCAAAGTTCTAGAAACTCTGACATAAGTTTTCTGTGTCGGGCTCCATCTGATGTCATCCATGTGTGAGGACTACCATCTGCTTGTCCTCGAAGAACAAATAAATTAAAATAAGATCAAGATCCATACAAAGATGATTACAAACCATTTGCAAAACATGCAATTTTCATGTACTTTAAGTGGAAAAATCTTGCATCAATTGTTTTCTATAAAATTGTGTGTGTATTTCTCGGACTCATGCAACATTTTAATTGAACCTATAAGTAACCTTTGAGGCAGATTTTACTATAGCAGTTGCTTCACAGTAAATATTAGAAATGAAAAAAATGAATAATCTGTCTACTGTAAATACTCTCTAAATCTTCAAAAATCAGATAGAAATACTGTCATGAGAGAATCAGTGTGGTTATTGAGATAAACTCCTGAAATACGCAGTTATGAAATTTCAGAAAAACAAAATTAGAATGCTGAAATAAAAATGCGCGCCATCAACCACAAGTATTAGTTCCTTGCCTGCAATATTAAAATTGGTTACTCTGGCTGCTCACAGATGTGCAAGGGAAATACTGAAAGAAATTGAACTGGGAAGCAAGCTCTTGCATTATTGCAAAATGAACCTATACCTACACCAGTTCTCCAACACCCTCCATCACTTGCTCCACACCCCCTACCCCTCACCCAAAAAGCAGCAGACAAGAGGAGTCAGATTTAATTTGCATGATTTGATTAGTAGGTGTAAAAGCATGTTTGATGTATACTTTGTTTATAAAATACATAAATGTGTGCAAACTCCCAAACCCCTCCCCAGAATCCCTCTAGACTCCTTCTTTGTATGCACATACTTTTCTGCTTGATAGTGACAGTATACGCATACTCCCGCTCTTCTGAAAACGTGCTTGCCACATACAGAGATTACATGCACATGTATATGTTTATTATGTATGCATAACCTCATGTAAGTTTGAAAATTCACCATATACTCTCCACTTAAACACTTTGCAGTTTTCATTGCTGAAAAATATTTTTTGTTATTGTAAATTGCTTTGATTTGCTTTGAAAGGTGGTATAATAAGAGCAATAAACTAACTAAACTAAACTTGTTCTATTATTTAAGATTATGTGGTGTGAATCAGCTTTATTCTGGGCCATGAAACTAGTTTTCATTCTTGAGGCTGAGCAAAAGGTCTGCATAATACATTTAATATTAGTGATGCATTCCCATCTTGGGTATCTTTACTTATATTTTTAGGAGAAACTGCTTAGAACATCACTCAAAAATACAGTGAACATGTATGTAAAACAGAGGTTTAATGAGAAGAGTTTCAGAGACAGCACTGAATTTTGAGCAAAAGGATCCCTATAATATGAATGAAAGCAAAGCACAAAGTGATATGTATATGACCAAACTAATCTTAAAAAAACAGTGAAATAACTTCTGATTTTCAAGAGCACAGTTAAAGTTACTAAAAAAAATATACAAGTCATAACTAAATAATGATAAATCAAAATGAATTTCTCTTTAAAGATTTCCGAATTCACATATACCAACCCTGACAGTATCCTTTTGAGTGCAAACCTGGGATCTAGGAGCCTAGCAGACCCCACCTCCCTCTCTATATTTATGCTGGTACAACAACAGATTGAAACAGTTTAAAGAGAATTGAAGCAAAAGAAAAAAGCCAAGAAACTAGAAATCAAGAAGCAGAATGGTTTTGCTAACCAGTGTATTTAGCAGCCTCTAATACATAGCAAGGGATTCATCAATGTATCAGTGGGAGCTCTTTCACTCCTCAATTTCTTCCTCCTCTTTTTATTTATTTATTACTTTTATCTTTTAAACTCTGCCCCGTTCCGCTTCCCTCCCCAAAGCAGTCTGCCCAGGAAACTTCAGCTTCCTTCTCCAGCCAGGGGTTGGGGGTGAGGCCCCCATCACCACTGCTCTTATGCCAGCAGGTATTGCTAATGTAGCGGCAGTCATCCTTTCTTCCGCCCAGGGCTCAAGTACACCACACCCCCACAAGGTGCCTGAGCTTTGCTAGGCCTGGATAGGAAACTTGACCCAGAATAACCTCTCACACCACAGTGCAGCGCATGACAGCTTAAAAGCAGTGGTGCCAATCCAGATACATCAGCACTTTATTACTCAAAAGGGCCTGAACTAAAAAAAATGAATCGAGTCAAAAAAATCTTTTCTTATGAACAAAGTCCCAACCAGCCACCACATAAAACATTTGAGTCAGGAACCCTCTAAGGGGGCCCATTTTCCTCCTGTCAATCCCTTCATTAGCAAAATTCTACTAACCTCTATGTCGGTCTGAAAATTAAAAAGGTCTATTCGTTGCCAATTACTTCCATCCAAAGCCAAGACATTCCACGTCTAGGAAGAGAATGTAGGAAAAACATCTTTAGTGAATTTTATTCAGGGTTTATGGATACATTTTCAGAATGTAGGACCTGAGTTTTAAACGGCAAGACCATTTGCTGGTGCTTGAAAGATGTAGTTTGCTTTTGCTACCTTATCATACGGTCAATTAAAATGTCTTTCAGATACTTTCATGCTTACAACCTCCCATTCCTGCATTGTGAAATATATTAATAAGCACAGGATGCTGGTAAAGGATCTTATCATACACTATGATGGAACGTCGAAGCGCAATTGCCACTTCCTAATGTGAGAGTCTAATGAAGGCCAAGGAGATGTCTGCCAGTATATACAAACAGATCTCCAAGCCAAACTTTCTTTTCAGCATTCTACATTAGATACAAACATAGAACAGCAGATTTTTGTGACTTAAGTTTCCTCCTGCTCCGTTGTGTTTCCAGCTCAAACAGAATCAGGGCCTAGATACGGTACCAAGAGCCTTCATTCACAACTACTTGGGAATTCCACCCCCACCTCCACCCACATTTTATATTCCTCACGCCCTAGGCTGGTCATTGCCATGACAGCTCTAAATTGGGAGATGTGCACCAGGGCTCTTTCCAGAACCCTGCAATCTATGGGTCTCAAGTCTAGCCACTAGGTGTCACTGTTAAGCAATGGCCACAACTCCCTCCCCCAGGAACTGTGAACACTGCCTCCACAGAATTCTCAGCCCCGGCCAATCTAGGCAACAGAAGATCAGATTTGGGGATAAAACCTGGCACCTGCCACCTGCAGGGTGCAGCACTTGCAGCTGAGGTCATCGGGCTGACAGAACAGCACATTTTTAATGTGTTTCTGAGTTGATGATTACATTTAACATTAACTTCCAGAGGATGCACTCTTTCAAGTTAGGAACCATTAGCTTTCCCATTTGCTGTCATCAAATGACCTAAAATAGTATCTTCTCTAAAAATGAATGCTACTTTATTTCACCGTATTGTTAATTTTCTGGAAAATGTACAGCAGTTATGATCAATAGTATTCATGATTTGTTTTGCATTTTTACATTGTTCACAAGTACTTTCCATTTTCATTACCCCTGGGTGGGAAAACCCAATGCACCCAAAGCCACGCAATCAAAGTTCAGACCCTATTTGCAAAACTTTCTAATCAAGCTTAGGCTCCAGGGCTCCCCGTGGTGGTGGTGGTGGGGGATTAGCTTAGCTTCAAGGCCCTTATGCATTCTAATTACACTACCTCTGAAGTCCCTTGTAAACAGCAGTCTACAG
Organism: Rhinatrema bivittatum; assembly: GCF_901001135.1. Classification (NCBI taxonomy): domain Eukaryota; kingdom Metazoa; phylum Chordata; class Amphibia; order Gymnophiona; family Rhinatrematidae; genus Rhinatrema; species Rhinatrema bivittatum. Next base: position 294,994,918 of record NC_042616.1, read on the forward strand.
CAGCAGTAATCAGGCTGAAAACTTAGTGGTTTCCTAGTTAACTTTACTGATAGTTGATAAGATGGATGAAAAAGTAATTTACAGTTCTTTGATGTTAAATTCAATTGATTTACAGGATTAAGTGTATACATTTATGTCCTTACTCTTCTAGTAAAAATGTTTGGAATTTGTAATAGCCAATTCCTTAATGATTTAGCTCCTTTACCTTTCCAATAAATCCGACTGAAGAAAGTGTAAGCTTTCTCCCCATTTCCCAAATTTATGTCAAATTTTTCCCATTGTGAAATGGTCAAGTTGCTAGTCCCAATTACTTAACGGAATGAAACTTCCCAATTTTCATACCCCTTCTGAAATCTTCTGCATTCTCCTAACTCTCCTTCCGGTACTACTAAGTTGGCCCTCTCCTCCCAAGAAAGACACTTGCGTCAGTAGTGAAAATACTCTTGAAAGATACCTTAACTCCTCCTCTCTGGTAATGCATATCAATCCATTCCTCTGTGATGACACAGCTTCCACCCAGGTTCTTTCTAGGTGAAAGATACCTCTTCCACAGAATAACTAAAACTCTGAGTCCCTGGGCCCTAGGGTTTCTCAGCCCATAAAGACACAGACAAGAACTCTTAATGGAAAAAGGGAACCAAAAGAGAAAAAGGAAGGGTGGACAACTTCCTTTTCCAGAAACCAAATTAAGATTAAGATACTCTGTTTCCAACTCTCTTTACTCAGGTCTCTGTGAAGACGACTCTCAGAGTTGTTTTCCCAGAAAACAAACAAAAAGTGGGACCGCCCAGATAGAGCTGCCCCACAGCAGGGCAATTTATGAAAAATTGAATTAAGAATTCATGCCCTAAGATGGTGGCAAAGGTTTCTATACTGCTACTCCCCCTTGCTAGAGACAAACCCCTGCCTCTACTCACTAGTCTCTCTAAACCTCCCTAGCAAATTAGTATACTGCTTCTGGTAAGGAAAAACAAAGGTACCTTACAAATAAAAGTTGAATCATTGGATGACTCCGCCAGCGGGATGCATTACAGCTTCAGTCAGATTTTGAGAAAACTGAATTGTTGCTGCATACTGTCACTGATGTGTGACAAGTATATGAGGAAGAGTGGTGGAGTGGTGTGTAACTGGTCATGAGATGGAAATGTATACTACAGGGAACATCTAAGCAATGAGGCAAAGGTTTAAGAGAACTAAGTAACTTACCACGATCAGCTTTCTCATGTTCTGGAAATACCAGAACCTAAAGCAGCAGTATTAGCCAGAATACTGACCTAATTCAGTAGTTAGGAAACTTCATGAAGCCAATTATTTAACTTTCTCCTGTTGCCATTTTTATGTAATTCCTGAGCAGATATTAGCAATTAAAATTATGGAAAGTTCTTCTTGCGTAGATGCTCACACCATTATGAATCAAAGTGAATCAAAGTACAGCTGTGCTGATCAGAACTCAATGCAGGTAAAATTGTTCTTACCTGATAATTTTCTTTCCTTGACTCCTGCTAGACCAGTCCATTACTCTTGGGATATTGTTCAGCTGCCAGAGAGAGAGAGATCACACCCTCTTTATGACATCACTTTTACATAAAGGGGAAGTTATCAGAGGCCCTTGCCAACAGCCTCCTGCCATAGCAACCAGACAAGAAACCTCTATTATTATAGATACTTTTTTCATCCCTAAAGGTCATCCCTTCCTTGAGGGATGGGTGTGTGTGAAGAAGCATAGACAGGGAGAGAGAGGAGAGAAGGGAGAGCTTCACTTCATTCCTGGGTGGGGCCTGGATTGGTTTAGGAGGACTCAAGGAAAGAAAATTATCAGGTACAAACAACTTTCCCTTCATTTTCTTCCTACTAGACCAGTCCACTATCCTTAGGAGATACAAGATACCCATTATATAGGGTGGGAGGAAGACAAGGATGCCCAGAGAACCCCGGAGCCAAAAGTCATCTCCTCCTTTGCCTGCATGTCCAGCCTGCAGTGCTTTGAAAACTAGCACAGGGAAGGCCAAGAGGCAGCCCTGCAAATGTTTCCTGGAAAGACTGAGAAGCCTCTGCCCAGGAAGATACCTGTTTCTTGCAGAGTTTGTATGCAGGGCCACAGGTGCCCGTTTTCCTTTCAGTATATATATACAAGCCGTTAAGCCCGTTAAAACGGGCTACATTAACATTTTTTTTGGATCATTTCCTTCCCCCTCATTCTCCCTCCCACCTCCCCCACTCTCTCCCCTCAGTCACTCCTCTCTCTCCCTCCCTCCCTCAGTCACTCCTATCTCCCCCTCCCCCAGTCACTCCCCTCAGTCACTCCCCCCTCCCCCCTCCCCTGAGTCACTCCTCCCTCCCCTCAGTCACTCCTCCCTCCTCCTTCCCCTCAGTCACTCCCCCCTCCCCTCAGTCACTCCTCTCTCCCCCCCCTCAGTCACTCCCCCTCCTCCCCTGAGTCACTGCTCTCTCCCCCCTCCCCTGAGTCACTCCTCTCTCCCCCCTCCCCTCAGTCACTCCTCTCTCCCTCCTCCCCTCAGTCGATCTCCGCCGAAGACCCAGAGCGGCGGCCCGAAGACCCGGAGCGGCGGCGGCATGCGCGCGAGGGAGGGACAGACGGACGGAAGGAAGTCTGTCCCTCCCTCGCGCGCGCGCATGCCGCCACCGCTCCGGGTCTTCGGGCCGCCGCTCCTGCCGCTCCGGGCCGCCGCTCCTGCCCGGGTCTTCGGGCCGGTGCCGCCGCCGCCGCTCCTGCCCGGGTCTTCGGGCCGGTGCCGCCGCCGCCGCTCTTCGGGCCGCCGCTTCCGCTCCGGCCGCTCCGGGTCTTCGGGCCGCCGCTTCCGCTCCGGCCGCTCCGGGTCTTCGGGCCGCCGCTTCCGCTCCGGCCGCTCCGGGTCTTCGGGCCGCCGCTCCTGCCGCTCCGGGTCTTCGGGCCGCCGCTCCTGCTGCTCTGGTGCCGCCGCCGCTCCGGGTCTTCGGGCCGGTGCCGCCGCTGCCGCTCCCGCCGCTCCGGGTCTTCGGGCCGCCGCTCCTACAGCGCCATTTTTATTTTTAAGAGGCACACTGTGACCGACGTGCGCGCATGCGCGGTAGAGCTGCTCTCTACTGCGCATTTGCGGCACGTCGGTCAACCTTCGTTTATTAGGTTGATACCGAGGAGATGACTTCTTTGATCCATCTTACAGTTTTGGCTTTGGAAACTGCTTCTCTTTTTCGTGGCCTGCCAAATAGCACAAAGTACCTGGGGTTTGTTACCTTCAGATATCTCAAAATCACCCAGTTCACATTCAGCAGACTCAAACTGTTTTCATTACCCTTACATTCTTTTCTCCCGAAAGCTGGCAGGACCACTGCCCAATTCAGATGGAAGAAAAAGAGGGCACCTGTTTAAAGGTGATCAAGTGTTGAGATATTACTAAAGAGGGTTCTCTATAAGAGAGGGCCTGCAACTCCAAAATGCATCTGGTGCAACAAATTGCTATCAAGAAGGTTGCTTTAATGAGATGTTCTTGAAGGAGACCCTTTTCAAGGGCTCAAAAGATGATCCCCTCGAAGCCTTAAGTAATAGGTTAAAATTCCATTGAGGAAAATTCAATGTGAAGGGCGGTCAAATTCACTTCGCCTCTCTCAAAAAGCACACCATGTCTGTGTGCATGGCAACCTGAGTGCCTTTCATATGGCCCTTGAAGCATGATATGGCTGCCATCTGTACTCTAGGTGAATTTAGGGCTAGACCCTTATACAAATCCTTCTGTAGAAAGTCAAGGATTCGTGACACATGTGCCCTCCATGAAGAAATTCCATTCTCCTGACAGCCTGCCTCAAGCAACCTTCAGACTCTGATATAGGCTAAGGAGGTTGAGTTCATTCACTGCCTTCAGCATCGGGGCCACTATTGCCTGCAAATATCCTCTGTTGTCTTCTCTCAAGGGCCAGGCCAAATGCCAAGATGGAGTGGGATCTCCTGTCTGTATTAGGTCCTGTCCTTAGGGATGCCGCCAAGTAATCGCCCCACGTGATTATCATCAGGTCATATCAGGCCTGCCTGCCAGGGCCTCCTTGGTCAGACAGGGTTGCCGCAATCATTTTTGATGGGTGGGCTTCTCTTCTTTATCCCATCTTGCATATCAGTAACAAAGGTGGAAATATCAACCAAAGACAGACCTTGTATGTCAGGTGGAACCAAGTCACTGACCCCTTGGAATCCATCTGCTTATGACAACTGACTCCTAAGTCTGCCACGCACTTACTGGCGGATATCTTTCTGCATATCCTCTCTTCCTACCAGATGCCATGTTTCTAACCAGGATGGGTATGACTCTGCCAAGCTGAGTGTTCCATTCGCCTCCCCCCAAATTGGGTTAGCAAATGACTACCCCTTGGCCATGCATGCCCTCTTTATCCTTGGCCAGGGGGCCCTCTATGAAGGTCTGATGGCCCTTGATTACACTTTGTTCAATGGCTATAGAGCTGCCACTTTTACCACACTTATTTGGGTCCAATGATCCAATATGCTTCCCCACCTGATTGGGCTGGCCTATGGAGCTAGTGATATTCTATTGAGTGGCCCTATACCCACCCTAGACCAGTCTTTCCAATAGATAGGCTGATATGACTAGAGCCTTGCGAGTCCCTGAGGTAGTCTTTACTCTGCTTCCTCCATTGAGGATGGTCCACTGACAGTGGCGTAGAGTAACTGCTGAAGTTGGTGATGCACCAGAAAATTTGCTGCTGCCATGTGCCCTAGAACACAGTACACCATCTTAAATTACGCTGTGAGCACTACTTTCTTGGATGCAAAAAGCCTACCAAATTTATGCTCACAATAACCCAATCCTTAGAGAGAACATTAGCTAATACCTTAAAAGATTCACCTAATCTACTAACCACAGTTATAATAAAATGTGAAAGAAAAAATATTTTGTGCAAGAACATTCAAAACTGCTTTCTGTATGCAAGTGAAATTAATAAAGAGCAAACTTCTGTTTCAAATTGAAATGAAGAAGTGATAACCATAATACTGTAAAAGCCAGTGATAAGTCCCATCATTTTCACAGCAAGAATTAAAGTTACACAAGAACTAGATTTTTAAAATACACAGACCCTCACCCAATACAGAATAGAAATATGCCAACAAAAACTGAACTGGAAACCATAAGCCCAACTGTTATGCAGCATAACAATGGAAAAACAAACATAATTCCTCTCAAAATATCAAGCAATAAAATCAGAGTGGTCACCATACACCCATGAATACTGAGCATCCATCTCACCCTGATCTGCTTATGAGGACTCTCTTGGTGCTTTGTCTACAGCTCATGAGTCTTAGACTGGAGGAGGTTGGCTGTTTTGGCCTGAGGAACTTCAAGGCCTCAGTGAAGCTTCCTTTCCTGAGAAGCTTGAGATAGGTAATGTGCTGGCAGTCATCAACCCTGATGCCCCTTCAGGCATTGGTGTCCGAGAGGGAATAGAGCAGTGGCTCAGCTGCCAACAGCGATGAACTCAGTTCCTTTAATGCCCAGACAGAGGCCCTGCAGCAGCTTTTCCAAGGCCAGCTGGATCTTTTTATCCAATTCTTCCTCGAGGAGTGCTGATACAAACCCCGACTGGAAGGTAGGAGGCATGACCACATCCTCTTTGCAACAAAGAGGTAGATCAGTGGTGGACACCAGGACTGATGGAGACTGTCGATAGTCCAAAGCATGTCTTGAAGATGAGCTCTCCTCACCATGGGACTGCTTAGGTGGGTTCTCATTGGATGCCAGAATGTTGCTGTTCCTGACATTATGCATTGATGGAGATTGATGCTGGTGCTTCTTCAGCTTCTTTCAGTGCTCAGCATGAGATCTCCTTGATGCTGGAAATGAAGAGGCAGGAGTCAAAGATGTAGAACCAGACACCTTTTTCAAGCAGGAAGAGACAGACTGTGGCCTGTCTCTGGGTTCTCTATCAGCTGACAGCCCTGAGGTAACTCATGATCCCCCCACCCAATGCCAAGGATCCTCCTTCCATCAGTGCAGCTCTGAGGTCACTTGATGTTGATGCCTCCGATGCTGAAGGATCAATCTTCCAGTGCCCAAAGAGTCTATCCATAAATTCCAGTTGGAACTGGCATTCTTTCTAAGTCATGGTTACAGACTTGTGACACCCATGGACATCTTGCAAAGGACATCTATCATTGGTATCCATGACAGACATGGTCCTTTTACATTGGTGGTATTGCTGAAACTTGATAAGAGCAATTGGTCAATGGCCGTCAGGCACTGAAGGGCCCCACTGCTGCAGAGGGGAAGAATGTGAAATTAAACTTAACAAAAATACCAAAAAACCTTACTTAGGGATGACAACACGGAAAAGATGACCGTGAGACCCTGGACAAACAAAGATGTGATTGGGAAGCAAAATAAAAAAAAAATATATAAAAGAAAAAGGAGAGTGAGAAAACCATGACCATGGGGAAAAAAAAAAAAAAAAAAGAGTGAAAGGACCCCACATGGGCACATGATACAATGGCATGCCATGGGTATGCCCAGTGAGGTTCAGTCAAAGTTATGGAAATTTTGACAGTTTTTCTGTGCCAGACTCCACTGGATGATGTCATCCATGATGAAGACTGCCATCCTGTTTGTCCTTGGAGAAATATAAATCTGCCTATAGCAGGAACACTCAGTGAAAGGGCAAATGGACATAATAAAAAGGTATGCATGTATGATAAAGGCCTCAGTAGAACCATAATGTAGACAGACTTCTTTTCTCATCTCTCTGCCATCTTAAGTAGCCAAGGTCACTTCTCATGTGTAGTATTCTTAGATGTGACCAAGAATTGAGACAAAAGCAACTCTATAAGGTTAGAACCCACACAACTGATCAGAAGCAATTGCTAATAGTTTTATTTTGGGGGGGGGGGGGGGGGGGGGAGGGATTTTTTTTTAATTGTTTCTCTTTCATGACCATCCTATTACAGTTGGCATAGCAGGAACTTGCACTACAGTAGCTGAAATGGAGCAAAAATCTCCAAGCGTTGGCAACAACCAGCAATAGTCATAACAAAATTTCACAGCCAATAACTAAGTATTGAAGCAAATTATCTTGATTTACTTTAAACAACACTATTGTAGCCATCTGGGCCAGCAAATCTGAAGAAATGACGAACATCTTGTTTCTTTAAGCAACATTCATTTTCTTTAGACCCAGCAAATTTGTGATGTTTATATAAAATACAATTTAAAGATCTACAAATTCAAAACTTACAGGTTTTAAGAAATATATCATAATAAAAGCTGTTAAGGATAGTAGAAAACAGTATGGTTGTAGAACCTATGCATTCTGGTCAAAACAGGAGAGACTCCTTGGTTGCACTTGACTCTCAGCTTCTAGAGCAGGGCTTCCCAAGCCTGTCCTGGGGACCCCACAACCAGTCAGGTTTTCAGGATATCCACAATGAATATGCATGAGATACATTTGTATATACTGAGTCTCCATGGTATGCAAATCTATCTCATGCATATTTATTATGGATATCCTGAAAGCCAGACTGGCTGTGGGCTCACCAGGACAGGTTTGGGAAGCTCTGTTCTGGAAAACCAGTGCTTCCACTGAAGTGCCCTTCCCAGTATGTCTGCGAATACAATGTCTTGGTAAATTTGATACTATACCTTGGAAACTTGCGCACACCGGCACAAAGTAACTACGTCCAAAAAGGAAAATATTCTAGAATAAAAAGAATAAATAAAGTTATTTTGTCCATGCATGATTTTTCTAAATTGAAACAAAAAAACAAATTTTAGTATTAATTATTCTAGTTACTATACTGTCACAGTTTAAAAACGATACATATTTTGATAAAACATTTCATTTCTAGCATAAAACAAATAATGCTATATTTGAGGCCAGCTTGATGGCTCATCAGTTTGAGTTCCGAGCTGCTAAGTGGGAGGGGCCTCAATTTCCCTCAGTGGTGCTCAAGCCAGTTCTCAGGTGCCCCTGCCCCACCATTCTGTTTTTTCAGGCTATCCCAAATAAGCATGCACGAGATTTATCTGCATACATTGGGTTTAGGGCCCAGAATGAAATATGCACATGTGTGTCATGCATAATTATTAGAAATATCCAGAAAACCAGCTGGGGGGGACCCAAAGGGCACCTGCTAAGGAAACATTCAAAGCTTGAAGGAGGACTAAGTTAAGCACCACTCACGCAGTGGCAACAACACATGGGAGGCAACTTGGAACACACTGGCAGTCAGACATTATTTAGTTCTGATGAGAAACAGATGTGAATAAATAAGGAGCAAGGCTTATTGGGGAGAACTTATCTTCCCTTACTTTTGACTTTCATATCTATCACCTTACAAAGTGCAAGAGCCTAATGTCGTGAAATCATGAATAATGAAATTTGGTATACGCTTGTTAGATCATTTACCGGTAATTACAATCACAGAACAATTTCACGGCAGGTTGTAGCACAACAATGATTTCTTGCTGCAGTATAAATTTCTTAGGTAAAGTTGAGGGCTTGAAAAGAAAAAAACCCAAACAAACCCAAGGAGAAGCAGAGATGTTTAATGTCAAAAACAAGCAGCCATCCTGCAAAGCTTCCCTTCTCATCCAAATACTACTTTTTAAAATTTTATTCCAAAAGGCTCAGCTATCAGACTATCATTCTGCTCTTTAGATCCTATTCTCCCCAAATTTATTATTGAATTGTGACAATTTCTGGTACCCTGGCTCACCTCTATAAAGCAATGTCATGTTGACGGTTGCTTGCCCTCTTCCCTCACATAGGCAGCGATAAAGCCCATACTTAAAAAAAAAACAAAACAAAAAACCCCTAAAAAACAAAAACCTAGCTCCGATTAAAAAATAGTGGACACCACCATCCAGTTTCAGGAATCCCCTTCCTATCCAAAATAGTGGAAAATGTTGCCTACTACCTACTTGTAGATTTCATGGAGGAGATTCATACTCTCCATATCCAATACGGGTAAATAAAAGGTCATGAAACAGAATCTGACCTACTGGCCTTAGTTAATAGTAACGGACAATCAAATATACCCCCCCACCAACCACTGCAGTTGAAGTTGCAAAACATATTGGCGTTCTTTGTTCATCAGAAGCCTAGAAAAGATAAGTACTGATGCCCAAATGTTACTGGATCAGATAAAATTGAATTGCATTGTATTAAAAGGATAAATCTTTTTTGTGTAAAAGTAACAGGATCATTGTTTGATAACTGCATAAAACTTGCATTACAATCTGAAGATTTTGGGACATAAAAGAAAAAAAGAAAGTGAAACTGACATCGTTTAAACTAAAGCAATGGTAAAGTGAACATAACAGGGTTTTTATTTTTCCAGTGATGGCAGCTTAAAGTGGCTTATGCACTGCAAGAAATTATCAGCGAGATTTTCTGAAGGTGCGCTGTCTTGAGATTTTACCCTTCTTTTTCCATTGCTTATAATATAGATTGGGCTACGTAATGAGAATAGATTATTAGTTTTTGAAATGTGGATACTGATTGAACAGAAGTAGAAGATTTAAAAATAAAAATCAAACAAATTTCTGGTATTGAAAAGTATTTGACTGTCAGTTACAGTATGTGTAGGTGCACATCTGAGTCAGTTTATTAGCTTAGTTATTAGTATCCATAGTGCATACAGATCAAAGGGGGTGACTTCTTGTCTTATTAGATTTCTCTGTAGTAATCAACAGTGTCAACCACCAGTTCCTTCTACACCACTTAAAAAGAAACTGGGATAGACGAGGTGGCTCTCAAATTGTTTCAGTCATTTTGGAGCAACATATCCCCATCTGTGTCATGGGCCAGTAAAAGCTCCACCCCAAGGAAACTTACTTACAGAGTACCCCAAAGGATCAGTACTTTCACAAATCCTTTTCAACAACTACATCTGCCCTAACTACAACATCATCCAATCCTTTAACAGAATGTCATCTGTTTGCAGTCGACATTCAACTGTACATAAAAAGAGACTGACCGACATTCAACTGTATATAAAAAGAGACTGACCGAGCCACAGCCATTTCCAACTTTAACCACTGCCTTTCTACATTAGCCCAATGGCTCAATGCTCACAAACACACAAACCATCCAAGATATTTTTTAGGTAAACTATAAATTTTACCCTCCCTGTCAGGGACTTTCCTAAACCATCCATTGCCTCAGGTACAAAAACTTAGATTGTAAGCCCTCTGGGGATAGGGAAATACCTACAGTACCTGAATGTAATCCACTTTGAAGCGCTGAAAAAGTGCAAAAAGCGGAATATTAATCTAAATAAAAAATAAAATAAAAAAAACCTAAAGATGCCATATGTAGTTTAGGGGTCAGTTTGATCAATTCTCAATGGAAACCCACATTTTAAGTCATGGTGAGATCCTTATTTGTGCATTTCCACAGATTTTGACAACTGCACAACTTTGAAAAGTTTTATGAAGATTTTTTTTTAGTAATTTAGTATTTCTTGGCAATTTTTAGCATCTGTTTTTGTTTCTCCCTTTCATGTTTGTATTTTATATTATGAATGTAATACAATGTAAACTGCCTTGAGCAGAGGGCGGTATATAAATATAAAGATAAAGTAGGATCCAATTATTGTTATACATTCCCTGATTAACAATCAATTAAAAGTGGTTCCCAAACCTTACTCCTCAGCCATTCAGGTTTTCAGAATATCCAAAATGAATATACATGAGATCAATTTACATACAATGGGGCAGTGCATGCAAATTATTTCATGCATAATTACTGCAGATATCTTGAAAACCAGACTGGCTGGGGTCACCTCCCAGGATAGGATTGGGAGCCACTGCCTTGGACTATTGCAACTTCCTATACTATGGCATCACATAACAGTCTCAAGCAACTCAAACTGCTACAGAACACAGCAGCAAGGTTATTGGGCAAGGCAAAATCATCTGACCATGTGAGGCCAATTTTAAAAAAACTACACTAGCTTTCTGAAGAGAATAGGGCAAAATTCAAAGTGCTATGCATTATATTCAAATGCATCAACCCAACGGCTCCAACATACTTATCCCAACTTCTGCTCACTTACATTCCAAGGAAAGAGCTTTGTCCTCCCATCCTGGTTCTGTTCAACCTTTCCTCAGTATCAGCAAAGTTATCCTGCATGAGACTTAGTGCTTTGTGCTGCTTTGCAGTGAAAAAGGAGAATTTCAAAAGCCTGACGCGTGGATTAATTAGGGGATGTGCAATATGTCGGGCTTCAACGTGATGAGCAGATTTTAAAAGCTGCTGAGATATGCACGGATTTACCAGAGTGGGCACATAATGGAGAACTGCAAAACGGAATGTGGTGTGCGTTGGGCAGGGCATGGGCATTTCAGGGCATGAACCCGAGATGTGTACATAAATATTTACCCCATCTGGCACGCTAACGCCCCCTGCTGCATAACTTGACTTGTGCTATGATGCTGTTTAAGCTCTAAAATAAAAATAAATAAGTAGATTTGCAGGGTTTTCAGGGTTGGGGATAACTAGATGGGGTTGAAGAGTATTACACTAGGGGTGTTTGGAGGATCTCTCTCAACTGGGTGAACAGAGGATGAACCGGTAAAACTGGAAATGATGTCTGCACACGCCCCTTTTAAAATCTCTCAATTTACATAGCAGAAGCAGTATTTGCTTGCGCCCACGTGAGCATGGCCAGGCTGTTTTATAACATGCGCGTATATACGAGCACAAGTTATAAAATAGCCACGTACCTGGGTGCAGGTCGATTAACACGTGCACCTGTGTGCCTGCGTACCAGTTTGAAAGTTACCATCAAAGTGTGGAACAAAATTCCACAAGGCTTATGCAAGGAAAATTATTATCTTTCCCTCCAAAAAAAACCTGAAGTTTGTCTGTGCATCCAAGTCCTTTCCTAAACTCTACAACAAATGCTAACCACTTCATCCTAACATTCACTTAAAACCTACCAGAAGTGTCAGCTCATTCAGTCCCTCCCTTTACATCTGTTTCTTAGCAATTCTAGGTAGAAGCTCCCTTCTAAGCATTGTATTGTTCAATACTTGGTTGTATCCTTATATCATGTGCATTTTGCCACAATAGCCTATCTCTGGCCCCATGCTCATGCGAGAGCGCCAGAGGGGGGATGGACACTGATGGAAGCAGCTCCATCGGCTCCCCATGGTCTTTGGGATTAGAAGCACCCAACACTAGAGGCAAAGGGTCAGATTTTCTAGACCTGAAGAATTTTTCCATTTTGTCAAGCCGAGCCCGACACCCCTTAGGGGTCATTTGTTGCAAAGACGACACTCAGACGTCGTGCGATGCCCCCAGGCACAGGATACAGACCTTATGCAGATCCGTGATCGACATGGTCCATGGGTACTGGGGGCATTGGCAAAAATCTGACAACCTCATGAAAAAGAGCCGGTGAGCGGTCAATGACCGCAGATACCGAGAACACCACAGTCAGAAATCGACCGCAAAGAAGGTACCAAAAAAAAAAAAAAGCTTACCACGCCGCCCTGAAGCACTGACAGGAGAAGGGGGACCCTGTGCAGAAAATCACCAAGAAAGAGACACTAAAGAGCAGAGCTTCAAAAACCCGCGAGGCAACAGTTCCATGAAAAAGGGCTTAAAGGGGGACCTTGCGTGGATAGTGGCATGCTGGTCATGCTCAGTGTACCTAGTCAAAGTTCTAGAAGCTTTATAAACAATCAGGTTAGACTCTAATAAGAGTTTAACAAATGCCACTAATAGAATAGCCTAGGATAGTTTTAAGGTCTATATTTGAGGCCAGAATATTTTTTTAGACCAAGGGAGAGGAAAATTTTAAAATGAATTAGAAAGCTGCAATTGAAACTAGCTAGGTTAGAAAAAAAAAACAAACCCCAGGAACGGTCCCTAACACTAGATACTTTAATGCAGGATTTAACAAATTTCTTGCTGGCCTCAGCATGCCCCACCAACTCTTGCATTGATAGTTTTTCATTAAATACTGAGTTCCTGCAAGGAAAAGCACAATTATGCACATCTAAATACTTTTAAATTTATAAAAGCTGTATTTTCTTTTTTCCTTTCATACTTAGTAATAAAAATAAGGTTCAGTTGTCGCTATTCTTTAAGCTAGAAATATAAACATGATTCTTTCACACTTGAAAATAATGAAAAATCATCTGCAAATACAATAGCAGCAACAAAACTTGTTTGCTATACTTGCCTCTTATTTGTTAATCTGTTTTCTTTCAAATAATTTAAAACTGCTAAACACAGGTTCAAACTGTCTCCTCAACAATTCCAGTGCTTATACTCGCCCACTTAAGAACAAACATTAACCCATTATTGATAAATCTATTTACTGCTTTAAAAAAAATGCAGTTAAAGTTCTAGGCTTTGCAACATCCATTGTGAAGTTCAGATTGTTACTTGAAGTTCAAGAGCTTTTGGAGTGAAAAGGCTACACAGCATCCTGGGTCTCCAGGAAAACTATTTTAATGAACTATTTATCCATGTCTGTTAATCATCTTTTCAAGTACAATTTGCTCCAAGTGGGATATGTTTTTATTTAAATGTTAAGATAAGATTATTATCAGAATACAGTAAACGTAAGCAAAGCATAAGAAATCCTATTCAATACTCAATATTTAAGTAATTTTGGCTTATTAATGCATTATATTAAGATAAAAAATACATGCTGAAGAAGCAAACAATGTGAACATTTTCTAAAAAAGGAAAAATCTGATACATCAGGCAATCTCCCTTAACAGTCTTCTTTAGATAACTGTTCTTCCACAGTCAGAGTGTCTGAAATGAAGCACAAGCTGGTAACTTGCTCTTTTAGAAGAACAGAAACATCCTCCAGCAAGATGACAAATATCCATTTTTGCTTTTCTGTGAACCCATAATGCTCCTGATTTTTTAGGGATTAAACTCAACTTGTTTGCTTGCACCCATTCCTCCACGGCTCAAAGACAAGAATGTAAATTCAATACTGATTTGGCAGGGACTCTCTCCCACAGGGGACTAAAGTTGAATATCAGCTGCCTACATATGGATTCCAAACTCTTGTATAATTGTTTTTAATTTATTTTAAAGATTTATAGGCCACCTAAATCCACAGTTCTGGGCAGCGTACAAAATAAAACATTCATGGAAACCTTACATACAAAATAACATTGATATATATATATATATCTATATATATATAGATATAGATATATATATAGACTATCACATACCAAAGCTGTGGTGAAAGATGTTAACATAGCTGGATTTAAAAAAGATTTGGGAAAGTTCCTAAACCATTAAGGTGGAGATGCAGAAACTCACTGCTTATCCCTGGGAGAAGCAGCTTGGAATCTAACTACCCTTTAGAATCCTGCCAGGTTCTTGTGGCCTGGTTTTGGCCTCTGTTGGAAACGGGATGCCGGGCTCGAGGGACCCTTGGTCTGACCCAGTATGGCATGTTCTTATGTTCTTGTTTTCTAAAGCCTGAATTCTAACAATGCTATCGATGGCAACCCCAACGTATTCAAAATGAAAGGTACAAAGCTTTATCAATTAGGGAAACGCTTGTTGGAATAAAAATGTCTTAAACATCTTCCTCAACGTCTTGGTACAAGTAACTAGGCACAAACTTTCTGGTAATGAATTCCACAGGGTTGATCTGGCTACTGAAGAGGCCCTTCTATGAGTCCCGACAAGACATTTATGTCATAGATGGAACATACAGATCCTCACACAGAGGGCTGCTAAGTAAGTGTGTGAAATTCTATATGTACAGCATTGAGTTCATCCAGCGAAACAAGCTTTGCTCAACATTTTGTGAATTGGCATGGCAGTCATACTTTTCCATTCTATTAGTAACCAGTGCAACTCATGCAAAAATAGAGGGATATGAGCTCTTAAGTCCTGCCATGAGTGGCAATGGAATTTTGTAAAATCTGAAGTACTTGTAAGGTGACTGCTGGCATTCCAGTATTGATAGAACTGCAATAATTTATACTCTGTAACACTAGGGCTTGTACCACAGAACAAAAACCTGATGCAGCAAGTAATGGCTTAAGTCTGAGCAATAAGCACATCTTAAAAGAGCCAGCTTTTACAATGGCTTTAATTTGATCACACATGGTAAGATCCACATCAATGATAACCCCCAAACATTTTATCCCAAAAAGCACAGGTGGACATTAAAAAGTAAAGATGATATAAAAAATTGAACCTTTAGAAATTCCAAATTTTAAAGGATTGGAGCATTTACTCACATAAAACTCTTAGGGACCTGTCTTCTAAAAAGGAGTAAACCCACTTAAGTGCTATACCAGACTAGACAGCTAGTTGCCTTTTCTCTTTTTTGAAAAACATAACCGTACCATACCATACCATACTGACAGGAGACAGCTCATTTCTTTAGCAGATAAACCTATCATTGTCTAAAGTTTGAATTTCACACTTTGAAATGGATTGTTCCTCTCCTCTTACAAGCAGAGTTTACAGCCCATTATTATTGCAGGGTTCAGTTTCAGCTGGCACCAAACACTATAGAGAGGATTTACTGAATACATTCATTACCGCTGCTGATACTACCACTAGGATCCCCTTCCCGAAGTTCCACTTAAGCCCCAATTGAAAATGCTGTAAAAATCGGAGGAGAATATGTTCATGTGAAATGGCCCTGTTTAATCTGGTTTGTATGCCAGCCCTATCCATCTTACCATATCAATCGTATACTGTGATCAACATCCCCAACATGACAAAGCCCTTGAACCATGCACAGAAAACATAACATTTATCAGATTTTCTTAAAATATTGCACACAATCACATTCATTCCAGCTCACAAAGAGACATTTTGGATGCCTTATTGAACGTAAATCATCACAGATGCAGATTTTGCTGTAGCCTGGCTCTTACTATTACTACAGGAGCAAAAGCTAGCTATAAACCATAATGATTTCCATTCATGATTCTGTGAGCTTCAAGAATGCCTACAAACACATTCCAAGTCGTTCTAAAGTGGTTTTGAAGCTTAATGGCTAAAAAATAATCCTAACACATTAAATTAACTGTTCATCATTCTCTATCCTGGGCAAGTAAATATGAAAGAGAAAAGCCAAGAAGCCTGCTGAAGTATAAATATTGGTTTACACAGTGATTGCATGTTTGGAGCATGTAGCATTAATCCATTTGTTAAGCAAGTGTTCATGGAGAGGTTCTATCAATTTACAGAAGGCAGGCTTAATTGCATATTACTACTAGACTGACAGCAGACAAAATAAAACTACATGACGCCAAAGACTAGTTGTAATTGATGCTGAACACTTGTCAGTCAAAACAAAAGGAAAAGTAAATTAAACACCATACGACGAGAATCACGGAACAGAAAAAGACAAGTGAAGCGTATGGAAGTACAACAAACTACTATGCTAATCAGTTAACTGTGCAGCAAAATTTAACTTGTCATAAAATTTCTAATCCAAGGTTACAACACAAAATCTCTTCATTTTAGGCCTATGATACACCATATATAAAGAATTCCAACACACTGCAACTCTGTGGACATTAAAGATGTGGTAGCATTAATTTATTGGTCGATCATTGCTAGTGAAAGGAACATTTACGAGTTAGTTCCCTAAAATTTACAGGCAGTTAAGCCAGCGTAAACGGCCATTTACATTAGCGTAAACCACTGCACTATTCACTAAAGTCTTTCTGTAGCACTTTTGCTGCGAAAATGTAGTTTGACATATTAAAAGTAACAAATGCTGATAGCTTACTTATGAATGACAGAGTATTTGTTTATTTCAATCTCCCAATCCCTATATATTTGTACTTCTTATTCTTTAATCTTACAGGAGGAAAAGACCTCAGAAAAGAGCTTCAAACGCAGCAGCTGACTGAATGCTACTCAACAGACTTAATCATAGGTCACACCACCTCCCATTAATGAAAATTTGTTTTCTTTTTCACATGCAAAAAATATAATTTGTACAAATCCTTTTAATTTTGACAAATCAATTTATCTTAAATAATGTATATGTCCCAAAACTTGATATCTTCAAATGGTTGAAGTCCTCAACAAAGATATAACCTCCTGAGAGCTGTTGAAAATGCTGATGTGGCCAACATCAAGCAACATTCAAGTGGTTGCCATATTTTGGAGCTGATTTCTGAGGTCTATTCCTCCTACAAGATTAAAGAATAGGAAGTACAAATATATAGAGATTGGGAGACAAATAATAATATACTTTATGTCATTCATAAGAACACAAGAAATGCTATGCTGGGTCAGACCAAAATCCATTGAGCCCAGTAAACTGTCTCTGACCGTTACAAGCACCCATCAGATCCTCAAACGTTTATCTATTTCTTGTAGCTCACTCCAGGGCTAAGTGCTGGCTTTTCTGCGTCTACTTGGCTAATAGCCATTTTAGACTTTTCCTTCAAGAACATGTCCAATCCTCTTTTAGACCCCAATACGTTAGTTGCCTTGACCATGTCCCTCCGGCAACAGATTCCACAGCTTTATTGTGTACCAAGTGAAAAATACTTCTTACAATTTGTTTTAAATCTGCGTGTTTGAAAAAGTAAATAACCATCCCTTATTTACTTGTTCTATCCCATTCATGATTTTATAAAATTTCAATCATATCCCTTCTCAGTCTTTTCTAAAATACAGAGCCCTAATCTGTATAACCTTTCTCCATAAGGGAACTTTTCCATCCCCTTTATCATTTTCATTGCCCTTCTCTGTACCTTTTCTAAGTCCGCTATGTCACTGCACACAATACTCAAGGTATAGCCGCACCACGGATCTATACAAAGGCATTATGACATTCTCATTTTTGTTTTCTATTCCTTTCCAGATAATTCCTAACATTCAGTTTTCCTTTTTGACCACCACCATACATTGAGCTGAAGATTTCAAGGGTCCTTTTCCTGGGTGGTGACTGCTAACACAGAACCCAACACCATGTACCTGCAGTTGGGATTATTTTTCCCTAGGGGTATTACTTTGCACTTGTCCACATTAAATTGCATCTGCCATTTAGAAAACCAGTCTCACAAGGCCCTTCTGCAGTTCTTCACAATCTGCTGCCATTTTAATGACCTGAAACAATTTTGTCTCATCTGCAAATTTGGTTCTCTCACTCATCATTTCTTTTTTCCAGAACATTTAGAATGTGTTAAATAGCACAGGTCCCAATGCAGACCTCTGGGGCATTCCACTAAGATCTTTCTCCATTTGGAAAACTGAATCTTTAGACCTACCCTCTCTGTTTCCTATCATTTATCCAGTTACATTCCAAATAGGACACTGCTTCTGATCCCGTGGCCTCCCAATTTCCTGAGGAGTCTTTCATGAGAGAATTTGCCAAAATGCCTTCTGAAAATCCAAATACCCCATTATAAACCGGCTCACCTTTGTCTGCATATATTTACACCCTCAAAAAAATCTAGTAAATTGCTAAGGCAAGACTTCCTTTGTAAAAACCCATGTTGATTCTCCCCCATTAAACCATGTCTAGGGGGTCAGTTATTTTTATTTATTTCAAAAACTTACATCACCTATCAAAATGGTTTATGATTGGAGATTCATAAATATGTTTTTAAGAATAGCTTCAACCATTTTGCACAGCACAGACATCAAGCTCACCAGTCTATAGTTTCCCAATCACCTCTGGAGCCCTTTTTAAAAAACTGGTATCATATTGGCCACCCTCCAGTCTTCTGGTACTGTAGCTGCTTTAAATGAGGTTGCAAATCACCAGAAATGGGTCTGCAATTTCGTTTCAGAGCTCCTTCAAAACTCTGGGATAAATACCATGCGGACCCAGTTATTCTTTAGTCTGTCAATCTGAGTTAAGTCCTTCAGTTTCACAGCGATTCCATCTAGTCAGAGTCATCACCATCAATAAAATGTTTCTGGTGTGAGTATGACACAATCTCCTCAGTAAAGACAGCAGTAAAGAATTCAGAATTTTCTGTTATTTCCTTGTTTTTTCTGACCATCCATTTTACCCCTCAGTCCTCTAGCACAGCGGTGCTCAACCGGCGCGTCGGCAAACACACACAGGTGTGTCGCCACACTTCCTGGTCCCCCGCTGGCTCAGCTGCTCCTCCCTGCCCCAGCGAGCTTCAAACTCTTCCTCCGCCCAGTCCTGACATGCTTATAGCCCGGGCGGATTGCAGCAGTAGAGCTGAAGTCAGTGGCACTAACAGCATGCTTTCTTCTTCCCACCCCCACGGCCTGGAAGAGGAAGTGGTGAGCAGCGGTCGTGTGTGCACGCAGGAAGAAGAGACCATGCTAAGGTGTTGCGGCCCCGGTCGCCACCCTAGCGACCGGGTCCTTGCCCGCTTACCTCTGCTCCGGGCTGCACCGAGAGCCGACGGCCTTCTAGGCCACATGGCAGCGGCGTCTCCACGAGGGAGATGCCGTTGAGGCCCGATGCTGACTCCGCCCCCTCTGTGCTACGCTCGTGCGAGAAGGAAGGGCCTCTTAAAGGTCCAGCACCCGGAAGTGCTGGACAGCCCCCTGAATAAAGTCAGACGCCGGCAGAGTATTTAAGCCGGTGTCTGACTGCTAAACACTGCCTTGCAACAAGGTCTCTCCTTGGAGTGTCTAGTTGCCTTCCTTGTTCCTGCCTGCTGATCCTGCCATCCACTCCTGCTGATCCAAGTTCCAGCTCCAGCTTCTGCTGATCCTCTCCCTCGGTGGGTTTTCTGGTTCTTGAGCCCGGTTTGCTTCCGACGTTCCGAGCCTGCCGCCTGCCTAGACCCCTGGATCTTCTTCTCGACTCATCTCGCTGTTGTCTCCTAAGTCCCAGCAGTGATCCCTACAGGCTCCTACGGGGGGGGATCTTGGGCTTCCAGGGTGAAAACCTCACTTCCATCGCTCATCTCGTAGTAGTTACCTAAGTCCCAGCAGTCCAGATCCTTATAGGCTCCTCCTGGGGGGGGGGGGGGGGGGGGGGGGGGGATCTCGGATCTCCAGGGTGAAGGCTTCTCCTGTGCTTCAGTCTTGGTACCGCCTCCGGGCCTATCTTCTCAGTGGAGCTCCCAGTTCCGCCAGGCCAGCCCAAGGGTCCACCTCCCAGTTTGCAACATAAGGTACAAGTGCATGCAGCATTTGATCTTTAGAACACTTTCCACTATTTTTCCTGACACTGAAGTCAGGCTAACTGGTCTGTAGTTTCCCGGATTACCCCTGGAGCCCCTTTTAAATATTGGGGTTACATTAGCCACCCTCCAGTCTTCAGATACAATGGATGATTTTAATGATAGGTTACAAATTTTTACTAATAGGTCTGAAATTTCATTTTTTAGTTCTTTCAGAACCCTGGGGTGTATACCATCCAGTCCAGGTGATTTACTACTTTTCAGTTTTTCAGTCAGGCCTACCACATCTTCTAGGCTAATTCAGAACAATCTCAGGACACCTGGATATCAAACGTTCCCAGGTATGCAGAGCAAAAAACATTTTGTATCCTTATTATTTTTCATTACTGGGTCTTTGTGTCTGCTATTTTGAAATATTTTGTTGGTATCTGGAAATGTTTTATATGAGTTTTTAATTATTGGATATTCTACTCATCAGCTGTTTCGAAATATGTTCTTTTTGTTAGTACAGTTTTACTGCTGATGATTTTATATTTCTTGATTTGTTTTATAAGGATGGGTGATGTTTCTTTTTTCCTTTGTTACACTGCATACAGAGACTCTGGCTTGTTGCAGTTTCCAATTCAGTTTTTTCTGCATGCTTCTTGTTATGCGTTTTGGTCTCTTTATTCTATGTTAGGTGAGGGACAGCACGTGATTCAGGTGAGGTTTTCTGCTGGCGTGTATTTTCTGCGTAGGACTCTATAGCAGCCTGACTTGGTCCGTTTTCCTAATAGGAGATGTATTGGTGTCTTAAGGCCTGGTGTAATATTTTCAGAGACTTATTGTACTTTAAAAGTGTGATCTTACATAAAATGCACACATTTACTTGTATTTAGTTTTAAGCATATTGTATGGCTCTCATGGAATTACATTTTAAAATATGTGGCGTTCATGGCTCTCTCAGCCAAAAAGGTTCCTGACCCCTGGTATAGGGGTATGAGATCATCTGGTTTTTATTTTTTATAAATATTTATACAGATTGACTTCTAAAACTGATATGATCTAGGTGTCTCTGTTTTGGACTTTGTTTAGTTGTGTTTAATTTTAAAGTGTCCATGCCTCTTGCAAGTTTTTAACCTTGTGGACTGCTCTTTTCAGTTTTTTTTCTAACAAATTTCCTCATTTTATCATAGTCTCTTTTTTTTTTTTTTTTTTATAGTTAAATGCTAGTGCAGTACTTTTCGTTAGTATTTGCCCTCTAATTATGTAAAATTTTATTACATTTTGATCACTGCCGCCAAGCGGATCCACCATCTTTATCTCTTGCACCGGCTCCTGCATGCCACTGAGAACCTAGATCTGGTTCCATGACCAACTGCTGCATGAAGCAGTCACTAATGGCATCTAGAAACTTTTACCTCCTTTGCACATTCAGATGTGACATTTATCCAACCAATACTTGGATAATTGAAGTCTCCCATTATTATGTTTGCCCATTTTACTAGCCAGTCTAATCTCTATTAGCATTTTGCAGTCTGCTTTCTCATCCTGGCCAGATAGGTGGTAACAATCTTCTCTTACATCCTTGGAATTTCTATTCATAAGGATTCCAGAGTGCATTTTGTTTCCTGAAAAGCTTGTATCCTGCTTTACTCTATGCCATCTTCAGTATATACTGCCATCCTTCCATGTCGATATAATTTGTATCCTCCTACTAGGTCTCTGAGATGTCTATTGTGTTTTGTATCTTCTTTTGGTGCCATATATTCTAACTTTCCAGTCTCATTTTTCAGACTTCTGGCATTTGCATAGAAACATTTTAAAGAAGTTTTATTTTTATTTCTAATTTTATATGTACCCACAGCCTGCTTATTATCAGATGATATAAGCAGTTTGGAGTTATTTTTATCTGTATGCTCTGTATTTAAATACATCTGGGGTTTTTTCAGCTTTTATAGCCACATTTAGTTGGACATTCTAACTTACTTGGTTTGCCAACATCC